>NW_025111118.1:4800000-5400000 GCF_015476425.1 Leptopilina heterotoma
TATTATAATATTATTAACAACATTATTAAGTAATATAATTAACAATATTTTTAAGTAATATTATTAACTAAACATGGAAAACGTAATATTAACTAAAAATAATATTAATAATTATTAAAATTAAAAAATTTCAATAAAAAAAAATTGTCATTTATGAAAGTCACAGAAATTTTTTGGAATAAAAAATTTAATTTTGTGAGGGTACAAAAAAATGGACAATAGGATTAAAAATTAAAATTGAATTAAATTCAAATATATTGCAACTGAAAATAATTCTATTTTTTTAAATTGTGAAACAAATTTTTAATAAAGAGCATAAATTAATATTTAATTAAATTTACAATTACCACTGAAATTCGAATAATAAACTAAAAAAATAATTTAATAAGTTTTGTTTTTATATTTTCCAGATATTCTTGACCATCGAGATGGGCCCATTCTGACATTTTAGCCAACTTTCGATGGAGTCAGTTCTTTTTTATTCTTTGTACATTCACATTACGAACATACAAAAAAACGTAATGTACAAAAAAATTAAAATAAATTACGTACGATTTACAAATATTTGCCTGGTTCTGACAATAACAAAACTCCTTAATTATAATTTTTGGTATCTTCTCATTTTTTTTATATTGAATTTTGCATATTTCAGATATTATTTTTTTTACAAAAGAAAAATTTGTTTAATTGTAGTATTTATAATTATAATTATAATAATTGTTACTTTAATTATTTTACGTTTAATAATTTGTATAATTTTGTAGTTGCATTTTTTATACATATTTAAAACAAAATTTATCAATTGAATTAAAATCAATTCCAATTTGCTATAAATTAGATTTTCATTTCATTTCTTATAATTTTGTTTAAAAATAAAAATTAGTTTTTGCTGAAAAAAATAATTTTTTTGATTAATTGCCAATAAAAATTTTATATTCATAACAAAATTTATCAATTGAATTAAAATCAGTTCCAATTTGCAATAAAATAGAATTTCATTTCATTCGTTTTAATTTGTTTAAAAATAAAAATTATAGTTTTTTGCTGAAAAAAATACTTTTTTTGCTTAATTGTCAATAAAAATTAATGGATAGAATTTAATTACTTGTCTAAACAGTTATTTTGTCACATTTTATGAAAAATAGAAATTAACACGATTTTTATTTTAAAAAAAGGAAAAAACACTTTGTTTTTGCATTAAAATTCGTTAAAATATAAATAAATCAGAAAGTTTTTTGCACAAAACCGAAAAAAAATTATCAGATTCAACTTGTATTTACATAATACAATTTTAAAAATTAAACCGTTATCATTTTATTCAATTAATTATTGGAAAATTAATAAAAATTAATGTGAAAATTGAAGAAAAATTGAAAATTTAAATAAGTTCGCAAAAATGCCTAAAGACGGCGTTAGTATCGCGTCGATCTATAACCTGTGAAGAAACCGACGAACACTTGTTTTGTGACTGCACATATGTGTATATCGCGCGCAGAATATATCAAGTTTTTTTTTACAGAAAAAAAAATCCGTGTTTACCTGTGCAAAGGTAAGCATATACTCTATTTAGTTCGCATTACAGTGACAACAAAAACACTCGTTTTCATTTGGTAAAATAACAAATTAATCCCGTGAAAATAACGGTTTCATGTCATTTAGTTATTTTTGCGTTTGACACTTGTTCTATTTCTCTCTCTCTTTCTTTTTGTATACACATTTAAACGGAAAAAATGGCCAGTGATGTCTGCAGTGTCAAGTATTTCATATTTCTTTCCAAATTTTCATAAATAGATGTTGTTATCATTCTTCACGAGAACCAAAACAAGTAAATTGTTAATGTGAAAAGAAGTGTCAAAATTTTGTCATTTAACTTTAAGGTTAGGTTGATAGTCAAAAACTATATGTTTTCTTGTCAAGAGAATATTTTATTATCGGGGAATTAAAGACAAGTAATTTGGGTGTTAATAAATATTCTCTTTAATATATTAAATTACATGCATGGGTTTATAATTTTATCTCGATATTGTATACAATTTAGAATTATGCGATGAGATTAAAAAACTAAATTCGGTCAGGTTTTTAATTATTCTCATAGGTATAAATAAACTTGTTTAATTTTACAGTACATTTTTCTTTATTTTACTTTTAACGAAGTATTTTTTATTAAATTTCACTTAGAGTGTCTTTTTTGTGTTTATTTCGCAAAGTTGACATTTTCTTGTGTTATTATTGTCTCTGACACACGTTTATAGTGCATTCGATTTGAGGCTTTGATTTCACAATAAGTTCTCATTTCGGGTGCATAATTTACGTAATCTTTGTGCTTGATCGTTACATGCATGTATTTTTCACTGGAAATATTGATTACAATTTTCTGGGTTATGCACGAAGAAATTCGTACACAATTTAAAATTTTACTCTCTTCGTTTTAAGTTGATGGAAAATTTCTTCATTCTTAAACTTGATTGTTAGTGACTAGATAGAGAAGTTAATGAACGAGAAAATAGTTTCTAATTTACATATCATATTTATATTGCTCAATTTTGTCACATTAATTTAGGAATTTTTCCAAGAAATTAAAATAAAAATACATCGAGATAATTGCCACTTAGCCTCGCTGTATTTTATCTGATTTTAATCGTTTCAAAAAAATAGATTTATATTTATCCATTTGTCATATTTTGATTAACATGTTTCATTGTAAATGAATAATTTTCAATAGATTTAGTTAATTTGGTCTTTTCAATTCAATTTGTCGAGTTATATTATCATTTACGAGCAGGTGTGAAAACTTAAAATTCCAAGTTGAATTTCGTAATTTTGATCTCTGTTTTTTTTTGCAATAATCGAGAATTTTCATATATTTTTAATTTATTTACTGTCGTCTGTGAATTAATTATTTTCGAAATTTGAATAGAACGTCCAAATGGCTAGTCTTCCAAATGTCCAGCACTGAAATACAAACACGACACTAAATACCAAAATGTGAAAAGAATAAAAATTCCACACCAATGAGATTCGGCTAAAAGAATACCTTTTCTTTTCGAAACACAAAATAAAAAAAAATTGCAAAAATGAAATTATCACCGGTGGATTATTTTGGTTTTGCGGCAATGGACCGTCGATTCAGTGCTCCGATGTTGCCTTGGATTATCAGTGAAATTAAAAGGAGAAACAAACGTGAAAAGGTTCGTATTTTTTATAATTATGTATACAAAACATTTTAGCACCCATCTCATGCTAATTTCTTCATCTAATACGGAGAAAAAAAATCTTGTATTCTCTATTTTGAAAATTAACTTTTGTAGAAAGAATAAAAATCTTATTGAAATTGGTTCCACTAAAAAAAATTGCCAAGGTTATATTCTATTACTTTCGTAATAATAAGCAATAATTGTACACACACAATACACACGAAAAATGTGAAATATATTTTTTTTAACGATTTAAAAAATTACAATTCGACACACACGGATTTAAGAAAATAAACTCTAAATCGTTTGTTTATTCATGAAAAGTTACATAATGAATGAATTACACTTGCATAACTAAAAAAAACAAAATGAAAAAAATAACAGATCATAAAATAATGATCAGTAATTTTCCCTTTTGAAAAATTGAGAAATTTTTCCAAATTTTTGATATTACTTAACAAAAATAAAGTATTCAATTTTTCAAAATTCAAGGGAGGAAATCGAATAGGACTTCAAGTAATAAAAATAGATAGATTTCAGGTAAAATAGATAAATAAAATTAATTTTATTACGAAATAAAGATATTTAGAGCAAAATTTACAGATTTTTTATAAAAGAGAAAAATGTATAATTATAGACTTTTTAATAGAACAATGAGATATTATCTAGATTTTTATATTCAATCACGAGGTCCTTATAAGAAAATGCAAAAGATGAATATTCTAAAATTGAAGTCTTTCAGAAAGACAATAGACTCGGTATCGTATTTTTTTTTTTATAAATGTGTAAAGATTGTAGGAATCGACGTCATCGCTTTTAATGGACGAAACGTTGTTATGATTGAGTTTGTGTGAGTTGACTCGATATTGGAACCCCCGCTATACGAATGTCACCCAAGAAACTGACATAATATCGAATAGGAGTGCCGCTGCAAAATAAATAGAAAAAAAACATAACGGCACTTTAGTAAATCATTATATTTTCTAACTCAAAATCGAGACACATCAGGGAAAATTCTAATTATCTGCTCTATTAACAAACTAATCTCGTAAAATGTAAATCATTATCATCTAGTTATGGAAAAACTGTTACAAGTTTAATTTTTTTTTTCTCCTAACGTTAGAAAAAAATAGAAAAAAATTTTTTGTTTTGAATTATTGGAGTATTAACTTTTACGTAGAATGATAAAAATATTTTTTTTTTATCATAATAACATTATAATTTTCTTGAAATAATATTCATGTCGAAGAACCCGTATGAATAAACTGAAATATTTGAACTTCTGTTGTTGACGAATAATTTCAATACTGTTTGTCTCATTTAATCAGGTGAATAAATTTTCTAACCGCAATAATCAGACTGAATTAATATTATAGAGAAAAAGAAAATTACATTTTTTTTGGTCTGCTTCACGTCTTTTTTTCAAGATCGATAAAAATATATATGTTCGTTTATATATTCCGTTTCTTTTTGCGTAATCTAAATATTTAATGCTCTATTTATTATTGGCGAGTAATACACGCACAAATTCATGAGAATTGGAAAATTAATAATCAAAATTTCGATATTTATTTATTAATATTTAACTACGATTTTCAAAATGTATTTATTTATTTATTAATATTCAGTTTCGAATTTCAATATTTATTTACTAATATTCAATTTTGAATGTCAATATTTAATTTATTTAATTTATTTAATTTGATAGATTAATTTTAAATGAGAAAAAAACAGTAATTTCGTTAAATGGAAAAAAAAACTGATTGCAAATTTAAGAAATAGTTTTTTCTTCTTTAATGATTTTCTGTAATGTCAGTCTTTAGCTAGAATGGAGCAGTTACGATTATATAATTCGCGAGTATAACAACCTCAGAATAAATAATGGAGAGTGCACCTGCGTTCCCGAGTGAACATAGAGAAGATTCAGGTATTTTATACAGGAAATTCCAAGCTAGGTCGTTGTTGTGGTTGTATATTTCTCACATTGTCCTTGAGAATTTCAGTAAAAAAAAAAAAAAAAGAAGAAAAGAAAACGGATGTACACATGTTTCGAAATTATTATTGACCATATAGAATTGTTCTTTTTCCATTCTTGACAATTTTTTTTCTCATCAATTAATAGGGAATATATTTATATAATTTTCCTTGTCATTCGGATCCTTTTAATAATAAATTTCGTGTGAATTATGTCAATATGAACGTTCTTTCCCTATTTTTTTTTAATTTTTAATGCAAGAAAAAGAAAATTTTTTTTTCCAGTAGATTTGGAATTTTATTCGAATAATCTTGATTTTGGAATTTTATTTCAATGTCTTTTTGTCTTAGTAATTTTCTAAACGTCGTATTTATTTGAAAAAAAGGAAACGAACGATTTTGATGTTTAAATTTATTTCTTTTTTTTAATTTGTTTTATGTTTTGTATTTTATTAACAAAAGGTGTTTTTTGTTTTAGGTTTCGATAAGTCGTGTACAATGCGAAAATTCATTATTATATTGTAATATTCAGCCTCTTCTGAACAATTTCTTACTCTTTGGCACGAAGTAGTTCGTGTTCTTGGGAAAAGTTAAACTTATTTTTTGCGCCTGCATGAGAGAGAGAGGCAATAAATTTAAATGCCTGAAAAGGCCTCTTTATACAGTTATAATACTTACTGATTGTAAACCCACATTCAAAACTCAATAATTTTTCTTTTATTTTTTCCTCTCTTTGCAAGTAAATAATTTATGTGAACGGATCTTTTGTTTCATTCAAAAGAATAATTTCGCTGCAGATTTTTTTTAATTAAAATTCATTAGCTCAAAATTTACTTCTCTACTACTTTTTATTTTTTTTCAACTAGTTTTTGTTGCAAAATAAATAAATATTGCGCAAAATAGATAAATATTGCAAATAAATATTACAAATAAATAAATATTGCAAATAAATATTGCAAATAAATAAATATTGTAAATAAATAAATACTGTAATTAAATACAGTAATTAAATAAATACCGCAATTAAACAAATTAGGGCACAATTTCATAAAATTGTGATCATAATTTTTTTTTCCATTTTTTAGACAAAGGCATTGACATATTTTTTTTTTTTTTTTGAAGTATTATTATCATTATTATGTATACTAATGACACTTTTTTTCTTCAGGTTAACCTTCTACTGGCTTCGGGTTTTATTTCGGCGTACGTTGCCAACAAAGAGGAACCATTGTTCAGGCATAATTTAAACAACACCTTGAAACCCCAATTGGTACCGCAAAGTGCACAGGATTCAAAAGGCGGCAGTTTTCTCTACACTCTAAAAGGCGATGATGGACTTTATTATTGTCATCTCTTCAAGACTAAAGACTCACAAACGGTGAGTGAATTTAGTTTTCCTTATTTAATAATTTCGTGTTTCTCGTATTTTTTTTCTTTTTATTCGGCCAATTGTGTCTCTGGTACTACACAAACTTTTTTATCGCTCTCACAGTTTTTCCATGAATCGTCAAAAGTATTCAAATTCAGAATAATGTGATTTTTCATTCGTAGTCACGAATTGACAATTTTTTTTTGTTTCGCATTAAAACGGATTTTTATTTTAAACTTTGTGGAAAAATTTGAAGCGGATTTCTATTTTTTTTTTTTTTATTATTTATAATAATTTGCTCAAATTTGTGTTTTTTCGTATTGGTAAAAAAAAATTCGGGTTTTAATTTAAATTATTGATATAATAATGTGCGAGTAATGGAGAAAAAAAATTAATAATTGAATGAAAAGATCATCACCTGACTTTGGCATTGGCAAAGAAACTTTTAAGTTTTTCTTCACTAACACATAAAGCGAGGTATTTATCGATAAATGATAATTGACAGCGAATACTTTTTGTGTGTATATAAATACAAGAGACTTGAAAAACGAGAAATTCTAGCTTGGTAATGATAACGTAATCATTTATTCAATTGGAACCTTTCATTTCCTGAATTGATAAATTCAAATCAATAAAATTTTATTCAGATTATTTTCTTTATACACTTTAAGGCATAGACGAAAAAAAGTTATTCTATTCCACTCGACTGAGCATAGAACTCGAAATTTCGTTGAGGTCAAAATTAATTAATTGATAATTTTTAATATTAATGTTGACACACATTTTTTATCTACGTCACTACATTATTTAAAAAAGCAGTAATTTTATTTTCTCACTTTTATAATTTTACAAAAAAAAAGTAGTTTACTAATAATAGTTTTATATTTCATTAGATACATAATCGATAAATTTATTCAGAATTATAAAGGTGAAAAAGTAATAGTGTTTTTTTTGTTAGTAGAAGAAAAATAATCATATAAACTTCAGAAGTTTATTATTATTTATAAAGATTCATTTCTTGGTACTGAAGTTTCTTGGCTTACATTTCCAGAAAAAGATAAACAATATATTTTTTTGTTTTAAAATTTAATCATTGTATAATAAATTTTATTTGTCTGGTTGATAAACAATTGGACAATTTTTTTTTTAAATTAAACATTAAAATTTTTTTTCCTTTATAAATTTATTTCTTTTTTTGTTATAAAATGATTTTTTTTTGACAACATTCTCTCTTGTTTTTAAACTTTTTGTTAAATTATTTTTACAATTATTATCATTATCACTATTATTATTATTATTATTATTATTATTATTATTATTATTACTATTCTTCTTCTTCTTCTTTTTATTATTTTTATAAATATTATTATATCAATATTATTATTATTACTATCATTACCAATTTTTATTTTATTTCTTTGTCCATTTTTATTATTATTATATTATTTTTCGGTTTGAGTTGTTTTCTATTTACCGTATTCACGAAAAAGTAATAAATTCCGAAAATTTATTCACGAAATATTCTACAATGTCATTTATTTTGAAAAACAAATAAATCATTATTTTAATTTCAAAGATGCATAAAGATACAAAAATTACGTTTTGTAAAAATATAAATTTTAATTTAAAATTTTATTAAAATGTGATTTTTTTCATGGTTTTAGAATAATTTTTCGTCAGAATTTGCAGCATTCTATATATATGTATATAGATTTGGTATATTGTGAAATATGTTTAAGACAAAAAAAAAAAAAAAAAGAAATGCAACACTTCAACTGCAAATTATATCTTTTTGATGTCCGTGAATGAAGTCCACTCACGCAGCTGGCTCAAGATATTTTCAGATGTCTTTGCCAGACAGTTTGGCAACAACAAAGTCAATTTCCTTGTACATGACTACGAATTTTCTCGCATACAAATCTTTTATCTATCAATTGCTTATAACAGAAAGAAAAAAAAGACTTAAAAAATTTTGATTAACAAGGAAGAATTATTATTTTTATTTATTTATAAAAATAAACGGAACAAGATATTTAGTAAACTTTATTATTATTATTATTTTTTTATTTTTTAATAATAAATAAAATAAAATTCTTATAAATAAAATAAATTTTATAAATTTATATCAGGAAAATAATATTAAAATAATAATAGTAGTATAATAATAATGATAATAAGAATAATAATAGTAATAATAATAGAAATTATTATTTTTATTCTGCTACAAATTAATGCTGGTTATAAAATTAATTTTTTTGTTTATTTATCATTTCGCCCTCTGAGGTGTATAAATATTTACAAGGCTCGTATTTTAAAGGAAGTAATCGAGTTATTTTTTAATTTGAAAAAAGTCTCATTCGTTATCATTGCAATTCAAAAAGTAATTTGTTATTTGCTTTTCATGAAATAGGATTTTGTTATCAGAAAAATTATTGTTTATTACGTAATATATTACGGTAGACACATTGTATATATCGTGACAGAACTCGCGTGATGATAACCGGTGTCACGTTTTACATTTTCTATCTCACATATTGTCATTACAAGTTAAAGAATTCCTTAAGCCGATTAGATATTTTAATATGTATATAGGATTATTTAATTGTGATTTAATTCGAAAAAGGGCAATAATTTTCCAAAAATAATTATTGACTCTTTTTTTCTGGTCTTTGTTTCTAAACAGTGTAGACAATAAATTTTTTTTTTAAATTCCAATTAGAATTGTTTTTTAAAATTAAATTTTGAAAAAGTTCTTTTTTCAATTAAAATTTATTTCCAATTGGAATTTTTTTTTTTAAATTAATTTACAAAAAATCTTTTGGTAAATTAGAATTTTTCCAAATTAATTAAAAATAATTCTTTTGGTAATATTAGAATTTTTTCCAAATTAATTCAAAAATTCTTTTGATGACTAGAATTTTTTGTAAATTAATTAATTAAAATAAAAATTAAAAAATAAAAATTAAATAAATTAATTAATTTCTTTTGGTAATTAGATTTTTTTAATTAATATTGCAAGAGAAATTGATTGAGTTGGTTCGGAATATTTTTTTTTGAATTTATAATCTTGAATATAAATTAATGTTGGCAGTTTCACACCCCAAATACATTGAATGATATAAAATGTGAGATTTCTTAATACAGAACCTTCTCTCATACTGTCAGTTTCTGCAGTGCTCGTGTATGTTTGTGTAAAAATAGAGGAGAGAATTAAAATAGACATTCCAAAAAAAGAAGTCGAGATGGTTATTAGTTTTCTTTTTATATAATTTATATATCGAGTTTAGAGGGAAAGAGTTTTGAGCAATATCTATATTTTTTTTTTTGATCGATGATCTTTGGCATGATTAAATTGGGAACTTATTGATTATATATTTTTGAGAATTTTTTCCTAACGAATTTCCTTTCGTTGCATTCATA
Organism: Leptopilina heterotoma; assembly: GCF_015476425.1. Taxonomy (NCBI): domain Eukaryota; kingdom Metazoa; phylum Arthropoda; class Insecta; order Hymenoptera; family Figitidae; genus Leptopilina; species Leptopilina heterotoma. Next base: position 4,809,958 of record NW_025111118.1, read on the forward strand.
TATACCTAGAGTGCACGCGTGATCCTCAAAATAGAGACACGTGAAGCACACACTGACCACGCGTGAATCTAATGATCCACCGCTAACATCTTCTTTTTCTTCTTCTTCTTCTTCATCATCATCATAATTATCCTCTTTCATCTTGATTCTTAGTCACAAATTTTGTCCTTATTTTTAATAATATTTTTTCGTAATAAAATAATCAGAATTAAATAATTAATTAAATATACTCAAAATCGGGAATTTTTTGTTTGCCTCCTTGTTAATTGAAATTCTAATTTTTTGTTAAACTGAAGAAAATATTTTTATATTTTTTATATTTTCGTATTTTGAATTTAAATAAAAATAATTTTTTTTTTCGAAAAGTTCATTATAAAGTTAATAATTTCTGACAGTAAATTGATTATTGACAGGAAAAATTTTTTCTTTAATTTCCAATAATTTGATTTTGAAATTTCCCGGATGCAACTAATTTACTTAAAAATTTTCGCCTAAATTGAATTTTTCTCTTTTCTAAATTTTCTGTTGCAATTATTGCTATTAAAAAATCTACAAACAAATACAAAAAATTGTTGAATGAATTTAAAAAATTTTTTTTCTGTATGAAATATTTTGATCCGTTAAAAGAAATTCTAATATTTTTCTTTTATCGCTTCTTCGTAAAGTGAGAAAAAAAAAGAAAAGAACGTCACGCAAATTCTCTTCAAGATATTTTTTTTCTGTTTAAAATATAAGCAAAATGGATATAGAAGTAAAAATTCTTTGATATAATTTTTTATTTACGCATTCGTAGAATTTATGTTTTCTATAGAAGTAGAAATAATTATTAATGATTAATAATCTTTAGTTATTAGTTAAGAATGAATTATTAATTAACGATAAATGAAGAAGAAATTGTTAATGACTAATTAATCATTCATTATTAATTGAATAATATAAATAATTATTGATTATAATTATTAATTATTAACAATGAAATAATAGAAATAATTATTAATAATTCAACAATAAGTCGGTAACAAAACTAATTATTAATAATTTATTTATTTATTTATTTATAAATCAAAATTAATAATTAAATAATAAATAACAAAACTAATTGTTAATAATTAGATTAAAAAATAATTATTAATAATTTAATAATGACGATTTTATTAGAGTAATTGTATATTGATAATACACAATTAATTAATTTTCAATTGAATTATTGATTTTAATTGAAATTAATTGATCTTATTTTATTTTAATTGATACCACACTGGGGTGAATATTACGTTTGCCGCTAGTTTATCGAAATGTCATTTTTTTTTGTCTGACAAAAATTTAGACATTTCCTCGATTCTAAATCGTATATTTGAAAAAAAACAGAATTTAAAAAAAAATACTTTATTCTGAATTGATCGATTTAATAACAGTATAGAGATTATTCGATTTGATACTGACATATTTATTATATATATATACACACCAGGAAATTCTGTTGGGATTTACAAATCATTTTTATTTAATCGTATTTTACACGCCTACAAAAACATTTTACAATTGCGTTGTTCCCTGCTTTCAATCAAGTGTGGCAAAATTAATAACGAAATTGGAATTTATTTGTTTGTTTTTTATTGTACAGAAGGGAATTATTTTTTTTTTTGGCTGATTTGTCAAAAAAAAAAACTGTTTTTTGACAAAAATAATTCTTTTTGTCACAAAGGAATTTTTTTCTTTATTAGAAAGCAATTTTTTTGTTTCTTTTATTTCTATTTTTACTTTTTTTTGTCTCTTATTATTATTTTCTTCTTGTCCCTTTTATTTATTTATCTATTAGAAATTCTTTTCTTTTCTTTATTTCCATAATTAGAGGAAAAAATTTTCTTTATATTCTTCTACTTAGAAGTCTCATCGTCGAAATTTAATAGGGTGTTGGCTATTTGCCAAAATCGACCTGATACGTCCGTAATTTTTCGTCCATCGTAAATTTTAGAAATTTATTTTCTGATTTTCATTTTCTTTGAGAGTCAATCACCTCGAATAGGTTTTGAAAAATTTCCTTTACTTTGCAAAGCTGGAAAATAAGAGACAAGTGGATAATTTTTATTTCCTTTTTTTTTTGGTACTTAGGATTAAATATTTTTTCGCTATTTTATTTTTCATTTTTCACTAATTTATTTTTTACTGTTTTTAGTTTTTATTTCTAATTAATTTTATATTTTACTGTGTTTATTTTGTACTATTTTGATTTTGTAATGGGTTTTATTTTTACTATGTATTTTGATTTATTCCTGGTTTTATTTTTACTGGTTTTATTTTTACTATTTTGATTTTTTACTGTTTTCATTTTTTACTAATTTTATATTTTATTGTTTGTATTTTTTATTAATTTTTTATTTTACTGTTTGTATTTTTTACTAATTTTTTATATTTTACTGTTAAATTTATTTTTCCCTATTTTTATTTTTTCCTATTTTTAATTTTTCTATTTTTATTTTTTCCTATTTTCATTTTTCACTATTTTATTTTTTACTGTTTTTGGTTTTTATTTCTGATTAATTTTATATTTTACTGTTTTTATTGTTTACTATTTTGATTGTTTAATGGGTTTTATTTTTACTATTTTGATTTTTTACTGTTTTTATTTTTTACTAATATTGTATTTTACTGTTTGTACCTATTTTTTACTAATTTTTTATTTTACTGTTTGCATTTTTTACTAATTTTTTATATTTTACTGTTAAATTTATTTTTCCCTATTTTTATTTTTCGAAATTGTTATCATAAATTTGAATTTTTATTCCTTCGAATTCGAATTGTTTTTCACTTATTTCAATATATCCTAAAAAAAAAAGTTGAAGATGGAAAAGAAAGTATTTGGTAATTTTGATAATTTTCCCATTTTCTCTACTGTTGTCGTTGAATTTTGAATTTTCATTCATTGAATACTAATTTGTTATTGTTTCCTGCATAGGTTTAACGCATCTTGAAGTCAATAGTTTACTCTTGGTATGATTGCACGTTCACACATACATTATGCAGACGAGTATGTAATATGTAATAAACGTCATCAACTTGAAGTCTCCTCATCTGACTCGATTGTCATACCTTGAAGGTGGCCAATCAAGAAAAGAGTCTTGCACCGTGTAGTGTGCATTTTTATATATTTATCTTGATGAGTTTTGTGTCTGACACTCTCTATATACACGAATTGGAATTATATTGCTGTTGACCGTTTGACAAACTATTATTAAATTTGTCCTCAACATTTGGCTTTTTGCTCTTGCCCAAAAAGCACGCTCTTCAATTTCACTAATTGAAATAAGAAACAAGCTCTAATTTTGTGATTAGTGATCTAATAGATTTTTTCTTCAAGAGGAAAAAAAAATATTTTTGTGGGAAAAGAGAGAGTATTTTTCAATTTTTGTGTTGTGAATACCAATTTGGTCAATTAAATTGGTAAAAGTTCTTCAGTGAGTGAATAAACACGGATTTCTTAGTCGAAGATTTTGGATTATCAAAAGACTCCCTTGATGATCGAGGGGTGAGTTTTCGTAAATATTTTTCGTTTCTGATTCTTTCTTCGTATTTCCAAGTGTATGGAAATTGAAATAATATTGTACAATAAATATGAAAGTGGGACGCATTTGACGACCATGAATGAGTCGTGTAAACAATATGAAACGAGGTTTTAAGTCCTGTTTTCATTTTTTTCTTCTCGTCCTTTCAATAATTGGCAGTGAAAAAAAATTTCTAATTACACAAAAAAAGAGAAATCAGTTGGAAAATTTTGGTTTTTTTAATCAAAAGAAAATTCATTTCTTTTCTAATTTGTCGCCATTTAGAAAAAGAAAATTCTCTTTTCAGTGAAGGTCGTAATTTTATTCTTCTACTTTTTTTATTACATAAGGATCTTTTCTATGAGAGACAGGACAACGAATCGTTTTCCTGATGGACATTTTATTTTTTTTTTGTTACGTAAGGATGAAAAAGAGAGAAAAAAACTACAGACTTTTTATTCGCACTTAATACGCGATACGCATAGTTTATTTTTGGAAGGCAATGAAGCGTCGAACGGTTGATTGTTTAGCTGACTGATGCACGTTGCAAAACTGTTGTCTGATGTTTACTAACGATATTGAATATAGTGCACATTGATATTCGACGTTGTGCTGCATAAAAGTGCAAAAAACTGAATTAAAAATTCAGATATTGTCGCGTTGTTGTTTTTTTCTTCTCTTTTTCACAATAGAAAAAGTCTCCCACGATCAAATTGTATTTTTCTTTTCGTTTTTGTATAAAATTTACAAAAATTTATTTACTTTCGACGTACTCGATTTCTCGTAAAATAATGCACACACATTCAGTAAAAATGCAAAAATTGAAATAGTTTGTCTTGAATAAAAATTTTACTGTCTGGATTTTTTTAGTCGATTATAAAATTATTTCTTTTCGATTTTTTGTATTAAAACTTTGATAATAGCAGTTAATTTCTAAAATTAGATATTTTTACGTACCTAAATGGGAACGAAAAGTAAATTATCTATAAGTAATCTTTTTTTAAATATTTTTGTATTAGAAATTTAAAAATTGCAATTTTTGTAAATATTTATTCTGGGGATTGAAAAGAAAAACAAATTAATTTTCTCTCTTTCTTCGAGAAATCGAAAAAAAAGTTTTGCGTAAAATTATTCGAAAAATAATTAATTTCCTGCATATAGTGTGGTAGATAATAAATTAACGAGTAAAAGAATATTGACGATAATTTTTTAACTAAAGTTTAAAAAAAATTTTTTTTTCCTAATGTGTATGTGTGTGTGTGCAATATCGTTGCGGATTTCTTCGTAGAAAAAGTTACGTCTTCACATTTAATAATGTGCACTTGACTTTTCTGCCCTGTAGTATTTGATAGATATGATCAAAAATTTATTGGGGAAAATATTGCAATATCAGTCTCACTGTATCATAACGTGTTCTCTAAAGTGACATTTTAATCAATCAATTATCATTTCGTTTCCTTATTTCCCGTTATATTAATAATAAAAGTATTCAGTTTATTTTCTTTCGACCGATTTAATCAAATACAATTTTTTATTAACAATAGATCATTTATTAAATCATCATTTATTTTTAAAAATTAAATTTTTTTTTTACCTTATAATTAATTATTATTTTTGTAAATTTTATACAAAAATAGAATTCATTTATTTCCAAATAATAAATAATACCTAATTTACTACTTTATTAATTTGAATAGTAAATTAAATTAATTTTTTAAGAAGGAGAATTTTTAATAATAGAAAATTAATTTTTGAAGAAAAATAAAATAATGTAAAATTATTGGAAAAAGATGTGACAAAGTTTCGAAAGATTTTTTTTTTTTCTAAAAACGAAAATATTTATACGGTAGATACTTGTTTTTCAAGGATCTTGTCAAAACAAGTGCATGAAAGTGCTTACTCGAGTGGCTGACATTTAATTAAGTTAAGATTTTGAAAGTTATCTACGTCGATAAGCTTTTCCAGCTGAATTCTCATAATGTAAATAAAGATTTTTATTAGCATCTTTGAAATTTAGAAAATTGTTTTTGCGATACGAGATATTTTACTCAAAAATTTTCGAAAATTAACTTTATTGTTTACAAAAAATTTAATGAAACGAAATTAAATTATTAATTTAATAATAATAATTAATTAATTAAATAAATAATAAATTAATTTAATAAATCGCCTAAATTGTTAAATTAATAGATTAGTAATTATTAATTATTGTAATTGTAAATTAAAATATATGAGATATTAATTTTCTCGTTTATTTTAATTTACAAATAATTTGTACAATTCGAAATAAATAATTTTTTTTTGAAAAAAAGACAGAAAATTTTTTTTCGCAAATTAAATTACTTTTCGAATAATTGAAATATTAATTATTGTAGAGACAAATTTGAGAGAAATTAATTTTCCCTCTTATTTTAATTTACAATAATTGATAACAATTGAATTAATTGAAAAGTAATTTTCTAATTCGCAAAAAACTTTTTTTTTCTTTAATCTCTATTCACTGGAAGTAGAACTAGAGTTTAATTAAAAGCAGTCACAATTAATTTTCTTGACACGTCTTCAATTCACGTGGCAGTAAAATCCATTGATGTTGATGATAATTGAACGTACTTTTCAAAAGGTCGTTTAGAGAAAAAAATTGTACATTAGAAATGATTTGAAAAAAGTTTTTTTCTGAATGTTTCTTCTTCTCGATAATTTTTTTTTTTTTGTCTCTTTCCACAAGAGTAGTCCTGGTAATTTGCAAATTATATTAGCAATTCTAAATTGTATAAGAATGAAACTTTGTTTCGTTCATTTGCGCTCCTGTGAAATTAATAACAACTTTTAATATCTTGAGGTGCCCAGAGAGAGTGTGTCTTAAAGTTTTGTTACTTTGTTATCCTGTTTCTGACTGCTTCATAAATATGTAGAATATTGCGCGATAAGGACAAATTTATTCAACTAGTTTGTCCAGGTGGGTTGAGGTCATTTAAAAAAAAGTGGTGAAATTTCACTTAAATATGATTCTACTTTCGAGATTTGTTTGTTTTTTTAGCTTCTCTATTTGGTAGATAAATTATTTTCTAATTCGTTCAAATTAATTTCTAAACTTATTCTCTGCATTGAAAACTTCCTCGTTCTTTCTAAATACTTCGATATTATTCCGACTTTGCGTTATTTAATGGAAATAATTTTTTTTTTTTGTTAATTCGTTAATTTTCCAAAATTAAAATTATTTCAATTCAATTAAAATAATAACTAGGAAAAATTTGATAAAAAAAATTTCTTTAATTGGAACAAAATTGAGAATTTAAAAAAAATATTTGTCCAAAATTCTGAACGCTCAAGTGAACACAATTTTCCAATAGAAAAATTGAAAAAAAAATTATTAGCAGTAATAAAATTATAAATGGAAAATAAACATTTTGAAAATTTATAAAATACAATTTTTTAATTCGTAACTCAAAGAAATAGATGAATATCGTTTACTTGATCATTCAGAATTTTCGGGATATAAAAAATTTGAAAATTGTAAATAGAAAAAAATAGAAATTGAAAAATTTGGAAATTGAAAAAATTAGAAAAAATAACTCAAAAAAATTGATTCTCGACTCAAAAGTTGTTTCACTATTAAAAAACAAAGTAATTTAAAGCAAAAAATCATTCGGAAAAAAACATTTAATGGAAAACTTCAAAAAAAAAAAAAATTGAGTAAACAAATTTTTTTCTAAAAGAATATATTTTTTTCGCTAGTGTTATTTTTTATTTTATCACATTGTAATAGCCTGGAAAAAACATTCAGGTCTGAAAGGTTAATTTTTAGTATTTAAATCTTGGATATCATTAATATTTTCCGAACAAACAGTATTTAGTTTGAAATTTTTTCTACTTTAATTCGTTTAATTTCCTTTTTATTTGTTTCTTTCAAAATAAATTCTAATCTCTCTAAATTTACTTTTTTGCTGAAAGAAAATTTAATTTATTTGATTTAAACTTTTTAAAATTAATTATTACTTAAACGCTGGATAAAATTATTATTTTTTGAATAAATAGTTGTTTCTATTACAAATTTTGTTCAAAATTTAATAAAAAAAATTGTTTCTAGGTATTTTAATTTCTTTTCTACTTCTTTTTTTCAAAACAGAATCTAATTTTCTTTAAATTTACTTTTTTGTGCAAAGAAAATTTGCTTCGTTTAGTTTCAAATTTTTTCTTAATTCATTTAATTTTTAAATTTTGGGTAGATATTTTTTTGAACAAATAGTAATTTAATTTGTTTCTATTCTAAAGTTTATTAAAAAATTGTTTCTATTTTATTATTATTATATTCTTTTTTATTTTAATTTCTTTTCCATTTCTTTTTTTTCTCAAAATAAAATCTAATTGTTTTCGAATTTACATTTTCGTCCAAAGAAAATTTACTACGTTGATTGAAAAATTTTTTAATTAATTTATTACTTGAATCTTGAATAAAATTATTATTTTTTGAATAAATAGTTGTTTCTATTACAAATTATCTTTGTTTCTGTTTTAAATTTTATAAAAAACTTGTTTCTATTCTATTTCCTTTCTATTTCTTTTTTCGAATAAAATCTAATTTTTTCGAATTTGCATTTTTGTCCAAAGAAAATTTACTTGATTGAAAATTTTTTAATTAATTTATTATATTTAAATTTTGGATACAATTAATATTTTTTGAACTAATAATATTCGTTTCTATTTAAAATTTGATTAGAAAATTGTTTTTGGTTTTATTTGTTTAATTTTCTTTTCTATTTCTTTTTTTAAAAATAAAATCTAATTTTCTTCGAATTCACATTTTTTTGGATTTTATATTTCAAAGAAAATTTACTTTGTTAGGTTTAAAATTTTTTGCTAATTAATAAGAATAGAGAATGAGGAAAAATATAAGAATTTCCATAAATTGAAATTTTTTACTTCTCTGAAATTAATTCTTCTTATAATGGATGTATTCTTTGCTCATTATTGAAAAATTACAGTTTTCAGTTTTCAGTTGAATATAAAATTGTTATAGTTATATGCTTTTTTGTAAATATATGAATCGATTGGCAATTAGTGTTTTTACAAGTTTTTTTAAATGAATGATTGAAACTGTTTACAGAGCACGTTGTGTATGACCTGAGAGTTCCTTGCTGTGAAGTTAATTGCGTCATGTTGCGCCTGCAGGTCCATTTTTCTCTCATGAAAAACTCTCGGGAGTTGTGGCTGGACTTTGAAACATCTAAAGTGTTTTTCTTGTTGCTTGCTTCTTCGCCTGTCAGTTGATGAACATACTGCTGATGAACATTCAGTTTTAATATAGGAGCGCGACCCTCTAACTCTTCGTCCAAGATCTATTCGCATCGGTGGAGAAGAAGGCAAAACGCCAATGTATTAAATGTTTTAGTCAGTGCTTGAACGCTCGTCGATGCAGGAATATTCTTCTTCTTCTTTTCAAATTTCATTTCGGACTAGAAGAATATTTTTCAAATTCGAAATTGATCCATTTTGAGAATTTTTTTTCCCAAGGAGGGATACAAATGAATAAGAAGTGTTATCGACAAAGTTTTTGTGAAATTAGATGGATTTTGGTTTTGAATTAAATTTGAAGAAATTATTTTCGTCGTTTGAAGAGAGACGTAAAGAGATATTTTTTCTAGAGAGAAAATTTTCTGCTCTACTTTCTATTTTGGATTGATAATCAAAAGGAGAGGAATTTTCAGAGGAGGGAAATTATTTTTCCTTTCTTGTCATGACTAAAAGTGGATGAAATATTGTGATTTGTGGGTGCTGGTGCTTTTTATCGTTCACAAGGAGATGATTATGATATTAAATTGAAATAATGATTACGATACCAATCACCGCATCTAGTCCATACGTGACTGTTACTTCGTACAGTGACGCTAGTACTCTTAGCAAAAAACCATCGGTAAGGGTCATGAACGTCTTATAATTACCTGAGAGAATATTAATTTTTTGAATAAAACACTCGATAGTTGTTTATAAATTTTATAATCGTTTCTGAGAATATAATTCTAGAATTTTCTGGAATCTCTCTGTTATAATTTTTACTCTGATATAATTATAATTCTATGCTCTCGAATTTAATTCTTTCTCGTTCTCTGATAAAATCTATCTTAATATCCATTTACCGATAGAATTTATAATACTCGAGTTATAAATAAATAAATAATTTATATAAACTTTTTCGAAATCGAAGACAGACTTTCCCTTTTTGTCGAAAATAACTTTTTGATTTGAATATTGAATTTTTATTTATCTTCGCACTTTTATTTGTTTATCAGAATTATTTCATTCAGTGGAAAAATAAAGTCTCACGTCTAATGCGATTTTAAAGTTGAATTTTGTAGCAAAAATAGACGAATTTGTTTCTTTTGGGGAATCACGTGTGAAAGACGTCACTACTGATAGAAATATGATTAATTCGCTTAAAATTCTACAATTGTTATTTATTTTTCGTTTTCTTATTTATTTTTCTTTTTAACTAATTTTTTAATTTTTACGTTTAATGATTTTTTTACTCTTGAATTTAATTAATTAGTCATTTTTTTGTGTTTTTTTATTGTTCAAAATGGAAAATTTTTCTCTAATTGGATTTTATTGCCTTTATTGATAATTGTTATAATACACTCTTAAATGTCTTTTGACGTCGTTCCAATAATTTTTATTATTACTTTAATTGATAGAAATTTAATCTTAATTTACTTTCTACTATTATTGTCAATTGAGAATATTTTTCAGGGGAAAAAATTTTTTTACGCATAGAAGAAATTATTTTCTAAAGTGCATTTTCGGAAAATATTTTTTGAACTACTTTTTTCGAAAAATAATTTTTTTGAATTTGCATTTTCGTTGAGAAATATTTTTCTTTCTCCACTTTGACAATTTTAATTTAATTGTAAAATTAAGTTTGATGTGAATGAAACTTGAAACGCTTCTTAATCGATATTGACATATAGATAGATAAATGAGTTTATGGTTGATGATGCTTTGTATTTCCCTGTATTGTGGGTAATGAACGATAAAGCAGACTAACGTCGATCTAAATTTACAGGGTAAGCCAATCGCTGAAGAATTCTAATCCTCTGCCAGCCCTCATTGTATGGCCGTGTTTGTGTTAGCTAACAAAGTGAAACAATGAGCCAAATGCAACAATTTTACAGTTCTCTTTATTAAGTTTCTTTTTCTCTTACAATTTATATCGAAAATATTTTAACTAACATTTTTTTTTGTTTAGTCTATTTTACTTTTAATCATTCGCATTTTGCCATTTTCTAAATTGCACTCAATTTATTTAGTTTGTTATTAAAAACTGTTAACTAATTAATTATTTATTGAAATATTTATTTAAAAAATAAAAATAATAATATATAATAAATAACAATAAATAATAAAATTATAAAAAAAATAAAATAAATGAATAAAGTAAGTAAAATAAATGCGAAATATTCTAAGTAATCACTGTCCATTTTAGAAACACGACATTTGAGAGCAAAAAGTGAGATTTTTCATAACAAACAAAAAAATCTCAATCTTTGACAATCAGTAATGGAGATTCTATTTGAATTTAATTTAAGATGTAAATTATTCGAATAATAAGAGAAACTTATAAACTACAGACTATTTAAAAGAAATAAATCGATAAAAAATATCGTGTGAGCACTTGACGTGTATTTATGAATTGAATTAACGTCACGATATTATAGAGAATAATTTTTATAGTCAAGTCCTAAATTTTTTCTCTTTTCTTCATTCCGGTTTTCTGTCATAGTTCCTGTAACTTTTTTTTATTTTTAAACAGGAAAAAATTCATTATAAATAGAAATGGATTTTTTACGTTTTAGAAAATTATTTAAACTATTTTGTTTTGTATTGAAAACAATATTTTTATTATTGAAACTTTTGCAGTAAAATATGAGTTTAATTTAAAAAATTTGTTGATTAAAAAAATTGGTTAAAGAAAAAGTTGATGAATCAAAAAAAAATTAAAATTTTACAAAATTAAAATGTTACAGAATTAAAAAAAAATTAATTAATTTAATTAATAATTAATTTAATTTAATTAATAAAATAAAATAAAAAAAAAATTAATTAATTAATTAATAAATAATAAATATATATATATATATATATATATTAATTAATTAATTAATTAATTTTAATTAATTTTCAACGTATAGGTAGTAAAATAATTTATTAAATTTTTATTTCTATTTTAGTATTTTTGAAAAAGTTGGGAAAGTAGAAACAAAGCGGAAGAAAAAAAAATTTCTATCAAGAAGAGAGAAAGAAAAAAATTGGCAAACTATTTTCAAAGAATAAAAATTTTATATTTATTTATTTGAAAGTATATATCAAAGGTAATTTAGCTGTGAAATTATTGTATTATTATAAATTCGCTGGAGTCAGTGACCGGAAGATTTTTGTATATAAATTTTCAAAGGTTTGCCATTTGCCTTTATGGGAGCGATAAGAAAATTATTGCTTTCCACGCACAGGCTTTGCAAGTAGGACAATAACAGTTTTCTATTGACATTAACCAGAACACTTTTTGATATACATTAATATTTATTTTCAAACACAAGATTATTTTTCTTTCACGCAATAATAAAACGGAGATTTTGAGAAAAATTTCAATTTCGCTAAATTTATAAGTAGAAAAAAATAAAGTTTAGGTTTAAATTTGAAAAAGAAGGTTTTTTTCTCGATATTTTGAATTTGGAATTACGAACCAGTGTGTTTGAATTTTTTTTTATCTGTTAATATAGTTTAATATCAACTTTAATATCGATCAAACTTGACCGTTCAATTGTTTAGGTCAATTTACATGAATTGAAAAGATACTATTTTACTTGAGTAAATATCCAATGTTCGAGTTGTCCTATCTTGTCCTTCACTTTACAAACGCATTCCCATAAATAACAATTGAACTAATTGAAAAAATCAAACTAAATACTTTTTCGAAAAAGTAAATTTCGTTCTATTAATTTTTTTCTTTTTAAATTTAGTGTTTCGGTCTTATAGAGACATTATTAGTTGGCAGGAATTTTTTTTGCCCCTAATAAACGAATTTTCTTTTTACTTTTACAAAAAATGTTGATCGGTCAATTAAGAAATTTACGTAATTATTTTCTGTTTTTTACATGAAATTCATTATATATATATGTTTATTTTCTCTCTCTCTCTCATCTCATCTCTCGTTGAAAAGAGATTCTATTCTGTACGTACGATATAGGTACCTAACTTCTGTCCGAAGGTCTTGTGTGTTTTATTTTTATCATCGTGTTTACGCTGAAAATTTATGACTTTTGAAAATCAAAGGACTGCGGAATAGAGAAATTGATTTATCTTTTTTATTTTTAGATTATAGGATCATTAATGGAAATTGTAACAGAGAAAAAAGAAAAGAATTCGATTTTATTGTTTCGGAAATATTTGACAAATTTGTTTTATCATTTTTTAAACACAAAAAGAAAATAGAATGAAATATAAATAAGCAATGCATTAAAAGCATTCATATAATAGATAAAATATATTATGATAAAAGCTTGACTCATAATTGGATAAAGGAAGCCCCTCTGCACTATTTGCTTTCTGTATCTGAAACATACCCTCATTATATTATGAAAAATATTTTCTCAAATATAATCGATTTCCAAATTTCCATAAATAGTCGAAGTGATTTTTTTCTGTTGAATAAAATTTTACTATTTTTTTTTTAATTGTAGATTTTGGTTCTTCTAATTTTACTTTAATTACTGTTTATTTATTATAATTATTAATAATTAATTTTATTAACTATTTTTTGTATTTATTATTATTTTATCATTTTTATTATTTTATTTTTTATTATTTTATTTTTATCATTTTATTTTTATCATTTTTTTTTAATAATTAATTATTAGTTACAATCAATAATTAATTCAGTTATTATTAATTAAAATTACAATTGGAAAATAATTATTAATTACCTGTAATTAAATAGAGTTGTAATTTAAAGTTGGTGAGAAAATTGAGAAAAATATTGTGAAAGAGGGAAAATGTAAAAAAACGGAAAAGTTTGGTTCTTTTCAACAGTAGAATAATTATTTTGTGGGAAAATTTAATTAAAGAAAAATTTTTTTCAACAAGCAACAGGTGCATTTGAAGATGTATCAAATTTACCATAAAATGCTTTTTTTTTTGCTTTCCAAATATGTGCACAAGCAGCTATGAACCATTATGCAAAAGAGCTAATGTAACAACGGCGTATAAGTGGTTTGTTTAGAGCGAAAGAAATGACGCACGACCCAGAAAAAAAGTCCTTTTTGAATATAATAACTCTGTCCAATTATAAACATCACCTTAAGCTTAGAAAAGGCTCATTAGTGTCTCTCTTCTCATTTCTTACTTGTCGCCGTGAAAGGAAAAAAAATTGATAATAAAGAAAATAAAAAGAAATAAGTAGAAATTTTCCAAATATAAAAATTGTACGAATTTGAACGAATTATTTTTTTCCAATTTTTTTTAGAGAAAATGCAATGGATAGAAATTAGAAATTTGTAAATTTGGAATTTATTTATTATTTTATTATTAAAAGAAAATAATAAGAAATAATAATAATAATAATAATAATAATAATAATAATAATAATAATAATAATAATAATAATAATAATAATAATAATAATAATAAGAAAATACTATTAAAGAAAATAATATTCTTGCATGGAATAAATTATGTAATATTAATATAAGATTATTTTTTGCTTCAGGTTCAAGAACTTTTCAATGCAATGAAGGAGCAATCATCGACGAGATATGAAAGAGAAAAAGAAGTTCCTCAAAGGTCCTACAGCAGTGCTGCGACTTTAACAAGTATAGGTGCTGATATATCGCCAAGTTCATCACACTTTTTCGAGGTAAATAAATTTTTTTTCTACTTTTAAAAAATTGAACTGTGAAAATTAAACTAAAAAAAATTTTTTATGCACTTTCCTTTTTTTTTGTACTTTATTCATTATTCATAGTTTATTACTAAAAATAAAATTGAATCAATATTTTTTTATTTCTTGTTAATAATTTGTGAATAGAAGTAAATTGAACTATTTATCAATGTCGAATTTTTCACTTACCAATTCTGAAAGCAACTGATAAAATTTCATTTTCAGGTACTATATTTGGGAAAAATAAAATTAAACCATGGGAAACTTCCTCAAGGAAAATTGCCTCATTCAATAGTCTCTCAAACGTTCATAGACGATGCTTTGATTAAATTACGCGTACGTGGACTCGAAAAATCAAAATCATCTGCAAGTAATTTGCTAGCTCAATGCCAACAGCTCAAAAGTCAATCAAGTACTTCCGATCTTTTATCAAACATCAGGAGAGATAGTGTGGTAAGAGAAAATATTGTCAATTGTATTTTTTTGCATTTATAAATTCTGTCATTTTTTTTTTTTGAGGGAAATTTATTGATTATTATTTAGTTTTCCTTTATTTTTGCTTCTATTTCTCAATTTTTGGAAAATTGGAGTAAAAAGGGAAAATTAGAAAAGGAAAAAATTTGAAAAGGGAAATTAGAAAAAAGAAAAAATTAGAAGAGGGAAAAATTAGAAAAAGTATAATTGTAAAAAGGAGAAAAGAATTTTTTTTGGACTAAGAGAAAATTTGTTTAATTACAGGATTCGAGTGCTAGTGAATTAGGAAGTACAGACAATGTATCGGGAAATAATTTATTATCTCCAACAACGTCTATTAGTCCATTGGGAACTGCCAAAGTGCTTGGCGGTTCCGTTGAAACTCTTCCAGTAAGAAACAATAATGTAGCAGAGAGTGATGAACAGGATAGTAAACAGGTGCCAAAGAAAACTACTACCAGTATACAAATACCTGAAACAATGAGAAATCGTGCGGCTTCCACTGGTAGTGTTCTAACTCCTAGGAGAGACTCTTGTACTGATGGAAGTGACGAGCACAATCGTACCATGTTATTTCAAGTAATTGACCATTTTCATTACCAAAAAACAAAAAGGAAATTTCAATTTCAAATTAAAAAAATTAATCAAAATTATTTATTTTTATCTTCATTTATTCATTCTTTAATTTATTAATTGAAAAAAACTAGTCTAATTGAAAATAATGTGAGAGAAACATTAGAACAATTTTTTTTATTTTATTTTTTCATGAATTTTAATTTTATAGAGTATTTTTATTATTCTCTAGAATATTTTCTAATTTTTTTTGTATTTAAAAAATAATTTTTTTGATATTTGTAATTTAATTTGTTGACTTTTGCTTCTCGTTTTATTTTTAACTTCTTTTTGTCTGTAATCTTTTTTTTGTTCGTAACTATTTTATAATTTTAATTTTGTTGTGTTTTAAAATTGTATTCCATTATTTTCTATTGTATATTAATAATTTTTATTTGTAAATTTCAGGTAGGTCGACAGGACCTGCGTCTAATTAGTCCGGACCGAAAGCAAGTTTTGCTGCACAAACTGTTAAAAAATGTAGCAACTTGCGTTCAAGGAATCGCAAATCCAGAACATTTCGGTTTTATATGCAGAGATCCTGGCGCCGAATGTTTCGTTGCTTACGTTTTTAAGTGCCAATCCGAATCTGTCGCTGATGATCTAGTCGGAGGTAAATTGTTCTCTTTTATCTTATTCTTTTTTTGTAGTACTTTAGACAATTTTTAGAAATTTTAATTAAAAATCTTATCAAAAATTTTCTATTTATAAAAATAATTATATTTGTTACTTAAATTTTTGATTCAATACATTATAATAATCGTAAGTTTCCTTTCCGTTAGCAAATTATCTGCATTCATTTGTTTGTTTTGAAAATTTAATTTTGTGGGTTAAGTATTGACATTTTTTATATATTTTTTAATGTCAAACTTTTTAATGTGGAAAATACTTTACTTATTAAATTGTCTCGAATCTTTGGTAAAAAATCTAAAATTATCAAAAATTCGAAAAATTTCAAAAATCCGTTTTTCTTAAAATTCAACATTTTTTCCTCTCTTTTATGGAATTTAGCTTTATTATTTTTGTGCTTTTGGAAAATACTTTACTTATTTAATACTCTCGACACTTTGGTAAAAAATCTAAAATTAATGAAAATTATCAAAAATTCAAAAATCTGAATTTCTTAAAATTCAACATTTTTTCCTCTCCTTAATGGGATTTAGCTTCATTATTTTTGTGCTTTTGGAAAATACTTTACTTATTTAATAGTCTCGACTCTTTGGTAAAAAATCTAAAATTATCGAAAATTATCAAAAATTCAAAAATCTGAATTTCTTAAAATTCAACATTTTTTCCTCTCTTTTATAGGATTTAGCTTCATTATTTTTGTGCTTTTGGAAAATACTTTACTTATTAAATTGTCTCGACTCTTTGGTAAAAAATCTAAAATTAATGAAAATTATTAAAAATTCAAAAATCCGATTTTCTTAAAATTCAACATTTTTTCCTCTCCTTAATGGGATTTAGCTTCATTATTTTTGTGCTTTTGGAAAATACTTTACTTATTTAATAGTCTCGACTCTTTGGTAAAAAATCTAAAATTATCAAAAATTCGAAAAAAATCAAAAATCCAAATTTCTTAAAATTCAACATTTTTTCTTCTTTTTTATGGGATTTAGCTTCATTATTTTTGTGCTTTTAGAAAATACTTTACTTATTAAATTGTCTCGACTCTTTAGTAAAAAATCTAAAATTATCAAAAATTCGAAAAAATTCAAAAATCCAAATTTCTTAAAATTCAACATTTTTTCTTCTCTTTTATGGGATTTAGCTTCATTATTTTTGTGCTTTTGGAAAATACTTTACTTATTAAATTGTCTCGACTCTTTGGTAAAAAATCTAAAATTAATGAAAATTATCAAAAATTCAAAAATCCGATTTTCTTAAAATTCAACATTTTTTCCTCTCTATTATGGGATTTAGCTTTATTATTTTTGTGCTTTTGGAAAATACTTTACTTATTTAATAGTCTCGACTCTTTGGTAAAAAATCTAAAATTATCAAAAATTCAAAAATCTGAATTTCTTAAAATTCAACATTTTTTCTTCTCTTTTATGGGATTTAGCTTCATTATTTTTGTGCTTTTGGAAAATACTTTACTTATTAAATTGTCTCGACTCTTTGCAAAAAAATAAAAAATTTATTAAAAATTATCAAAAATCCGAAAAATTGAATTTCTAAAAATTCAACATTTTTTTTCTCTTTTATACCATTTAGCTTTATTATTATTAGAATTTTTATTCAAGAGAAAAAATGGAAAACTGAAAAAATTTAGAATTTTTTAAAAATTACAGGCCTTTTCCATGATTTCCCTGATTTCCAGAAGCCTTTTAAAAATTCCATACCATTTCCATGATTTCCATGATTTCCAGATTCTGTAGGAACCCTGCTTTTGTCTGACTTTCTTCTAAATTATCGAATTCAGTGATTTCTGGGGTGAATTTGGTTAAGTTGTAAAATGATTAATTTCTATTTGAATTCGTTTTTTTGAATGTAGAAAATCTGATGTTAATTTAATTCTTTTTTCGTTATGCACGGCAAAAAATATTTAGCTGGATGAACTACAGATTTCACTTTAGTAGCGAAATTATTCAGTGCTTCAATTAATACTTTCGTTATTCTAGAGAAACTTATCGCTATTTCAAGTAAAACTTTTTTCAGTGTGTAATAATTATTATTTCTTTAAAAAGTATTTAATTTAAAATGGCTTTATAAAATAAGCAATGCAAAAGATGACCCAGATACTAATTGTAATTGTTCTAGCCATAGTTTAAGTCTAGTTATGTAAATTCTATTTAAATTGAGACCATTGAGTGAAATTATTTGAATTTTAGTTAGTTAAATCTCTTTGTTAGGTTATAATAATTATTTCTTTAAAAATTTTTTAAATTGTTTAAAATAAGCTGCCCCATACAACATTCCCGCGCGCTTGCGCGCGGATAGTTTGGCTAGTTGAAAATAAATGAAATATTTATTTTCAATTGAATCAAAATAAGTATTGATTTTAATTGGATCAAAATAAATATTTGATTTACTTTTAATTGGATCAAAATAAATATTTGATTATTTTTTAATTGGATCAAAATAAATACTTTAATTTATTCCTAATTTGATCAAAATATATATATTGAATTTTGAATAATACGATTCGAAATATAAATTTCATTGAGAATTAGAATGTAAACATGTATTCAGAAAAATCGGCACAATAATATTGTCATTAATTTAATAATAAAATTTTTCAGCTATTTCACAAGCTTTCATCGCTGGTTACGATGGAAAACTCAAAGAGAGACACGCAGTTTTTTCCTGCGAACATTGTCCCATGGTCTGGTACAAGAAATTAGCTCAAGAAATTGAAGGTAAAATTTTTCTGTTATATATTTTCTATATTTTTTTGATATATTTTAATCAAATATGTACAATTAATTTTATATTATATATTTTCTTTATTTACATTACATATTTTATTCAATAAAAATTTGAATATTTTATAACTTTTTATTTACTATAAACATTTTATATTTAATTCATTATGTAGATGTTTGTTTCATCTAATTTGTTTCATTTTTCTTTCGTTTATTAGAAAATTTAAAAATTAAAGAAATAACTTTTCATTTCCTTTTATTTTTATGTAATTATAATTTTTTTTTTAATAAATTTTTCGTAATTCTGATTGTCTGTTTTTTCTTATTATTCTGCAGGTCAACATGAAAGGAAAACGCAAAGTATCATTTTCTCGAGAATGGAAATGTTGTCGGAAGAAGAGCACGAGATAATAGTGACGAAATTCAAAGGTTCTGAAGCCGGTGGCTCTGGAGCTGGCTCGAGTATCCGGGAACAAAATAGTTTTTTAATGGCGCTCCTTCGCGCACATTGTGAATCGAAACAGTCTAGACATGTTCACGACACGGCTGAAAATAGGTGAGCTTTCTTTTTTGTTTTTTTTTTTATAAAAAGAAAAAAGTACAAACGGCATTTTCATAAATTATGAAGAAGGGATTATTTCAAAATGAGAAACGAGTTCAAAGTGAAAATAAATTTTAAAGTAAAAATAAATTTCAAAGTAAAAATAAGTTTCAAAGTAAAAATATGTTTAAAAATAAAATTAAGTTTCAAAGTCAAGATAATTATTAATTATTAAAGTAAAATTAAGTTTTAAAGTTAATTTTTTTTAGAATAAAATAAATAATATAAAAATTTTTCTCTATTGAAATGAAAAGAATAAGTAGACAAATATTTCAAAGAGAGTAAATAATAAAGAAATTTAATTTTAACAGTTGTGTAAATTGAGAAATAATTTTGCCATACGTTTGTAATTTACCCTTTTCAGGAGCGAATTTTTGAATCAATATCTCAGTGTCGGTGTGGGAAGTACGATATTTATGAAAGCGAAACGCTCCCTGACAAATAGTTTTGATAATTTAATGAAAAGGAAAGGCTCGAGAGACGACTTTTCTTTACCGGTTCAAGTTCGAGAGTCGAATCAGTTGAATTCAGCGATGCATAAAGCCGGCAGTCAGAGTCCTGTGAACTTAGGATCGCAAACAATCTCTGAGGTTTCACCCGAGTCTGAAAGACCAAGATCACTTCGAGTTTCTCCCGAGCAACAATTGACTGTTAACACAAGTCCAAAGAGTCCAATGATGGATATGTAAGTTTCCTTCACACTTTTTTTCCTCCCAAGGCAAATTTTTATCATCGAGAGTTTATTTATTTTGTTTTATTTTATTTAATACTTGTCTTTAATTTTATTTTATTCATTTTATTTAATAATTTATTTTTCTTCGAATTTTATTTTATTTAATAATCTATTTTTCTTTTTAAAAACGCAAATTTACGGTTATTTTTATTTTTTTTTCAGTTTCCTGAAAGTAGGAAACTCACCAAAAATGTCCCCAACTGAATCGGAGGAAGCGAGTAGATTGCAAGCGAGCGGTTCTTGGAGACAAGCGATTCTCAATCGTGTTGTAACACCAGCGAAAGATAAGGACAAGGAAATTGACAAATCAGGAATAAATGTGATTAAAAATCAACAATTAAATGTACGAAAACGAACTAAAGGGGAATTGCGCGAACTTTGGAAGAAGGCGATTAATCAACAAAGAATACTCATTCGAATGGAAAAAGAAAATGCACGATTACGTGGTAAGTTACTTTTTTTGTATAATTTTAAATTTTACTTCTTTTGTCGAATTTCGAATTGTCTAGCGAGCCTAATGTGTACCTTGTGTTTTCAGTTCATCAAGAGGAAGCAACAGTTAAGAGGATTAAACTTGATTATGACGAACTTAGTGGTTGTGCTCGTCAATTAGTTGAAGTTTGGGATCTCCTGGTTAGCAAGGAATCGAGAATTTCGACAAAGTGTGATAATCAAATGTTGCTTCAAGCTATTAAACAAGGTAAATTTGTTTTTTAATTTTTTTTTAATGGTAATATTTTTATTATAATAGATGTAAATGTTTTTTGTTTAAAATATAATCCACTTATTTATTTCTCTTTTTTAATATTTTTAATTTATAATATTTTTATTTATAAGGTTGCTAAATGTTAGGGAAATCAGTGAAGTCAGGGAAAATAAAATTGGCCAGGAAATTATATCAAAAGTGCTGTAAAATATATCAAATTTCTAGAATTACGACAAAAATTCTTGTTTTCGATGTTAACAAAACTCTTTTGAAAAACTTAACAACTCTAAATTCTTCTTGAATCTTTTTTCATTTTAAAAACTTAAATCACAGTGGATTTTAAAATAATATCTCGATTTTCCTTATTTTTTAAATAATTGAATTTATTTTAAATAATTGAATTATTTATAGAATAACTTTTCTAAAGACATTAATTACAATTAACTTTGAAAAGATTTTTGTTATAAAAACTGTTGCAACTTTTTTAAAACAATTCAATTTTCAGAAGTTTTAAACTTTTTTTTAAAGTTTCAGTTGCTGTGAAGAAATTAATAACAATTGAATATTTATTTACAAAATTATTTAAGTCTCTAATATAATTTTATCTAAAATTAAAAAAAAATTAAGTTTTGCAAGAAATTGTAATTCATGTTTTTAAAGATACTTAAAATTTTTAAATGATTTTAATAAAGAATTATCAAATTAGTTGAAATTTTGTGATATTGAATTGAAAATAACTAAAATTAAAGAAGTTAAAATCAATCAAAGTTAAAGAATTTCTTCAGAGAATTAAAATAAATGGAATTTTCAAATTATATCTAAAATAATTTAATTTTGAAAGTTGTTATTAAAATGTTTATAAACTAGCAAATGTTATGATTCTTAAATTTTCATAAAATTCTTTGAAACTATTAATTTATTTTCAAAAATTGTAATAAAATTCTTCGCAAGATTTCAATTATTTTCATAAATTGTAATAAAATTCTTCGCAGAAATTCAATTATTTTCAATACAATTTAAATGTAATTCCTCAAAAAATTGCATTATTTAAAACATTTGTTTATAAAATTTTACGAATGAATTCAATTATTTTCAATAAATACAATTTTTTTAAATTTTCTAGAAAGAATTTTCATTTTCTTCGAAACAATTAAATTATTTTCAAAAATTTTAATTAAAATCTTGACAAGAATTTAATTATTTTCATAAATATTAAAATTCTTCGCAGGAATTAAATTATTTTTAATACAATTTAAGTAAAATTTCTCAAAAAAAATTCCATTATTTTAAAATTTTGTTATAAAAGTTTCCAAACGAATTTTAATTTTCTTCGAAACAATTGAATTATTTTCAAAAATTTTATTTAAAATCTTAACAATAATCGAATTATTTTCATAAATTATAAAATTCTTCGGAGAAATTCAATTATTTTTAATACAATGTCAATAAAATTTTCTGATGTATTTCAACTATTTTTAAAAAGTTTAATAAATTTGTTTATTAGAATTTAATTATATTCAACACATTTTTAATAAAATTTCTTGAAAGAATTTAATTATTTTCGAAAGTTTTAATGGAATTCTTCGAAACAAATCAATTATTTTCAAAAATTTTCATAAAATTCGTCGCAATAAATAAATTAAAATACAATTTCTTTTTTTAAAACTAAAGTTGCAAAACATTTTAAATAATATTTTAAAGAATTAGGTTTAATAAATTCGTTTATTAAAATTTAATTATATTCAACAGATTTTTAATCAAATTTCTTGAAAAAATTTTAATAAAATTCGTAACAATAAAAAGATTAAAATAAATTTGTTTTTGAAAATTGAAGTTGTAAAACTTTTTATTTAAAATTCTAAGGAATTATATTTTAAAAATATTTTAGTTATAGTTTTTAAATATTGAATTTTTATTTACAAATAAGTGAATTTTTAAAATTATTTTATTGAAACTTTTGAAAATAATGCAGGGAAATTCGCCACAGTATAATTAATTTTATTTTTAAATCAGGGAAAAGTCAGGAAAAAATAAAATATAATTTTCGTGGCAACCTTGATTGAGGAATTGTTATTAATTATTTTTTTCTTTCTTGTTTTCTTTCTTTTCTTCTTACTTACTTTTTTACTTACTTTCTTACTTATTTAATTCTTTACTTATTTACTTATTTACTTATTTATTTACTTATTTACTTATTTACTTAATTACTTAATTACTTAATTACTTATTTACTTATTTACTTAATTACTTATTTACTTATTTACTTATTTACTTATTTACTTATTTACTTATTTACTTATTTACTTATTTACTTAATGACTTATTTACCTACTTACTTTATTTATTTATTTGTTTGTTCATTTTTCCTAAATGTTCTATTTATTTTAATTAATGATTAATACTTGTGGAATTAAAGAATTGAAGGAATTTAAGATTTTTGAAAACTGTTTGCAGGCGTTCCGAGGGGAAAACGAGGCGAAGTTTGGCACTTTTTGGCGGAGCAATTTTGCCTGAAACAACCGCCAATTGACACACGAGACTTTCCAAATTATAATATGCCATATGAACTTCTTTTGAAACAATTGACATCGCAGCAACATGCAATTTTAATCGATCTTGGACGTACATTTCCAAATCATCCGTACTTCAGTTCACCCCTTGGACCAGGTCAGTTGGGACTTTTTAATTTATTGAAAGCGTATTCGCTGCTCGATCATGAGGTGGGCTATTGTCAGGGTCTAAGTTTCGTCGCGGGAGTACTTCTCCTTCATATGGCCGAGGATCAAGCTTTCTTTCTCCTGCGACATTTAATGTTTCGACGTGGCCTAAGAAAACTCTATCTCCCCGACATGGCCGCATTACAATTACATCTCTATCAATTGTCACGTTTACTTCACGATAGATTGCCGGCAATCTATAATCATTTCGATAAACACGAAGTCTCACCGACACTCTATGCAGCTCCCTGGCTCCTCACATTATTCGCCAGTCAATTTCCCCTCGGCTTTGTCACACGTGTATTCGATCTTCTATTTCTCGAATCTTCCGAAGTAATATTTCGAGTAGCTCTCGCATTACTCGAGGATCATCAAGATCAACTCCTGTGTTGCGATAGTTTCGAAGAAATAATGGAATATCTAAAAGTTAAATTGCCCGCCGTTGATAAGGCCGTATTGGATCGTGTTATGAAACGTGTCTTCTATCCCGACATGGAAATTGGCAAACAACTCAACGAATATCGCGTTGAATATCAAGTGTTACAGGAGGAAATGCTCTCGGTGAAGCCGCAAATTGAAAATATGGAGAAACTCGAAATGATTAATAAACAATTGACCCAACAGAATTTGAATCTCAGCAATCAACTTGAAATAGCAATGAATAATTTTCAACGTATTGAAAATACACGAAGTATTAATCAATCGTCATTTCATAAACTCGAGGCACAAAATCGTAGTTTAGAAGTGACTGTCGCAACATTAGGTGGATTCATTCAACAACTCGCTGATACACGCACCGATATTGATATACCCGGCGATGTGAGACGAATTGTCGCACAATTGGGAGTCGCCGAGAAAAGACGAAGAACATTCCCTCTCAAAGCACTCGAGGATAATAATAATAAATTTGGAATGGTAAAAAGTAATTCGACTGGTAAGGAAACGCAAAAATTCCTCCGGGGAGGTATTGAGACGCCATACCCATTGAAATCGGCATTGAGTCAGCCAAACTTGGGTAGTCGATTGGAGAAGATGTCCTCATTTTTTGCCAACTCACATAGTCAAATTGAGCAGAAGAGAGCGGAAATTGCTGCCCTTCGGAATGAGAGTGGCAGCGATCGTAATAGCTTTAGTAGTAATGATGAAAATGATCCAAAATCAGTGAATATCGATATACAAATAACTGACACTGTTGGTTCAACGACCGATACAATAACAACAACAAATAATAATTTAAAATTAGAATTGGAAAAATCAATTTCATTGCCATTATCGAATGCAAAAATAAAATTGAAACCATCGAAATCAGCTTTTGAATTGGGTTCAGTGAAGAAAGTGCCCACAACAAAATTAGAGGACACTACCGAAGAATCGTATTCAAATTTAACTGGAACAATACATCCACTCGATACATGCAGTGACGTTAATTTTAAATACGGCGGCACGACAAAATTAAAATCAATTAAACCCGTGAGACTACCGGGACAGAATATACAAAATGAAACATTGAACAAAGAAATACAAAATCAAAATCCAGAAATATTGAGTAGATAGCAATTGCTTCTACTCACGATATTAAAACGAAATTTGGCCTGATTTTTTTTCTCTAGTTTCTAATTGTAGTATATTTGGTTTTTGCCTAAACTGTCAATTAACATTGTTTCAATTTTACAAAATTGTCATCGAAAAAATATCAAAAACTCTACCGAGCACGTGTTTCATCGACACAGACTGACAATTATTTTTTTTTTTATTTATTTTGAATTCACAATTTTTTTTTTTTAAAGAATCAACGAAAAAATATTTTGACATTTAAAAATTTTTATTTATTATACTATTATAAATTGAATTGCTAGGAATTAGACTTCGCTTTTTTACTCTTCAAAGAAAAAAACCAATGCAATTTCGATGACGAGATTCTGTAATTCATATCGTTTTAAGTCGCGATAGTCATAAGTCAATTTTTAAAATCGACTCAACTGTTACCATGTCTTACGATTGCCAAATTTTATAAACTAATTACGCTAAACGTAGAGAGTAAAATAGTGGAGATACAATTAAAAGTTAGAAAAAGAGAGAGAGAGAGAAAAGAAGAAGAAATTAAATTCTTGTATACAATTAAGATAGATCAGTTTAATAATCTCTAAATAATCTCTGCTTCAAATCTCTGCTTTAATTTCTAAAGTTAATTATAAAATTTACTAAAAATTGTAAAGAACAAAAATTTAGATATTAATTTACGTTATTTATTTATTATTCTCTAACATTTGTTTATTTTGATTATTGAATGATGTAGAAAGTTTATTTTTCAATAGAAAAAGTTTTAAAGAGGAATTTTTTAATCTTCAAAACTCAAGAAGATAATTTGACGAAAATTCAGTTTCTTTATGTATTATAATTAGTAAAATTTCCAGTTTTTCCAATAATAAAACTGATTTATTTATTATTGTTTATTTTTCTTATTGTAAAATATAACAAAAAAAAAACTTGATAAAGAAATTAATTATTATCGATTCAATAATTGCTAGTAATTATTTTATTGAAACAAAGATTTTTTATTTGAAAAATTTTTTATTTGGAAAAAAGATGTAAATTATCTTTGTGCAGAAAAAGATATAAAAATTATCCTCGATGAAGTGAAAATAACAAGAAAGTAACAAATTCACGTTACGAATTTTTTGTCAATTTTTAATAAAAATTAAATGATGGAAATGTAATATCACTGACTAAAAATTGTATTTTAAATTTAAAAATTCGTTTATGGAAACAGTTCCATATTTAAAATTATACGCTTTTTATTTTAGTTACAAAAATATTTTATTGTGAAATAAAATTTATTAGGATTAATAATTCAAAAATCATTTAGGGTTTAAAAATATATTTTTTTGTTGAATATTAATTATGGTATATATTGTTATATATTATTTAGGTTGAAAATAATTTTTTTATATTAAAAGAATATTAATATATAAAAAGATAATATTAAAACATTAAAAGACACAATTAAAATATTAAAAGGTAATATAAAAGCATAAAGATAATATAAAAATATTTTTAATAAAACTGGGAAAATTATATTAATTTATATAAAAATTTTTGTTCTTTACAATCTTGAAAAAAATTTTCCACAAGGAAGCAAAATGAACTAAAATTGTTGAAAATACGAAATAAATTTTTCTTTCGCAAGCGAATGACTATCTTAATTGTATAAAGTAGCAGAAAAAATACAAAGTACCGAAATATTAAAAAAAAAAAATTCTCTAGAAACTTTTTCTTTCAGATATTATTTAAAGTTAAGAAATTTTAACTTTGCTTCTTTTTTATTAATCGCATCGTTAATAGAGACTGTTGGAAATTTTCAGTTTTTTTGATGCGTATTTTTTTTTTATTTTTTGTTTCGTTTTTAGTCGATGATGCGATGCTATGCATATAATATAAATATATTTTGTAGATTGTAGATTTGTACTTTCTAGCCAGTAGTTATTAAGAATCGATTCTCGCGTCTAGAACGGTCGCCAAATAGAATATTATATATATATTATAAATTAAAAAAAGAAAATAATAATATAATTATATTAATTGAGAAAAAAAAATGCAGCAGAGAATGTATAGTAGATAATTAATCGCAAAGTGTGTATAGTATATTAGTTTAGCAATTGTGATCTCCGCTGTATAAGTCTTCGATCGATGTATACGTGTAATTATATAATAATAATTAAGATGTCTGTAAATTAGTCATTAATTTCGGTTTATTATCAGAATTCAATATGTGACGATTCCAAATGTGCGTCAAGTTTGTAATATTATTTTTGATTTCTTTTTTGCGCTAAATAAAATTTACTTGACTATTTTGGATCACCAAAATTTTAATGTACATTTTACTGATAGAAATGAAGAAGAGATAAAAAACGAAAAGTATAAGGGATTCGTTCGAAAATTTTTGTTCGAAAATTTTTGTTACGTTACATTTTTCGGTACAATTTGACTAAACGGTCAATTTGTTGTAAATTAATTTCAATTGTAATTTCTTTCAATAATTTCTTCAATTTATAAATTTAGATTTTTAATTTTCAAATGATTGATTTTTTTTCTTTTCGATTGTGCCGAAAGAAAAAATTTACGTATAAAAAACAGAAATTCTAAAGAAAATTTACATTTTTGATTTTTTGAAAATTTAGTGAAAATTTAGAAAGATAAGAAGGAATTAATTTTCCTGCGCTAAAAATTGAATAGTGTAGAATATTTATTTGCATCTCTTATATTTTTCGCCTGCGATAAATCATTTTTGTATTATTTTAGTGAGTAGATTTACCTGAAAGAGCCACTTGGGTCAGGTGAAACTGAAAGGAAAGTTGAATTAGTTTTTTCGTTAAAATTATATTTTCCAAATATGTCGACAGTTTTTTTTTAATCTTTAATTTGTATATATAAAGTTGTACTCATCTCTTTTTAGATACGTACATATCAAGAATTATTTGTGATTTTAGCGAAAATTTCGCTCAACATTATCAAGACTTTGAAAACCAAAATTAATATATGGAAATTTCTTTAGATGTTTATTGGTATTATTTAACTATTGTTTTCAATTTTGTTTATTTTTTTAAATGACAAAAAAAAATCGTTTTTCAATTTTCGAAATTGTTTGATTAAAAAAAAAAAAATTAGTAACGAAAAAGAAGATTATTTTATATGTACTTCTTTAAAAAGAGTTTCGAAATTTTTCCCTATTAAACTACACTCGGTGATAATGTATTTTCTTATTATTATTATTATTTTTGTGGTAAAAAAATATTTCTACGATTATTAATTTTAAATTATTTTCTATTCGATTGTGATTTTCAATATTGTAATATTTTTAAAAATTATAATTTACATGTTTTTCTTTTTTTTTTTTGATTGATGTAAATGAATATTGAAGTTTTAGAAAAAAAAGACAGTGTATCGATAATTAAGATGATGGCATTCTTCTAATGGAATGTGAGAGCAAAAATATATCAGAATTATAGAATCTAATGTGATAGTACGAAGTGCTCTTCTAGTAATTTTTCGTGCTTCGATTTTTATGTTAAATGTTATTGCAGGGCAATTGTTACTTTAAAAGAAAAAAAATTACAAGTATCGTGTATAAGTTGTGTATTTATGTGGCCAATTACAATAATAATAAAAATAAAAAAAAGTAATAAAATAATTATTACCGATTATGTGAAAATCGTATACTTCAATAAAAAGTAAAAGAAACGAGAAAAATTTGATTTCTTTGAAAATATTCCAAAAAATTAGAAATTAAGGAAAAAGGTGATAATGAAAAGAAAAGGGAAGAAATTTTTTTTAATATGTATATTTCGTATTCAAAATATAATAATGAACATTACACATGCTAGCGCGTATTATACCAGACAAACGTTGAACTGGTACTCACAATGGTATTGAGTAATAAAAACTATAATAAATCGAACGGCTAGCGTTTGGAAAAGGCAGATATGAGATCGAAAATACAAAAAGCAGTTTCAAATAGCACTGCCGATTTTCTCTTTTCTTTTTTTTTTAGCGAAAAAATTAAAAACCGAATTGCTTTTTTTTTTTAAAGTCTCGCAAAGAATTTAACTCTTCTAAAAAAGTGTCGTTGTGTGATCTTCCAATTCTACGGAAATATAGACCAAATTCTTTTTTCTTTTTTTAGGAAAACTTGAACCTTAATTACTGCGCGTTTCTTTTTAGTTTTAAACAGTGGATTACAAAAGTTTAATGTTTCACACTGTCCACGGTTTTTCATTCTCTAACTTTGCCCTCGTCATTTATTTTATTCATTTTATTCATTTTATTATACACATAGAGAGATAGAGAGTGAGTGAGAGAGAGAGGATACGCGAAATATCGAATAAAAACTTTTTTTTTTCCTTCCCCCTTCAAAATACGATGCAACGTGAGAGAACGAGTTTTACATGATATGAAAAATGATAGCGCATCGACTTTATTACTTTGCTCTTTGCAAACATATCTGCAATTCTGCAAAAAAAGGACAACAAAAAAAAATTTCCAACGCCGCGTCACACGATTAAGAAACTTTTTTTTTCTTTTTTTGAAATGATATTTTTATCAAAAATTTTTTAAATTGAATCTGTTGGTTAATGAGACGTTAGCATTTTTTTTTTCGTGTTTCTCACGTCTTTTATGCATGTATTGTATATAATTATATAATACATAGCCCTTTAATTACATAGTTAGATCGAAATTAGGCAGGCAAGCAGAAGCCCACACGCATATTTATTTATTTTATTTATTTATTTTTTTTTTTTGTATTTTTTTTTCATCTTTTTAAGCCCCGAAAACCCTTACAATAAATATGAAGTCAATATTCATAATTATTTGATACTTTACAGTGGCAAGAAAAAACAACACTCAAACTGCTTTATATTTTTATAATATTTATATAATAATCATGTATTCATCACAGTGAGAAACGAAAAATATATGCATATATATATTTACTATGTATAATATATATATACACATCTTGTACAGATTATAACTATAAATCGCTAAATAGATATCCATTCAGTGGCACTTTGCTCAAAAATATAATTTCCCTCTTTTTATTTCTTTAATACCAAAAATAAGAACTGAATAAAAAAAAAATTATTTTGATTATTAATTATTTCTCGGAATAAAATTTCAAGAGGAAATTATTTTTTAAGCCACACACATATTTTTTTCTCTCTTTTTTAAATAAATGATTCTATTTGTTCCACGCAATTTCCTTGTTTTTGTTTCAACACCTTTATTTTCGTTCATTTGATCAGGTATTCGAAAGATTGTAAATTCACAATTTTTCGTAATACAGGATTTTAGAAGTATTTGAGATTTTTCTCTCTGATTCAAATACAATTTGTTTTTTTCAGGGTGCTTTATTTTTTTTTTTTTGGAGTCACAAAAGCGTTTTACGCTTGCTCCAAAATGGTTTTAAAACTCTTAAAGATTACATCTACACTTAGCAATAACTTCGTTGCCACTGATACCCGCGTTGTGTTTTAGCTGCACACAAACATTCGAAACATTCATACGTTACATACAAAAAAAACCATTCTCACAATTGAGAAGCGATTTTTTTTCCCAAACTTTCGTTTTTTTTTCTTCCCATTTTTCATGCGAAAATTCTCAACGGGGATTTCGCGCATAAATCAAATCCTTACATATCATTAAATACTATTAGGAGAGATTGAAAATTGACGACTGCTCACTGAAAACAAAAATGACGTAACTAAGAAGCGGAAACGTATTTATAATTATTCCTTTGAAAAATTAAACGAAAATTGTGATTATTATTAATTATTAAATTATTAATACAAATTGTGAATAAACTTTAATTAACATTCCATTTCTTTACACTTAACTTTAATTTAATACAATTTTATTTTCTAGCTAATTAATTATTAATAATTATTTGATTTTTTGTGAAAGAAAAAATATGTTTTTGAATACAATTTTATTGTGAAAGTTCAGTCCGGTCACAAAATCAGTGGGATTTTTTTTTAAAGATTTTACTTTTGCTCGCATATTACATTTTAATTTTAAATATTTAAAATCAAATAAAATATTTACAGAAATAAAATATTTCAAGGAATTAAATATTGATTAATTAAACTATTTATAATAAAATATTCCTAAAATAGTTATTAAATAAAATATTTTCAAAATATAATATTTAGTAAATAGAATACTTTTAAAATAAAATATTTAGTAACTAGAATATTTTTAAACTAAAATATTTAGTGAATAGAATATTTTTTAAATAAAATATTTTTTAAATAAAAATATTTACGAAATACAATATTTATAAAATAAAATACTGATAAAATAAAATACTCACGAAATAAAATATTCAGAAAATAAAAAAAGATGTATAAAATAAAATACTTACGAAATAAAATATTCAGAAAATAAAAAAAGATGTATAAAATAAAATAATTATTAAATGGAGTAAAGAACTTTTTTTCCAAACACTGAATTTTGTGACTGTAAGCGATAAACAACAAAAATGAACGAATTCTCCCAAATTAAAAAGAAAGAATTTAACCATTTTTTTTCCAAACGTACTGATTTTGTACATTAAATGAAAAGTTTCTCTTCGAGAAAGAAGACTAAGTGTCTTGGAAGATTTAACATTAATAACTTACAATAAATATCGATATATACGTTTTTTTAAATATATAATAGTAAATAACAAGAAAGTATTTTTTTTTTAAAAGAAAGAAAAAAACAGAAGAAAGTTGCTTTTTCCTTCCTACCCTGATTTATCATCAACCTCGTAGTTACGCCACTTGTAATAACACATTAAGATACGCTTACAACGAACAAGAGTAAAAATTGTTGATAGGATCTCGAGGCTTGATTCACATATTATTTTGCGAATCTTTGGGAATATATTAATTAAAAAACTAGAAGTACCTTTCTTTATGTTTTAACGAACAAAAAAAAGCAAAAAAGGATAGAAAAAAAAATTGTTCTGCAAGAAAAATTGAACAATAACAGAACATTTTTTTCTTGAATAGAACAAAATATGTTAAAACTGTTCGAATGTTAAAATCAAAAAAAAAAAAAAAAGAAAAAAAAGCGAAATTTATTTATTTTTTTTAGTAAATTAAAAATTAATATTTCAATTTTTTTTGCCGTTTTAAATTGAGAAAAATCGTTTTTCCTTTGCATTCTCGTCGAGCAATTTTCTTGAATGAAATCTTTCATTCTTTTATATAAGTTCCGCGTGGAATTTGGAGAATTCTCTCTCAAGACCAGTTTTTTTGGTCCATTCTATATGATTTCTATAAATGTTATAAAGTTGGCAGCGAAAGAGCTTTCAGAATTCAAATAATTCAAGAAAGGTCTCTTGAATAAATAAATTCCTTTCGCACTCGTAGACCTATCATCACGATTAAATTCTAATTAGCAGCCAAAAAACGATATTGGACTTTTTTTCCAGTTATTTTTTCATCTTCACTTATTTTTTTCTTTTTAATTTTTTTTTTTCTTATAAACAGTCTTATTTTTATAGTACAATATTAAAATTGTTATTTACAGATGTGTGCAACTAGCTATATAAAGAACAATAAAAATCATTCCTCCTCGTCTCTTTTTTTTTTTTTGTCGATCAGTAAACTTATTAGTTTTTCTCTTCCTTTTTTCCTTGGGTTTTTTTTTCGTTTTTTGTCATTCAACAGAGTTTTTTTTGCGAAATCTTAATTACTTATACCCTGATCGTATTTACAGCGTCGAGATTAAATAAAAACACTCATATTTTAAATATTTATAATGTATTTATATATATTTATAATATTTATTTATATTTTTATATATATAAATATCTTTAGAAGTGGTCGCATTCAAAGACCATTGTCTCGCGTTTTCTCTTAGTTTTCTTTTTTTTTAATTCCTTTTTTGGGAATAATAAATAAATAATTGTCCAATAGTTAAAAATTTCCAAAATTAAAAAACTTCTGTTGATATATTTTTTTTTTGATACTTTTTTCTAGTAAAAGTATTTTTGTTTCGAATATACTAATTTTTTTTTTTTGTAATTTTGAAAAATGAAACGATTTGACAACGGTCAAGGAACGTTAGTTTTATAATTACCGGTTCGTTAATAAAGTGACGACACAATTTTTTTTGTCTCTTGTCGTCTAGAAAACTGTACAACTTTTTGAACTTATGATCAAGTTTTTCTTTCACTTTTTTTTTAAAATGTTTTTCTTCTCTATTTTCAATTTCCTTTTTTTTCTGGAATCAGTCGATGTCAGGATGATATACTTATAGAGATTATTATTATTATTTTTTTTTTATAAATACTGTCGATCTGCCAACTTGATAGTAATAAAAGTTTTACTACCCTTTAATAAATTTGTGAGTAAAGAACTTTGGAAATGGTTGGCACACATCATCTTGATAAGAGTCGACTCATCACGGCGGCTCCAATAAGCAATGCGAATGAAACCCTTGATGACGAGGAGGCTGAGCTTGAAGCAGCTTTTGTCAAATCCTCACAGACACCTGAAAAATAGAAGATAAGTCGGGGGGAAATTAAATTAAATTTTTTTAAAAAATAGCGAAAAATAGAAAAAAATATTTATTTTTATTTGAAAAATTATTAACTCTGGTAATTATTATTGGCAATCATTAAAATTGTAGAAAATACAAAATATGCAAAAATAGTACAAATAATTACAATTATAATAATAATAATAAAATTTGTAAAGAAAATTGAAATTTGTAAAATAAAATTCTAAATTCTAAAAAAGTAAATAATAAAATAATATAAGTTGACACAATTTTGCCAGTGGAAAGAACAAGAAAAAAGAATAAATAATAAAATAAAAAATATGGAATGACAAATGAAAAGTAGAATGAGTAATAAAATAAAGAAAGTATAAAGTAAAAATAAAGAAAGTGAAATAAAATAAAAAAGCAAAACAAAATAATAAAAAGTAAAAAAAACAGAAAATACAAAGAATTTTTAAGAACTCTTTATATTCTCAAGAAATCATAAAACACGAGATAAAAAATAATAAGAAACGAAAAATAAATAGAGAGAGAGAAAAGTTCATAAAATGTAAAAAATAAAATTACTGGAAAATTTTTTTGAGAAATTGTTTGGAAAAACTATTTTTAAGAGAAAGATAAGAGTTTATAGAAAAAAAGAAAATTATTTTTTCTAAATAAAAGTTTTCCCTATGAAACATTTTTGTTTCGTATATTTAAAAATAAGAAAAAAAATGAAAAATAAGAGAAATAATTATGTTTTGTTTTTTTTTTCTTTACCTTGACTCATTAATCGATAGGTCCATTGATCATCCATATTTCTTTGGCAAAAATCTGACGGTTTTGATAGCATTAATTCCTGTTCTGATGAATCTATTCGACTATTTCTTCCACCTAATTTGTCAGAGGGCTCGCTGAATCGCATGGAGAAACATTGCGTTTGTCTTTCTGAGCTTGACTTATTTCGAGACACTATCGTAAACCAAGTTCCATTTTCCTCCCAACTACCTTGGCAAGAATACGATGTAGCTAAAAAAGTAATGAGTTTTAATTTAATAAATGGGTACAACTTATTTTTTCTCCTTCTTCTCCTCCATTACTTTTATTTTCTTTTTTCCCTTTAAAAAAAATTCCCGGTCCTTTTCATTTTACTTTTTTAGAAAGCAATTTTTTTATTAACTTTAAATTTTAAATTGGGAAATTCTTTCTACATTTTTTTCAGAAAAAATTAGAATTTCTTTTTTTTTAATTTTATTTAGTTTAATCTTTAATTAAATTTGCTTTCAAATTAAAGAAATAAACAAAATTAAATTTGTTTCTAAATTAAAGAAATAAATTTGTTTTTTAATTTTTTTATTCAATTTAATCTCTAATTAAATTTGCTTTCAAATTAAAGAAATAAAAAAAAATTTTTTGAATTAAAGAAATTTTGTTTTTAAATTGAAAAAATAAATTTGTAGAAAAAAAAATTGTTTTTTGGGCAGAAATTTGGAAAAAATACCTATTTCTCTGTTCTTGCAAGATTGTGCCATGATGACTTCATTCTGGTCCATGGAGCTGCAACCAATATGAACGTCAGTACTTCTGCATTGTTCATCTTCATCATCTTGTCGAATTTTACTGGTCGTCGATTCTGCTGATTTTGCTCGTCTCTTATTTCGCCTTCGCATACTCGATAATGCTTGAGATGGTAATGAATTTAATATTGAATATCGACCAGGCTGAGGACATTTTCCTTTATGAAACGATGACGCTGTAAAAAAAATTATTTCAAACCATCAGTATTTTCAACAAATTAATAACAGTTTTAATGAGCAAGAAAAATTTTTCCCCGTTACAAAGAGAGAAACAATTTTTTTCGAATTATATTTTCACGTTAATTTTCAAAGTAAATTTTTAAAAATTAATTTTCATAATTGAATTTAAAATATTAATTTCTAGAAATATATTTTTATAATAATTTCCATTATTAATTTTTTTATTTCTAATAAAAGGAAAATAATATTTTTCCAATATTTGAAAAAATTGGAGAAATTTTTTGTAATTTTAGTAAAAGATTTTTCTGGAACGAAAAATGAATGAATTTTTCTCAAAAAAAAAAAAAAAAAAAAAAAAATTGTAAAGTTCTATTTTTGGTAAGAATTTTTCATTAAGTAATGGAATGAATTTGGATTAATATTGCACTTACTTATCAAGGTTGTATATGGCTTTCGAGAAGGATCCCAAAGTTTACAAGCTTCATCTGGTGTGGTTGCCTTTTGCTCTGTTGGGAAAAATCAAGAATTCAATTTCAATTCAATAAAATGCAAATTGTATCGGCTTAAATAAATTTCTGAATTCACTCGTAAAAATTACTCACCGGATTGCTGTATTTCTATTATATGCTGGTCTCGCTGATGAAAGATCATGCAAACGTATCCAATATCACTGCGCATCGAGAAAAAAAAAGAGAACGAAAATTAATTTTAAATACAGAATTTTGTATAAGAAAAAGTACATAAAATTACTCGATAAAATTTCTTTCTACGAAAAAACGAATTATTCGAAATAAATAAATTCTCTATTTTTACTAGACTTTCGAAATTTAATTATTCTAAATAAATAAATAAATAAATAAATTCTCACTTCCAATTACTATATTTTGGAAGTAATTGAATATTTTTCTAAATATATTTTTTCATTTTCAAGAAGAATGGAAAAAAAATATTTAACAAAAAATTTTCTTTTAAATTTGATTAAAAAAGATTTTTGGTAATTTAAATTTGGAAAAATAAGAAAAATAATTCAATGTGAAACATAAATAACTTTACTTATTTTACTGTAATTCTTTTAGGTAATAAAAAAATAATTACCAGCCACTAGTTACGTGAGCGACCAATTTCACCGATGGTTTTGAATTTGCCGTTTCCTCCAGCTCCAAATTGTGACAAACAATTTTCTCCTCGTGCTGTATCGTGACATTTTCATCCTTGTTGGTAACTTTTAAAGTTGAATTACCAGCGAGAAAATGATAATTCTTCGCTCCGTTCAAAGTATGCCAGACGTGATGTTTAAGAACCCAAGATGGATATTTACATCGTCGACGTTCCTTGTCTTCTATAAAATGAAAATTAAAAATAATTTCACAAAATTAAATTAAAATTGAAAATAATTCTAAGAAAATGTAACAAAAAAATGCAACTAAAATTAATAATTTTTTTATTCATTTCCTTTACATGGAAGAAACAAAAATAATATTAAAAATTAATATTCTAATATATAATTAAATATTATATTAAAATTTTTTCTATTTTTTACTTGAAAAGTAATTTTAATAATTTAATTTTTTATTTCAATAAATAAATTTAATAAATTGCTAACATTTAATTTAAATAAATTTTTATTTCAAAATAAAAAAAATTTGATAAAAAAAAAACAGTGCACATATAATAAAAAAAATAAAAGTGTATTTAAAAATCAATTTCGCGTTTTTCGTGCGCTATTGTATAATTTCCATATTTAGAAAAAAAAAGAAAAAAGAAAAAAAAAAGATTTATTGAATTTTTACGTGCTCTCTTTGAATTGTGTTGAGGCATTGATATTCTCATATTTGCATATGACATTCTTCCACGATCATTAAGAGTCAGTTTTGAAGTATGGAAAGTATACATAATTCAAAAGCATAAAACCTCCGATGCCTACCCTTTGTGAGTTTTATGTTTAGCGACCCCTCGGAAACAGTAGTGAGGGCATTGCACGTTGCATCCCCAGACTGGGCCAGTTGATATTCAACCTTCCCTTGACGGTGAGTTCTCTCATACAAGAAACATCTGGAAAAAAAATCAAAATTAAACCCATCAATATGGAAATTATTTTTATTCATTTTTTTTTCATTAAAAAAATTTTTTTTTCCGGAGATGGAAAATATAATATTGTATTCAGTTTTTTATTGGGCACAAAAAATTGTCTAAAGTTGATTTTAGTAAATAAAAAAAATAGAAAATTGAACAATAAAATATAGAAAATCTATTTTTTTAACAAATTTTTTTTTAAAGAAAATAATATTTAGAAAATTAAATATTTAAAATAATTTATTTTTTCAATATTATTACTTTTTCTGAAATTCATCGCATAAAAATCAATGTCTTTAATTTATTTAAAAATATTTCATAATATTTCAATATTCCCTGAATAGTTTAGTAAATTTGTTTTTATTTAAAAATTTTTTTTTATTATTTAAAATTTTTTCATTACTTTTAGGCCAAAAATTTAATTCAATTCGATTTATTTTTATTTACTAGATTAAAGTAGAAAAAATCTATTCTCTCCGATTATAAAGAAATAAACAAGATTTATTTATTTAGCAAACAAAATAAGTAAATAAATAAAAAATTCGAAAAAATAATTTGGAAAATAGAAAAAAATGCATTCTATCAGATTACAAAATAAATAAAATCAGAAATTTTTTTAAAATAAATTTGATTGGAATTTAAAAAAAAAATTTTTTAATTAAAGAAAAAATACGATTTTATACAAATTTCTTGACAAAATTATTGTTAAAAATTTAATTCAATTCAATTTTTCTTTATTTATAATTAAAATAGAAAAATTTTTATTCTGTCGAATTCTATAGAAATAAAAAAAATCTATTTAATCATTTAAAGCAAAAAGAA
This sequence comes from Leptopilina heterotoma, assembly GCF_015476425.1. NCBI lineage: Eukaryota > Metazoa > Arthropoda > Insecta > Hymenoptera > Figitidae > Leptopilina > Leptopilina heterotoma. The sequence goes on from NW_025111118.1 coordinate 4,848,316, forward strand.
AACGAGTTTTCAAAAATAAAATAATTAAAAAGTGCAAAAAACTGATTTGAAAAATTAAAAAAAAAATTATCTTGCAAAATTTTTTGCCAAAAGTTTTTACTACAATTTTAACTATTTAATTTAATTTATTATTAAAGTAGAAAAAAATGATTCTAAGAGAATATTTTCTATATAAATAAATAAAATCCATAAAAATAATTTAAAAATTTAAATAAAAGTTGTTTTATCCAAATTTTTTGACAAAAATTTAATTATAAATTCAATTTTTTTATTTATTTTTAAAAAATAAAAAATTTTATTCCATCGAATTCGAAAGAAATAAACAAAAATTATTTATTTTTGCAAAGCATAAAATAGAATAAATAAAAAATGTAAATACTAATAAATAATTTAAAAAATGAACAAAAATTATTCTATTAAAATTTTCGTCAAAAATATTTGCAAAAAATTTATTTAATTCAATTTAATTTATTATTAAAATAGAAAAGAATTATTCCAAAAGAAAATTTTCTATAGAAGTAAACAAAATGCCAAAAAATAATTTAGAAAAAAATTGTTCCAACAGAAAATTTTCTAAAATAAACAAAATGCTAAAAAATAATTTAGAAAAAAAAATTATTTCTTCAAAATTTCAAGAGGATTGATGAACATTGAATTTTATTCAATTTAGTTTCATTTAGTATTAAAATAAAAAAAATATTTATTCCATCGGATTTTATATAGAAATAAACGAAATACAAAAAAATAAAAAAAAATTATTTTATCAGAAAATATTCTTTGAAAATAAACAAAATACAAAAAAAAAAAAATTAATAAAAACATTTAAAAAATTGCAAAAAAATATCTTTTTTTTGATAAATAGGCATTGAAAAAAAATTGTCGAATTGATGATGATGGAAAATGGACTAATAAAATTAAATCTACCTGCAATGTGTGACATTACACGAAAATGGAATACCTTGCTCTTTTATACGCAATCGTAGATTTTACTGCTTAATAAAAAAAAATACTACTTTCAAGTAGACACCAAAAAAAAAAGAAGGTGAATTGCTTTCATAAATTTCTTGTCCTATTTACATTTACACATTTATGTGTCACTTTCTGAAGAATAAAGTTTCCACGACACTTTCCCACTGAATCTTTTATGTTTTCATAGAAGAAAATTCCATTCCTATAGATACACATTTTAAGAAAAAAGATATACATATTTTCTTTCCCTAAAATTATTGTCAACTTTGGATAATTTTTTTTAATGAATTTGTCTCTCCACACGGACTTGTTGGAATCTGGGGGCAAAAAAATATATATACAAAAAAAAGTTAACATGTGTCTCAAAGGGAGTGAAATTCGATTTAAATTTAAATCCAACTTTTTAAATATGGAACAATTTTTGCCTTTGTATTGTTAAAATTTCCATAGAATTTTCTGCGAGATGAAATTGAAGTTATAAAAATAGTATATATCAATCTATTTTTTGTTTTTTTTGGCACAATATGAAATTTTTTTTTGTTTTTTCCTCTAAAAGAATATCAAGTTATAGAAAAAAAATATCTACAATAAAAAAAGATTTTTTCTCTCTTGCAAATAAATAACAAAAAAAAAAAAAAAAAATTCGATTATTATATCAATTTTCATATGTGAAAAAACCGTATTTTATTTCACTTTAAAGAAGAAATACGAGAAAAGTGTTTGTTTTTTTATTATTTAAAAATTGACATTATACTTCAATCAAACGTCAACAAAATTTTATCCTGTCAAAAAAAGAATGAAAAAATAAACACATATTTTCACTAACAAAAATTTATTATTTCTGTTCCGAGGAAATTTTTTCGATACAGTCAGCAATTTAATTTTGAAGGTGATTTTAATAAATTGAATTTGTATAATTTAATTCTAATTTTTTGTCTAAAAAAAATTAAAACTTTTCTAATTCTAATTTTTTTTACAAAAAAAAATTAAATTTCTTCTAATTTTAATTTTCTAGCTTTATATTTTTTTTCTATAAAGTCTGCAATTTTACTTTAATTTTGAAGGTAATTGTAATAAATTTAATTTTTATAATTTTCTAGTTTTCATTTTTTGGGAGAAAAATTAAAATTAAAATTAGAAAATTATGAAAATATTTCTTTGGTAAAAGTTTTTCGTTAGAAAAAAAATTGAAACTAGAAAATAAAAATTAGAAATAATTATGAAAAGCGAATAATTAGAAAATTGTGTATTCAAATAAATAAATAAATAAAGAATTAAAATTGAACAATAAAAAATAAATTTTAGCAATAAATAAATAAATTTAATTTAAATAAAATTTTTGCAGTAAATTTTGGTGAGCATTATTTTTTGGATTGATTGAAGTTTTCCCATCTTCTAATGAACATCCCCACATGGTACTTAGTAAATATAATATTTTTCAAAATAAACTTTAAGAAGTCAAAAGTTGGCGCAAAAGTCGGGGAAATCTTGAGACGAATTTTTCTTCTGACAAAAAACTTTTTGCGGGACTTTCGATTTCCGTGAAATGTTTTCATTTATCCAGAGAAACTCTCACTCTCTTTTAAACTCAAAGTTAAGTAGTTTGGGTCTAACTTAATGAATTGATTTATTCGTCAATTAGGTTCTATAGTGGAAGCAATTCGACAAATTGGACTCTCTTCCAATTAGTTTCATTGCTCGTAACTCTCTCTCTCTCGCTCTCTCGCTCTCTAAGGCGACATTCCTTGTATCAATACCTTTTAATTACGAGAAATTCACCTTATATATTTTTTTTAATTATAAATTTTTCATTTATAGTTTGGAAAATGGAAAATTGAAGTAATTTTTTAATTTTACTCGTTGCTTTATACTTTGGAAAGCGAGTGAAGATTGAAAATTATAATTTTTTTGAATTTAATGGTAATTTATAGTTTGGATAGTAAATAAAATTATAATTTGTAATTTCAATCGAGATTTATAGTTTGGGACGCAAAAAAAATTATAGTTTTTTAATTTTAATCGTCTATACATAAGTGAATAAAAATAGAAAATAAAAGAACAGAGAAATAAATAAAAATACAAAATAATTAAAAATACAGAATAAAAAAATACAGAAATTAATAAAAATACAAAATAATTAAAAATACAGAATAAAAAAATACAGAAATTAATAAAAATACAAAATAATTAAAAATACAGAATAAAAAAAAGAAATTAATAAAAATACAAAATAATTAAAAACTAGCAAAAATTCGCGTGCGGATCACTTCTCACTCACTTTTTTAAATAAAATTAACAATTTTAAAAATAAAACGTAAAAATATTTTATAAAAATAAAATATGAATGGTTACAAATGATTGCAGAAATTCAATTATTTTCAAAAGTAATAAAATTCTTACCACAAAATTCAATTATGTTCAAAATTTACAAAAAACAATTTTTATAAAATTGTACAGAAACATTTAATTATTTTCATAAATAATAAAACTCATTGTAGAATTTCAATTATTTTTAATCAAATTTTAATCAAATTCCTTGAATTTTTTATAAAAAATGTAACTATTCAAAAAATTTTTATTAAAATTCGTCAAAAGAATTTAATTATTTAAAAATTTGTTAATAAAATTCTTTATAAAAATTAAATTTCAAGAAATATTCAATTATTCAATAAATAATTTACTTTTGTATTTAAATAATTGAATTCTCGTAGAATTTTCTTAATAAAAATTGATTTCAAAATGAATTTTAGTTTAAATGTTCAAAATTTACAAAAAAATCTCGACCAAATCCCAATTATTATCTTTATAAATAAAAAATTCTTCAAAATTCAATTATTTTCGAAAATTTTAATAAAATTCTTGTCAAAATTTCAATTATTTTCAAAAATTTTTCCTCATTTCAATGATTTTCAGTATCTACTGTATTTTAATAAAATTACTCAAAAGAATTCAATTATTAAAAAACAATTTTAATAAAATTGTACGCAAACATTTAATTATTTTCATGAATAATAAAAATTTCACAGAAATTCAATTATTAAAATTCGTTTAAAGAATTCAATTATTTAAAAATTTGGTAATAAAATTCTTTATAAGAATAAAATTTTGAGAAACATTCAATTATTATTCAATAAATAATTTACTTTTTTATTTAAATAATTGAATTCTCGTAGAATTTTCTAATAAAAATTGATTTGAAAATGAATTTTAGTTTAAATTTTAGATAATAAGAATATGAAAATAATTTTTAAGAAGGTACAGTAAGAATATTTTTATAATATAAAATAATGATTTAAATAATCGACTCGTGAATACAGAAATAAATAAAAATTGAAAATAAAAGAACACAGAAATAAATAAGAATACAAAATAAAAAAATGCAAAACAGTAAATATACAAAAAAAAAATTAAAAATACATAAATAAATAAAAATACGCACAAGTTAAAAATAAAAAATAAATAAAAATTTAAAATAAGTAAAATCACTGAAAATTGGAAATACAAAAAAAAAAAATAAAAATTCAAAATGGAAAAAAACAGAAAATGTGAAATAAATAAATAAATATAGAATAAATGATAAAAATAAATTAAAAAAAAGAAAAATAATACAGAAAAGAGAAAGTTGAGAGCAGACAATTACCTGTATACTTCTTCGTTCACCACAGTAGTTCTGCTGCTAGACTTCAAAGTTCCAACCAAGTACAAGTTACGTGACCCGTCTTTCCAAACGGCCAGGCACTTCAGTTCCTCGGCTGTAAAAGATGAATGATACAGATAAGATGCAATGTATAAACTTTAATCTTCAGTTCAATTTAACTTACACCTAAGAAAAGATGTTGAACTTTCGCGAAAGTGCAGTAGACTAATACAAGAATATATTGCTTACTTAAACACGAAACTACTGTGATCCAGGAAATTGTGTTGAAGAAAACTTGGAATGTTGACAATTCCATTAATTTCATTTTTCTTTCGCAAAAATCGATTAAAAATAATTATTATGAAAAAAAAAATTAATGAAACAGAATTTTAAAAAATGAATAAAAAAAAAATTTGATAATTTTGTTAATTAAATAAATTAAATATATCGATGTTTTGTTAAGAAATCTTGGTTTTTGGAGACACATTTTTTAAAAAATTTTATTTAGAATTTTAGATTATTTAAAAAAAAAATGCTTTTGTTCTTTTTATAAATTTTCTTTGGATTATTTAAAAAATATGCTTTTGTTCTTTTTATAAATTTTCTTTTGGATTATTTAAAAAAAAAATGCTTTTATTCTTTTTAAAAATACTTTTGATTTTTCACCCCTTTGCGATGAAATACATTCGTTTATGTTATGAAAAGAATTCTTGACAAAAAAAGGCAAGAGAAGAAAAATAAATTGGGAAAGAAAACAAAAAGCAAAAAATTCTAAACTTATTTGTTTGGAATATTCTTCATCGAATTTTTTTTCACGTCTGACTTGTAAAAGTCTTTTACTACTTAAAAAGGCTTTTTCTTTGTCTTGAAGTATTTTATACTTAGAAATTTAGTTCGCCTGACTTGAGAGATTTTTTCTACTTAAAAGAGCTTTTTGTTTACCTCGAAACAATTTTTAACTTTAAAAAAACTAATTCGTCTGACTTAAAAATATTGTACTACTGAAAAAAAAATTTTTTTTTCACTTCGAAGTATTTTTTATAAAATTTCGGTTTGTCTGAAACTGAAGAATTTTTCTACTTACAATTAGAAATTCTGTTTATATACTTTTAAGGGATTTTTAAAAAAAATATTTATTGTCTTATCCGGTCTGACTTAAAAGTCTTTTTCTACTTAAAAATTCTATTCGATTAACTAGTAGTGTTTTGAAGTACCATATAAATTTTGTCTGACTAAAAAATATTTTTTCTACTTGAAAATAATATTTGTTGGCTGAAATCTTAATTTGAACAAAAAATGAAGTAGGTCTGACTTAAAAATCTTGTTCTACTTAAAATCAAAATTTATTTGTCAGTAAATTATTTTTCACAACACTTTTCATATGTACGGCATAAAAATATTGTTACTACTTAAAAATACTTTTGGCTTTTTTTAATAAAACTTGCTTTGTCTGACTTAAAAATCTTGTTCTACTTAAACTTTTAATTTTTTTTTATTAAATTAATTTATTACAATAATTTTTGTATGTCTGACCTAAAAATATTGTTTCTACTTAAAAATACTTTTTGCCTTTTTTAAAGTCTTTTTTTAATGCAAAACTGACTTTGTCTGTCCTAAAAATCTGTTTCTACTTAAAATTCTCATTTATTTGACAGTAAATAATTTTTATACTACAATTTGCGTATGTCTGACTTAAAAATATTTTTTCTACTTAAAAATAATATTTGTTGACTGAAATCTTAATTTGTACAAGAAAATGTACAAGAAATGTTTGACTTAAAATATTGTTTCTACTTAAAAATATGTACTTAAAAGTCTTTTTTTAATAAAACTTACTTTGTCTGGCTTAAAAATCTTTTTCTACTTAAAATTTTAATTTATTTGATTGTAAATAATTTTTTCACTAGCATTTGAGTATGTCTGACTTAAAAATATTGTTTCTACTTAAAAATACTTTTTGCTTATTTGAAAGTCTTTTTTTAATATAGAAAACAGGCTTTGTCTGGCTTAAAAATTTTTTTCTACTTGAAATTCTCATTTATTTGATTGTAAATTATTTTTTTTACTACAGTTTGCGTATGTCTGACTTAAAAGTATATTTTCTAATTAAAATAATTTTTGTTGACTGAAATCTTAATTTGAACAAAAAATTTAGAAGGTCCGACTTAAAAATCTTGTTCTACTTAAAATCAAAATTTATTTGTCATTAAATTATTTTTTTCAACACTTTTCATATGTCTGACCTAAAAATACTGTTTCTACTTAAAAATACTTTAAAGTCTTTTTTTAAAAGTAAAACTGACTTTGTCTGACTTAAAAATCTTTTTCTACTTGAAATTTTTATTTATTTGATTGTAAATTATTTTTTTACTACCATTTGCGTATGTCTGACTTAAAAATATTTGTTCTACTTAAAAATATTTTTTGTTGACTGTAAATTCTAATTTATAGAAAAAAATATAGTCCGTCTGTCTCAAAAATCTTGTTCTACTTAAAATTCTAATTTATTTGTCACTAAATTATTTTTTTTACAACATTTTCCGTATGTCTGACCTAAAAATATTGATTCTACTTAAAAATTTTTTTTTTTGCCTCTCTAAAAGTTCTTTAATATAAAAATTTTAGTTTCGTCTGACTTTAAAAATTATAAATTATTAAATAAGAATTATTTTTAATATTATTAAAATTTCATAATAAATTATAATTAATTTTAAAAATACTCTAATATTAAAGAAGAAATTAAAAATGAAACATATTTACAGTTTTTCTGCAGACATCATAAGTTGAGACAAAAAAATGAATCAAAAGTGTTGCGAAGCAACCAACGTTTTAATTTGTTTTTTGTCTAAATTTAATATCTTTATAAACTGTGTTTGGAAATTGTCATAAAATACAAAATAGTTTAAATTTAAAAAAAGTGAAATTCACAAAAATATCATAAAATTTGCTTTCACAATCTAAAAAAAGAAATTTGATACATAAATTGTATATTTTAACGCCCGCAGTGTGCATGTTCTAAGGTTTAAAATAATTGCCGTCTTCCACTTTGAATTGTTTCGTTTTGAATTTCGAGGAAGCAAATTATAATTGACAAGATATTCTCAGGGGCTTCCTCGTGTAGAGACAGCGGCTTAATAAAACAGAACCTCACTCTCGCACAAAAGAGAAGTCTTGCATAGATCGAAACCACTAAAAGGATTATTAACGTAATTCAATTAGCGTGCTTTTTCGCCTCGTTAACTACATCAGGATTTTTTTTTTCTTTTCTTTTCTTTTTTTTATTTTTAGTCTTAGACAGTGTGCCCCTTTTCACGCCAGTCTAGGGCTCTTTGCATTAGCCATTTGACCCACTCAGAAATGTCAAGCGCCTTAATCCACAGTTCTAAGAGGTCTTCCGCTCAATTTTCTTCTCTTTTTTTCTCTTTCTTTCTTTTTTTTTTCCTACCCTCAATGTTTCGTAATGAGAGAATTCTAATTTTCCAACGAGTCCCTCTTTATGTAATTTACCCATGAAATGTGCGTGAACTTTTTTTTCTAATGCTTTTTAAAGTCTTATTTTAATTAAATTTTTTTTTTTCAAATGTATTTAATTTATTTAAAGTGTATTTAATTTTATAAATATGTATTTAGTTTTTCTTTAAGTGAAACTATTTAAATTTATTTAATTTTGAATTTTCTTTTATTCTAATTTTAATTTTAATTAGTTTATTTAATTTTAATTTAATTTTATTTAATTTTAATCTTGTTCTACTTAAAATTTTAATTTTTTTTTATTAAATTATTTTATTACGACAATTTTTGTATGTCTGACCTAAAAATATTGTTTGCACTTAAAAATACTTTTTGCTTTTTTAAAAGTCTTTTTTTAATATAGAAAACTGACTTTGTCTGACTTAAAAATCTGTTTCTACTTGAAATTCTCATTTATTTGATTGTAAATTTTTTTTTTACTACTATTTTCGTATGTCTGACCTAAAAATATTGTTTCTACTTAAAAATACTTTTTATTTATTAAAATTTTTTTTTAGAAAGAAAATTGACTTTGTCTGACTTAAAAATCTTCTTCTACTTAAAATTGTACTAAAAACTTTAGTTCGTCTGACTTAAAAATTTTACTCTACTTAAAAATCTGATTTATTTGTCAGTAAATTATTTCTTTATGAATTATATTTTAAAACTTTTCTCCAAATATGAATTTAATTTTTATTATTTTCTTTTGCTTTTCTATAAATTTTGCAGTGTTACTTAATTTTGATGGAAATTTTAATAAATTTTTATTCAATAATTGAGAGAGAAATTTTTTTTATAAGAAAAAGCAAAACCAGAAAATTGAAATTAGAAAATTAAAATCGAATATTGAAAATTAAATTTTGATAATGCAATGATGTGAGATTTTTGTATTGGATTCAAATTTTTAAATTAAGTTTAAAAAGTAAAAAAAAAGTCGACGAAACTCTTTTCAAATTTTTGAATTAAGTTTCAAAAGCAAAAAATCGACGAAATTTGCAATTAATTATATTTAAAACTTCTTTTAATATATTTAATTTTTTAATTACATTTCTCTTTAAAAATAGTTTCCAAAATATCCCGGATAAACTTTTATCTCTTTTTTTTAATTATTTAAATTTTCGTTGAATTATGTAGGTATTAAATTTTTATTGTATATTTAAAAATGTATTTAAATTTCCTTAATTGAGTTTTTGAATATTCTTTTTAAATAAATATTTGTTCAAATTTTCATCAATTTATTTCGTTTTTCGAAATAATTTCCAAAATGTTTTCGAGATTATAAAAGAAGGGGGGGGGGGGAATTTTTTTTATCTCCTTTTATTGAATAGTAAAAAAAAGTTTAATTCATTTTGAGATAATTTGTCTATAATGAGATTACAGAAAATGTGCTTTTTACGAAAGCCGAAACTTATTCTGCCATGTAATTTGATTAAATTTTCAATCAGCTCTTCATAATCCTCGAAAATATAGATTCATTTTATTCGTTGACGCTTCATGTCGAAAACATGACTAGAAATCATATTTAAGCTGATATTATTTTAATTTTAGAATAATTTTTTAATTAAAAAAAAAATTAACCTGTTATTAAATTTTCTTTCTCATTCAAAAATGATTTTTTTGGCAATTAAAATCCATTCGTAAAAAGAAAATTAAATTTTTTTTTCATTATTATTTTTTATTCCCAAATTATATTTTTTGCAAAAAAAAATTCTATCTAAAAAAATTTTTCTTTGAATAAAGAATAAAAAATAAATATTTTGACTGATAGGGGAATTTTTTTTTTTTTCTAAACGAAATAATTAAAAATTCTTTTTCCTAGAATATGACACAGTTCTGGTTTCATTCTATTTTTAATAATCAATTATTTGAATCGCATTTAACGAGAAATGGAACAAGTTTCACTGAATTTCTTTTGACATAGTTAATTGGCAATTGAAAAATAAAATTTCTCCCGAGGTAAAGATATTCTTAGAGTAATTAAACGATAATTTAAAAAGAAGTTTTCTGCGTAAGATAATTAATCCAAGGATTGAGTTTGCGATAAAAGCAAATGGCATTATAAATTGGAAGCTTCAAACTAACTGGATGAAAGCTAAAGTTCCAAATGACGTGGATAAAAAAAAAAAATAGTGAAAGATTAAATAATGAACGAGAGAAAGAAAAAGAGAAAGAAAGAAATAGAGAAAAAGAAAGAAAAATTATGAAAAGAAAGGAAAAAAGAAAGATTGGAAACGAACAAGAAAGGAAGAAACAAAAAAAAAGATAATTTTAAAAAACGAAAAGATTGAAAATATTTCTCTAAATATTTTTTTCTCCAAAAAATATTTTGTTTTTTTCTTTCATTGAATTCTTTTTCACTCAGCTTTTCTTTTTTTTTATTCAATGCAGAGTGCATTTGCCTTTTTTTTTTTTTTTTGCATGTTTTGCTGTTTGACCCCGAAAGAAAAGTAAGGAAATTTTGTATGCAAACAAATTCTAGTGATCTCTCTCTCTCTCTTTCTCTCGGAGAATATTTCCTCACCTGGGATTTGTGTTCGGAAACTAAGAGGCCTGGCCTTCTCTTTCGCTTAAATCAGAGCCTTTTCCCACCAATCCCATTGCGAATATAGTGAAAAGAGGGTCGTGTTATGATTGCAAAAAAAGCCTCATGCTTACCAACACACGTGTTACAAAAAACATAAAGAAAGATCAGAATTGAGATTATCATTGGCCTTTGATCAAATAAAACGGAAAAATAAAAAGGAAATGTCAAGATGTAGAGAAAAATTTTCGATTTTTCTCTCTTTTCTGTATATAGAAAAAAATATAGATATATATCTATATACATATATAGCTGATGATGAATTTTTCGTAGTCACAAGTTTCTTTTCACTGTCAAACAGAATAAATCTTTATATATATTTTTCTTTCAAGAAGATTTTTCCCTTTTCAAAGTCTTAGGTATAGGAGAATAAATGTATCCTTTGAGGAAGAATTGACATTTCTCTTTTTTAAAATTTTAATTTTTCAATTTCTTACATCGTCGGTTAATTAATTCCCTTAAACAAAATTCTGAAAATTTAGAAAAAAAATGTGTGTTTACTTTTTATTTTATTTTATTATTTTATTTATTTTTTATTAATAGAATAGAAATAATTTTTTTAATATAAGAGTTAAAGATAATGTCATAAGAACTCAATTTTCAAGTAATTGAAATAGATTTTTAATTAAAAGATTAAATTTGAATTTAAATGTATATAATTTTAATTTAATTTTAAAAAAGATATTTTCATACAGCCAGACAAGCTTCTTTTTTATTTTTTTTTTATAATAAAAGAACAAGACATTTATTTTCGATAAAATTAATTTTCGATTTAAATTTAATTTATTTTCTGAAAAGTATGTTTAAATATTTCCATTCGAAGAGATAATGAAAGAATACGACAATGTCGTATGAACTAAATTATTAAGTAATATTAATAGAATTTTAATTAAAACATGAAATTTTAATTTAATTGAATATAATTTAAATTTAATTTTGATTTAATTTTGCTTTAATTTTGAAAAAGATATTTTCATACAGCCAGACAAGCTTCTTTTTTCATATAAAAGAGCAAGAAATTTATTTTGGATAAAATCAATTTTTGATTAAAATTGAATAATTTTTCAGGAAAAGTGTGTTTTAATGTGAAGAGAAGTAAATTAAGATTTTAAGTAGTAAACAACTTTAAAGTGAGACAATATAAAAATTTTATTTCAAAAAGTTTGCAAGTTAAACAAATATTATTTCTAAGTAGAAAAAACGTTTTCCAGAATTAAATTTCAAAGTAAAAAAAAAAATTGTATGAAAAACAAAATTTCTTCCTAAGTAGAAAAATTAATTTGAAGTCAGACATGCGCTAACGTTAATGGTATAAAATCTAAATTTAGATAAATTAACGTTTAAAGTAGTAAAAGACTTTTCAGTCAGACAAATTAAATTTTTCATTCCAAAATCCATTTATTATTGAGTTTTTCATTGAAAAATTTATTTATCACATCCTTGAATTACTTCTAACTGGAAAATAACTTTCTTACACAAATTTAATTCAGTCGAAAATAACTTTAAATTAAAAAAAAAAAGAATTAAAAAAATATTTCTCCAGTCAGACAAATGTAAACAAAGAAGTGAATTAAAATACATGATTAATAATTATAAATATTTTAAAATTGCAAGAGAATTTTTTCAACAATTATTCACGCATTAATTTTTCAAACATGATTTTTAATTTTCTTAAAATGCTCTCTAATTGCGAAGAGAAGATGTGATGTTAAAAAATTTAGTTTACGCCTATAACTGAAAATGGGAAGAAAGATTATTCATACCAGAATGTTTGAATAATTAAAAGCAATTAAAAGTTGTCTCCCTCGGAAATTAGTGAAATTTTCGTCTTCAAATCAAAGCTGACCTATTAGAATTATTATTATTTAAATTGAAGAGACGAGAGAGAAAGAGAGAGAGAGTGAATTTATTTTTGAATAACGGTGATGAATTTAATTATAACCATAAATATAATTACTCGCGCTGATAAAAATCGCGTCTACTTCCAAAAGCATTTATCTCCTCATAAAATTGTGATGTTTTAAATATTGTCTTATTTTAAATATATTATTGTCATTTCTTTTTTTGGGAAACCATATTAAGATTGGATTCCATTATAATTAGAGTGATGAAATTTAAGCGGAAATTGAAATCTTTCTTCAGATTTAAATAAAAAAATGGTATGACGTAACACGTAACAGAAGTAAATATGTAATATAATTCGATAATAGGTAATATTTTTTTTTTTTTTTAAAGTTATTTTAGACAGAAAATATACTATGTCTGACTTAAAAAACTTTTTCTACTTGAAATTCTATTTTATTCGAATGTAAATTATTTTTTTTTACTATCATTTGCTTATGTCTGACTTAAATATATTTTTTCTACTTAAAAATAATTTTTTTTTGACAGAAATCTCGGTTTATACAAGAAAATTTAGTCCGCCTGACTTAAAAATCTTCTTCTACTTCAAATCCTAATTTATTTGTCAGTAAATTAATTTTTTTACATCAATTTTCATATGTCTGACTTAAAAATGTTTTTTCTACTTAAAAATACTTTTTGTTTATCTGAAAGTATTTTTTTATAAACTAAATTGACTTTGTCGGATTATAAATTTCTTTTTCTTGAAATTGTACTAAAATCTAGAACGTCTGATTAAAAAATCTTTTTCTACTTAAAATCGTAATTTATTTGTCAGTAAATTATTTTTCGACAACAATTTCCATATGTCTGACTTAAAAATATTGGTTCTACTTAAAATTACTTTTAGTTTCACTAAAAAGCCTTTATTTTATACAGAGATTTAAGCTTGTCTGATTTAAAAATCTTCTTTTTTTTTTTCTTCTTTCTTTTTTTTTATTTAACTGAAAAGTTTTTTTTTTAATAGTTACCATATGTCTGACTTAAAAATATCGTTTCTACTTAAAAACATTTTTTGTCCATCTGAAAGTTCTTGAATACAAAAAATTGAGTTTGTCTGACCTAAAAATCTATTTCCACTCAATTTTCTAATTTATTTGACTGTGGAGTTTTTATTGAAGTTACCATATGTCTGACTGAAAATAGTTTTTCTACTTAAAAATAGTTTTTACTAACCTTAAGTAAAAAAAAAAAGTAATTTGATTTGTCTGACTTAAAAGTTCCCTGACACTTATAATTTTAATTTTCGTACTTGATTTACAGTTTCTTTTTCAATTGACGTTCGTCTCACCTTAAAATGCTTTTTCTACTTAAAAATACTTTTTTTATACCTCGACTTTAATGAGAATTTTTAATGTTAATTAATTAATTTTTTTAATGAGAAATTTAGTTCGTTTGACTTTAAAAATATACCGATTATTATATAATATTGATAATTAATTAAAATTAATATTAAAAAAAATACTGTAATATGAAAGAAGAAATTAAAAATAAAATAAATTTCTAAATTGACATTAAAAAAAAAAAAATTAATTATACTTACTGTTGCTCTCGGAAGCAGGTACATCAGTACATGCTTGGTATTTAAAGATCAATTTGCTTTTATCTGTACAACTCTCGGCTTGATTTCCTGGTGCTTGACAATCTCCATGACCACGACTGTAGGAAAATGTGAATGGTGGCTCTTGAAATGGACAAGGGATTGGTTTTGCATCCAACCGGAAGATGGAGAAGAGACTGTCATCTAATTTGATAGACTCGGACATTTGACTCAGAGATGTTGCCTTTTGACTACAGTCACCTGTAAAAAGAGGAAAATAAACATTCAATAAACATTTTAGAAAGTCATTTTTTAATTATATTTTATTCTATAATCAAATTTAATTTTATTTTATTATTACTGTTATCAATCATGTTTTATTATTATTGTGTTAATATTCAAATATTATTAAATAAAAAAATTATAGTAATTATTATTAAAATTATTTATATAAATTTTTGAGTTTTATTTTTATTTAATTCTTTCTTTCGAGAATGGAATAAAAATTATTATTAGTAATTATTAGTATTCCATTTATTATTTGGAAATTAAAAAATTTTATATTTTCAAAAATAAACAAATTTTTAAATAATTACAGACTTAAAATTTAAAGAATTCTTATTTGTTATTATTAAAAAATTTTAATAAAATTTGTCACAAGAATTTCAATATTTTCATAAATAATAATATAATTTATAGCAATTCAATTATTTTCAATACAATTTTAATAAAATTTAATTTAATTAAATTCGATTATTTTCAAGAAATTTAATATAAATTCAATTATTATTATCAACAATTTTGATAAAATTCTTTTGAAAATATCATTATTTTCAAATTATTTGATAAAATTCCTTTGAAAAATTCTATTATTTTCAAAAATTCAGATAAAATTCTTCGAAGAAATTCAATTATTTTTATTAATTGTAAAATTCTCCACAAGAATTCAATTATTTTCTACAGTTTTGATAAAATTAATTTGAAAAAATTATTATTTTCAAATTATTTAATAAAATTCTTTCAAAAAATTCAATTATTTTCAAAAAAAATTTTAATAAAATTTAATTTAATTAAATTCGATTATTTTCAAGAAATTTAATATAAATTCAATTATTATTATCAACAATTTTGATAAAATTCTTTTGAAAATATCATTATTTTCAAATTATTTGATAAAATTCCTTTGAAAAATTCTATTATTTTCAAAAATTCAGATAAAATTCTTCGAAGAAATTCAATTATTTTTATTAATTGTAAAATTCTCCACAAGAATTCAATTATTTTCTACAGTTTTGATAAAATTAATTTGAAAAAATTATTATTTTCAAATTATTTAATAAAATTCTTTCAAAAAATTCAATTATTTTCAAAAAAAATTTTAATAAAATTTCTCAAAAGAATACAATTATTTTTAAAAATATCAATTATTAAATTATTAAATTCGATTATTTTCAAGAATTTTAATATAAATTCAATTATTTTCAACAATTTTGATAAAATTATTTTCAAAAAATCATTATTTTCAAATTATTTAATTCCTCCAAAAAATTCAATTATTTACGAAAATTCAGATAAAATTCTTCGAAGCAATTCAATTATTTTTATGAATTGTGAAATTCTCCAGAAGAATTCAATTATTTTCGACAATTTTGATGGACTTATTTTACAAAAATCATTATTTTCAAATTATTTAATAAAATTCCTTCAAAAAATTCAATTATTTTCAAAAATTTAGAAAACAATTCTTCGACGCAATTCAATTATTTTTATAAATTGTAAAATCCACCGCAAGAATTAAATAATTATTTCCACAAATAATAAAATGTTTTGGAGGAATTCAATTATTTTCAAAACAATTTTAATAAAATTTCTTAAAAGAATACAATTATTTTTTAAAATATTTATTTAATTTCAATTATTTTCAAGAGTTTTAGTAAAAATTCAATTATTTTTATAAATTATAAAATTCTTGGCAAGAATTCAATTATTTTCTAAATTTTCAATTAAAATTACTATAAAAGAATTTACTATTTTTACGAAATTTAATGAAATTCTCAAAAAAAAATGTAATTATTTACAAAAACTCATAATAAAATTCTTTAAAATAATTTAATTTTCTATGAATAATTTTAATATAATTTAATATTTCAATTTAATTATCAAATTTTTTTATAAATACTTTACAAGAATTCAATGATTCTCAGTACATTGACAATTTAATTATTTCTGAAATAAATTGAATTCTTGAATCGAATTTTATTAAAGCCTTCTTAAATAATTGAATTCCTGCGAAAAAATTATTTATTTCTACAAATAATTAAATTTTTGCAAAATTTAAAAAAATAAGTGAATTTTTAAAAAGGATTTTTTTATTAAGGATTATTTTATTGTATTTAAAATAATTGAATTCCTGTGAAAAATTGACTATTTATTAATATTATTGAATTTTTTTCGAAGAATTTAAAAAAAAATTTTTAAATAATTTAATTTTCCCTGAAATTTAATTAAAATTGCATTTAAAATAATTGAATTCTTGAATTGAATTTTAAAAGTTTTTTAAATAATTGAATTTATGTGAATAATTTAATCATTTTTTAAAAATAATTGAATTTTCTCGGAGAATTTTTACAATATTTTTAAAAATAATTGAAATTTTTGAAGAAATCAATTCAAATTGTATTGAAAATAAGAGTAATCCTCATAAGAATTTTATTATTTATATAAAAGTAATTGAATTTTTTAAGAAGATTTTATTATGTAAAATTATGAAAAATAATTGAATTCTTGGTAAAATTCAATTGCTTTCAAAATTTTCAGTAAAAATTATTATTATATATTGAATATAAATATTGAAATAAATTCTTCAAAACAATACAATTATTTTAAAGAATTTTAATAAAAATCTATTTAAAAAGGAAAATTATTTCAAAAGTTAGGAAACAAAAAAAGCAAACAACAACTAACTTCAAACTGCGAACAAATTACCGGAATACAACGATTATTAATATAGATTATTGTTGTTATTATTATTATTATTATTATTATTATTATTATTTTTATTAATAATATTTATTATTATTATATTTAAAATTCAAACAATTTATTAATTTATTATGTTCCTAAAGTTCTGAACATTCAAATGAACGAATTTTTAAATATTTTTTCTTTAAATTAAAATTTTATTAGTTTTATAATTATTTTACAATCAGTCATTTAAAAAAATGCTTTTGATGGCAAATTTTTTGTTTATTTTTAACGTTAAAAACTTCTAGATCATTATTTATTTATTTAATTTACATTGTTTATTTGTTTATTATTTGTATAAATTTCAGTGAACTAAATAATTTGCTATTAATAATTCCAATTACTGTATTAAGTATTATGTGTATTTTCATATATTATGTTATTTATTATAAGGTAAAATACACGTTCCAGACGTGGTATATTTCATGAAGTATTATACGTTCCCAATCCTGTGCCTCACACTATATACAATATTGTACATTATGTGTCAAGACTTGAGATTCATAATTTTCCGCTATTATAAATAATATTTTTATGGCGTGGATTAAGTGAACAAGTGTCAGTTTTTAGATTTATTGAATTAAAAAAGTTTTTTTTTTTAACAAAATAAGGAAAATTTTTTAGAAATTTATATTACAAAATTAGTTGTGGCAAATTATTTGGCTGTACATAAAAATAAAAAAAACTTAAAAGAAAATACTTGGTAAATTATAATTCATAAAAATACATTGTACGAAAAATAAAAAAATTGTCTTTAAAATAAATTTTTTACTGTCAGAAAAAATTATTCAATTTCAATCGGTCATTTTTGAAGGGGTTAAATACTTTTTTAATCAGACAAATGCAAATTTTCAGTGGAACAGTAGTTAGCAATGGAACAATGTAAATTTTTGAACGAGGTGAAAAAAGTGGATCAGTTGAAATGCATTTTCTAATAAAAAAAATGAAGGAATTTTTAGAAAAATATTATCATCCAGACAGGAAATTTAAAATTTTTAGTAAAAGAAGAGCTTATTTGAGTCAGACAAGATGAATTTTTAATTGATATGTGTAATTTTATGGATAGAGAATAATCGATTTTAATTTGAAAAAAGTACTTTTTTATAGAATGAATAATATTTTAAGTAGAAAACAATTTTTAGACAGAAAAAAAATGTAGTTTTAAGTTTGAGTAGAGAAAAATATTGCAAGTGAGACAAGTATTTTAGAAAAAAATTTACTGCGTACTCAATTTTTATAGTAGGAAATAATTTTCTATCAAAGACATGAAAATTTTTTCAGTTGTAAAAGACATTTAAGGGAGATAAAATTGAACCTTTACGGTAAAAAATGCCTCAAGATAAACAAATAGCTTTTTTGAAACTTGTACTTCGTCTGACCTAAAAGTCTTATACTATTGAAAATTTTAGTTCAACTGTAAAACACTATTTTTGTTACAAATTTTGAAGTCTTATTAAAAAGTTTCTTTGTACTTAAAAAGTTTTTCATTTTACTGACTTTGTTCCTCAAAAGTTTTATTCCGTCTGACTGAAAAGTATTTTACTACTTTAAAATTACAATTCATTTGACTGTAAAGTATTTTTTTAATTAGATTTTTTGAAGTTTGACTGAAAAATGTTTACTACTTAATAAAAAATATTTTTTCCTTTATTTTTTTTAAAAGAAAATTTAGTTCGTCTGACTTAAAAGTTTCTTACAACTGAAAATTACAATTGGAATGAGAAACACGGTTTTCGTTACAATTTCGAAAGTTTGTTTGAAAAGGTATTTCTACTTAAAAAGGTTTTGTACTTTACTGACTTTTTTTTTACTAAAGATTTCTATTTTGGCTGACTTAAAACTTTTCTACTACTGAAAATTTTATTTTGTTCAACTTTAAGGGATTTTTTCATCATAAGTTCTTGTATCTGATTTAAAATATTTTTTTCTACTTATAAAAATTCAATTTGCTATAAGCCTTCGCAATTTCGAAAAATAATTTTTTTTTACATATTTTGTTCAGTGATATAAATTATTTTTGAAATTCAAAATTGTCTGTTAAATATTTTTTTATTCGAAATTTGCATTTGTCTGGCTTAAAATTCTTTTTTCTACTGGAAATTAATTTTTTTCATTAAAATATATTTTTTTATTCAAAAATTACATTTGTCTGACTTAAATTCCTTTTTTCTACTTAAAATTTATTGTTTGTCCTGAAAAATGTTTTTATAATAATAGAAATTTTAATTCAGTTTTTTTTTATCTCCAAATTGAAAATTTACTTTGTCCGACATAGCTGCTTCTACTACTGAAAATTTTAATTTGTTTGAGTGTAAAGCTATTTTTATTACTGTTTCCTTATGTCTGACTTGAAAGATTTATTCTACTTAAAAATGCACTTTGCTTTACCTTAAATTAAATTTTACTCAGAAATGTAGTTCGTCCGACTACAAAAATTTATAATAATAATAATAATAATAATAAAAAAATAAAATTCTAAAAAAAAATTCTAATTAATTCTAATTATTATATAAAATTCTAATTCTCTCTAAATTTGAATTCAGTTTTCTTGAAAGTATCAAACTCATATACTAAAGTGTATCAATTTGATACTAAAATATGAATCAAATAAAAAATTGAATAAAATTTTTGTTTCAAATTGTTACACTTTAGTATCAATTTGATACTTTTAAGAAAATTTTGTTAGTAAAAACAGATTTTATACAAAAATAATTTTTTGATTCTGGAAATTATTTTAAAATTCTAAATTAACTTCTTCTAACTTTGAAAAAGTTTTTTATTAACGAAAATTTTCATTTGTCTGTCTTAAAAGTTTTTTTTTTCTATTTAAAATCTACTTTTTCTAAACAAAAATGATTTATTGGTGATGCAAAAAATTTTTTAAATTCATTGTTATCAAATTGATTTGAAAATTTCTTTTTATCAAATTGATACTATCAAATTCGAAGTAGAAAAAAACTTTAAAGTCAGACAAATGAAAATTTTTCGTTAATAAAAAAAAATTTTCACAGTTAAAAGAAGTTAATTTAGAATTTTAAAATAATTTTCAAAATCAGAAAATTAATTTAATTAGTTTTATGAATTAATAAAAATTTCACAGAAATTTAATTGTTCAATAAATTTTCTATAAATTTCTTCGCAATATAATTCAATCTTTTTTCGAAATAATAAAATTCTTTTTAGAAATTTATTTATTTTCATAAATATAGTAAAATTAATTTGAGAATTTCAATTATTTTTAATAAAATTTTAATCAAATTCCTCGATAAATGTAATTGTTCTTAACAATTACATTACAAAATAATATTAGAAATTAGAAAATTAAAAAAAATGATGATTAACAAATGTAAAATTTACCCATTTTGTTTATTATATGCTTTATTTAATAAGAAATTTCGTTTGACTGATCTAAATTTTGACGAGAATTTTTTTTTAATTTTAAACATAATTGAATTTTATGAGAAGAATTTTATTACTCTTGAAAATAATTGAATTTCTCCAATAAATTATTTGAAATTTCTCTAAAATTGAATTATTTTAGTGTTTTCAATAAAAATTTGAATTTAAAAATTTTTAAATTCTATTATTTTTAAAATTGATAATTTTATTTTAAAAATGAAGTAAAATATAAATATAAAATACTTTTATAAGTTGTTTAATTTAAAAAAGGTTTGAATTCGAAATTTTTGAATGTCTTAATTCCTATGGAAAATCCTGTTCCAAAAATAAGATTAAAAAAATAGGAATTTTGCAAATATTTTTCTTCTTTTTCTAAAACAAAATAATAATTTTGTTAAAAAAAAAATTGTGATTCATTAACAAAAATAATGCAAAATAAATTGCATTATTATTAACTTTTTTTATAATTTTTCTTTTCAAATATTTTCAATTTTAAAATTAATATATTGAAAATCATCGAATTGTTGCAAAGAATTTTATAAAAAAATTTGATGATAATAGAATTCCTTCAAAGAATTTTATTATTAAGGAAAATAACTGAATTCTCAGAAAAGAATTTTATTAAAATTTTTTAAAATCCTAATTAAATTCTTTTGAAGAATTTGTTTGAATTTTTTTTTTTTTAAACTAATGGAGTTTCTTTAATAATTTTAATTGAAAATTTTGAAAGCATTTGAATTTTATGAAGAAGAATTTTATTAAAAGTGAATTGAAAATAATTGAATTCTTGCGGAGAATTTTATTAATATATTTATAAAAATTGTTTCAAAGAATTTATTAAAAATTTTGGACATAATTGAAATTTATGGAAATATTAAAAAATATTTGAATTCATCCGAGGAATTCATCACAAGAATTTTATTACTTTTTTGAAAATAATTGAATTCTTTCAATTTTTTATATACTTAGAATTTTTTAAAAATATTTTGAGAATAATTGAATTATTTTTAGAGAATTTAAAATTCTTGTTGAAATTGCATTTTATGGAAATTTTTTAATATACCTAATAATTAAATTCTTTCATGTAATTTTATTTAAATTTGATTAAAAATAATTTAATTCTTCTGAAGAATTTTACTATTTATAAAAATAATTGAATTTTTTCGAAGGATTTATTAAAATTTTAGAAAATATGAACAGTAATAATTAATTTTGTAATTAATAAGTAAATTTTTTTAAATTATGATTATGAAATTAATTTAAAAATTTATATTTGAAGATGAAAAATAATTGTAATTTGCATAACAATAATAAATTGAATATCACGTTCCGCGCGTAAAATCTTCTAGTAATAATATAATATACAATTTATCTAAAGATTACAAAAACAAAAATATAAATAGAAGACAACTTCAGAGTGTGAGGGACAGAAAAAGTGAATGAATGAAAAAATGAAAGAACATTCAAATTAATATAGTTAATTCAAAAATATTCTATATCATATTACGAAAAGTATTTATACATTAAATTTTACTAAACAATAAAGGAAAATATTCGTAAAATATACGAATATGTGCGTCTATTATATAACAAACATGTAAATTCAAAATTACATTTAAAGTCATATTTAACATTTATACATTTTGCTTTGTTTTGAAGTAAAATTATATTTCCTCAATGCTTTACCAGACGCGTTAGTGTATAAAGTGGAAGTTTGTAAAGAGTGAGTGAGTGAGAGAGAGAGAGAGAGAGAAGTTTGAAAAACAATTTAAATGCATTTGCAAATGTTATAGTTTGATTTTGCATTTGTCTATTTATAATTTCGAAGGCCTTTAACGCGTGCGGAACGTGCCTTAATTCTCAAGGGGCTGTGTAAGCTTGTGCGGTCCTTTGATAATTTATGCATTTCGGCATAATCTCTCTCTATGAAAGGAACACGCTAGCAAGCAAGCTTGAGGCAGCTTCAGATGGAAAGGGCTCCGCCCTTCTTCACTCTTGACTAAGAGATGAGAGCACAACGTTAGGGATGCAAAAGGGTCTCTCTCACTCACTCACTCTCTCTCTCTTCTCTTACTACAAGGTCGCAAAATAAAGGGGCCAGGGGGGTGGAACAGGGGGTCTAAAAGAGCGAAGAGTTGAAAAAGGGCGTTGACTGCGTAAAATTTTCCAAATCACTGAATAATCACAGATTTTCATACATGGTTTTTTTTAAATCAGAATACATAAAATCAACTTGTAATCTTTTTTGCATTTTTCAATTTTTTTTTATCTCATAAAATATTTTTTCTTTTTAAATATTTTTTTTTTCCTTTAAATTTATTTTCCACGTACTTTTATTTTTTGTTTGTATGTACATATGTGTGTTCTCGATTTTGCACGTTATCATTTATATGAGCTTCTCTCTCTCTCTCTCTCTCTTTCTGTGGAAGTGTTGGACTTTATTTACATGGGAAAATTTTTAGAAAAATGAACACAGTATATATATGATCCCCACTATATTTGAAAATGGTATTTTCTACGTAAAACGAATTTGCAACTGGTCGAAATTCATGAATCGTGTGATTCTGCAAATCGCTGAGCTGCATTTTATGTATATAATAGTACTGTATCAGCGATCCACGATCTAGCACGTGAGATTTTGTGAAATATAAACGATTTCGAAGACAACGTATTTTCTTCGACGAATTTGTCGATATTTTATATTGTAGGTATCTTTATTTTTTTTTTTGTTATTTATTCTTTTTTTTTTTTGGTACACATTTTTTTAAGGAGAGGAAAAAGAAGAATAATATTTTTCGTTCGTTCGATTCATTAGGATTTTTGTACGGTACATAAACGTACTTAAAAAAATAATAAACTTAAAAAAAATAATAAACTTAATTTACCTACTTAAAAACATTTTCCATTTTCATATTAAATGATATTTCAAAAATGAAAGTAAAAATTATTATAAGCAAAAAAAGATTAAATGCATACAAATTTATAATTTTGTAAAATTTTATAATAAATTTCAATTTTCAATGAATTTTATTAGAAATTTTAATGATAACTTAGGTTTTGAAAAATTCTCATAACACAAATTCTTCTGAAATATGTTACATTTTTTAATACATATTTAATTAATTATAAAAAATAGTGGATTTATACGACGAATTTTACTCAAAAACACTTTAAAAAATTGAATTTTGTAAATATTATAAATGATTGTATAAATAAATTCAATTATTTTCAAAACAAACAAAATTCAATTATTTTTAATAATTTTAATAAAATTTTTGACAAAATTCAATTTTTCCAAAATTTCTAATAACATTTTTGGCAAAATATCAATTATTTTCAAAAATTTTCCTCAATTTCATATCAATTCAATTACTTACAAATTTCTTCGCAATAATTTAATTATTTTCAATAAATAATAAGAATTTTTACATGGATTGAATTATTTTCATAAATATTTTATACTTTATCAATATAATATTTTATTAATATTTTATTTTAATTTAATTATTCAATAAATTATTAATTTTTGCATTTAAATAATTAAATTCTCATAGAATTTTCTAATAAAAATTGATTTACAAATGAATTTCAGTTAAACGAATTTTACTCAAAAACACTCAAAAAAAATTGAATTTTGGAAAAATTATAAACGATTGCATAAATTCAATTATTTTCAAAAGTAATCAAATTTTTTTCCAAAATTCAATTATTTAAAAAATTTTTGACAAAATTTCAATTATTTTAAAAAAATTGTCGTAGAATTTTCTAATAAAAATTGATTTTTTTGTCAAAATTTTAATTATTTTCAAAAATTTTTCTCAATTTCATATGAATTCTATTAATTACAAATTTTTTTTATAAATTCCTTCGCAATAACTTCATTTTTTTCAATAAATAATAAAATTTTTTACAGGTATTCAATTATTTTCGTAAATAATAAAATTCTTAGTAGGAATTCAATTATTTGCATAAATAAAACTCATCGTAGAATTTCAATTATTTTTAATAAAATTTTAATCGAATTCCTCGAAAAATGTAATTGTTCTTAACAATTTTATTGAAAATCGTCAAGAAAAATTCAATTATTTAAAAATTTATAATAAAATTCCATATGAGAATTGAATTTTAAGAAACATTCAATTCTTCAACAAATTATTTATTTTTGCATCTAAATAATTGAATTGTCGTAGAATTTCCTAATAAAAATTTGATTTAAAAATGAATTTCATTTGAAATTTGAAATTTGAATATTTATTATTCAAATTATTCAAATATTCAAATAATATTTGAATATTAATAGCACTATGTCATGAATTTTAAGAAATAATTGAATTTTTTAAAAGGTTTCAAATTAAATTTTGAAAAAGTTTAATTAAATTTTTTTTTGAAATTATTTGAAGTGTTTATTTTTTAATACGCATTCAATTGAAGAATTTCTAAATAATTGAATTGTAAACAAATGAATTTGAAAATTCTTAAAGAACTTTTTCAAAAATTATTAAAGATATAATAGAAGATGGAGATATTATTGTTGATCAGAGTCAATATATTGTCATAGATGTTTATTAATTGTCAATGAACTGATCAGTATAAAACTTTGATATAATTATCGAGCTTTCGCCTCTACGAAGTGAGGCCTTTTCAAGAATATAACACTGTTAAAAACACGTGTTCAAAACTTTAAAACAGTCTTAAGTGTAAAATATTTTTTTAATTGAAAATTAACTTTTTCTGACTGAGAAGCTTTTATCAACTCAACATTTGCATTTGTCTGACCTAAAAGCATTGTTCTACTCAAAATAAAAATTTTTTTACTCGTAAATTCTTTTTAAAAGATACAAAATATATTTCAAATTCTAAACTAACTTTGTCTAAGAGATAACATTTTATAAAATTAAAATTTAGATTTGTCTGGCTTAAAAGCTTCTCCTCTACTTAAAATTTGATATTTCCACTTGAAAATGTATTTCTGGTGGTAAAAAATATTTTTTAAATTGAAAATTAAGTTTTTCTGATTGAGAAGCTTATATCGAGGCAAAATTTGCATTTGTCTGACCTAAAAGCTTTGTTCTACTTGAAAAACTAATTTTTTTACTAATAAATATTTTTTAAAAGATACAAAATATATTTCAAATTGTAAACTAACTTTGTCTGACAGATAGAAATTTATAAAATCGAAATTGATATTTGTCTGACTTTAAAAGTTCTTTTCTACTTAAAATTTTATTTTTCTACTTAAAAATGTTCTTCTGATGCTGCAAAATATTTTTTAAATTAAAAATTAACTTTTACTGAAAGACCCGGTTTTATAAACTGAAATTTTGCATTTCTCTCACCTAAAAGCTTTTTCTCTACATAATATTTACTGTTTCTACTCGGGAATGTATTTTTAAAAATGCAAATTCTTTTTCAACATAAAAAATTATTTTCGACAGTCTGCATAATATTTTTCGATTTAAAATTTGCATTGGTCTGACGTAAAAGGTTTGTTCTACTTAAAATCCTACTATTTTTACCAGACAATATATTTTTGAAGATACAAATTGTAAATTAACTTTAACTGACAGAGAAAATTTTATATGATAAAAAGTTATATTTGTCTGACTTAAAGGCTCTTTTTCTACTTCCAATTTAATTTTTCTATATGAAAATATTCTTCTGGAGTGGCTAAAAAGAAATAATCTTTTATTTAGTGAGAAGCTTTGATCGAATTAAAAATATGCATTTTTCTGATTTGCAAGCTTTTTTCAAGTAAAAAAAATGTACTTTTTATGACAAAATTTTTTAATCGTTAATAAAAAGTATTTTTCTAATTGAAAATTATCTTTGACTTGCTGTGAAGTTTTCGCATTTGAAAATTTGATTTGTCTGACTCAAAAGCTTCTTTTCTACTTCAAATTTGATATTTCTACTTTAAAATTTTTTTTCAGTTGCAAAATATTTTTCAAACTGAAAATAAACTTTATATTTCTTAGAAGCTTTTATAAAGTTAAAATTTCCATTAGTCTGACCTAAAAGCCCCTTTTCTACTGAAAATCTTATTTTTCTACTTTGAACTATTCTTCTGGTTCTGCAAAATATATTTTAATATTTATCATTATTATTTCCATTAAAACAGAAAACCGAAAAAAAAATGTTGACATAAAAATAGTAAATGTAATAGAAAAGTAAATTTGCAAGCAACTAAAATCCCAATGATAAAAATAAAAAAATAAAAGTAATAAAAATAATAATTATAATAAAAGAAGTGAGAGCTTCTTTTTTGATCAATAATATTTTAAAATTTTAATACAATGTGAAAGGGAGAAATTGAAACATTCTAAGGTATTAAATTTGTAAAATTCTCATTTCGCGAGATAGGATTGAACAAGAATAAAAAATGTATTTCTATCCAAGGTTGGGAATTTGATAATTTTCTACCTTGTAAAATATTTGAATAGGTCAGGACTAATTTCGAGTTGAGAGTTTGTAAAACATTAAAAAGACTTTTGCCTCGTGAAAAAGCACCACAGCATACACTATACTAGAACAAAAGGAAGTAAACAGTAATTTTTGATGAAAAGGGGAATTTAATTATTACATAAGCGTGGAATAATTTAAAAGGAAGATGGGTATATGTAGTTTCAAAACTCGGATATAATGAGACTTGTTTTTATCTATAAAACAAAAAATTTCCTTTTAGAAAATTGGTGTATATATATACACACACTACATGGATGTAAAAGAATAACTAATCTACTCTTAATAGGTGAAGAAAATGAAGACATGTTTTTCAGAAATATTCTCAAGAGGGGGGGGTGGTGATGGTGGTGAAAAAAAATGATAAAATTATGAAAGAGAATTTTCTTTTTTTTTTTTTTTTGTCAGTGAGAAGAAAAAATTGCGATGAAAACCCACAACCGATCTAAACGAGAGTGTCGTTCTCAACGTCCAATTATGGCGAGATATCGCCTCTTGAAATACCAGAGCAGGTTAGTACTTTAGCAGACACTTTAGGCGGTGGATATCTCGCAATGGGATGATCGGAATGGAACTTTTATTACAGAATAGAAGTCCTTTTTCAACTTGAGAAAAAAAAATTCACTACAAATATATTGTAATTAAAGAAATATTATGATTTTTTCGTTTAAAGATTTTAAAGTGTTGCAGATTAAATTAACACCAAAAAAGATTAAAATAATCAATTTTGGTGTTATTTTTTACAATAAATGAAATTTTAGTTCATTAAATTTCTTTATAACTATAAAACATGAAGATATCGATAATTCCGAGTCTTCGAATCGGAGTCATCGATTTTTTCATATTTTATAATAATTAAAGATGACCAAGTAATAAAATAATTATTTTATATTATAAGAATATTATACTTCTTCAAAATTATTTTCATTATTTCAATTCAATTATTATTTTCAAAAATTTTTAACTACAATTTTACTTTATAGTTTATATTAATTATTTTTAATAATTTTCGAAAAAGTTCTTTGGGAATTTTTAAATCCATTTATTTACAATTTTCAATTTCAAGACATTTCAATTATTCCTAAATTCTTTAATTAAATGCATATTAGAAAATAAAACCATCAAATAATATAAAAGAAAATTCAATTAAAGTTTTTCAAGACAATTAATTTCAAAATTCAATTATTTCTAAAAATTCACGCTATATTGCTTTTATTATTTAATTATAATCTAAAATTTTAACTAAAATTCATTTTTATGAAATGAAAATCAATTTTTATTAGAAAATTCTACAAGAATTTAATTATTTAAATGCAAAAGTAAATAATTTATTGAATAATTGAATATTTCTTAAAATTCAATTCTCATAAAGAATTTTAGTAACAAATTTTTAAATAATTGAATTCTCTCGACTATTTTTATTAAAACTTGCATGAACATAAATACTTTTTTCAAGGAATTCAATTTTAATTGCATGAAAAATAGATGAAACGCTGCGATCAGTTTTATTATTTGTAAAAATAATTGAATCTTGTAAAAATTTGTAAAAATTTGTAAAAATTTGTAAAAGTAATTGAATCCTTTAAAAAGAATTTTATTACTCTTGAAAATAATTGAATTTCTGCAATAATTTGTAAATTCTCTAAAATTAAATTTTTTTCCAGTGTTTTATACTAAAATTCTTCATTAAGTCTATTATTTTAAAAAATTTTTAAAAAAGTTCTTTGAGAATTTTTAAATCCATCTGTTTACAATTCAATTTTACGAAATTTCAATTATTCAGAAATTCTGCAATTGAATACGTATTGAAAAATAAACTCTCCAAATAATTTCAGAAAAAAAATTTAATTAAACCTTCAAAAAGAATTAATTCTACAGAATTGTTTGTCAAAAATATGAAAAATTATAATATTAATATAATATATAATATTTCTAAAAATCCACGTAATATACTTTTAATATTGAATTATAATCTAAAATTTTAACTGAAATTCACTTTTAAAATCATTTTTATTAGAAAATTCTACAAGAATTTAATTATTTAAATGCAAAAGTAAAGAATTTATTGAATAATTAAATGTTTTTCAAAATTTAATTCTCATAAAGAATTTTATTAACAAATTTTTAAATAATTGAATTCTTTTGTCGAATTTTTTTAAAACTTGCATGAACATAATTACTTTTTTCAAGGAATTCAATTATAATTGTATGAAAAATAATTGAAACGCTGCGATGAGTTTTATTATTTGTAAAAATAATTGAATTCTTAAAAATAATTTTATTACTCTTGAAAATAATTGAATTTCTACAATAATTTGTAACTTCTCTAAAATAAAATTTTTTTCTAGTGTTTTTAACTAAAATTCTTCAATAAATCCATTATTTTTAATAATTTTTAAAAAAAAGTTCTTTGAGAATTTTGAAATTTATTCGTTTACAATTCAATTTTACAAAATTTCAATTATTCGGAAATTCTTCAATTGAATACGTATTGAAAAATAAACTCTCCAAATAATTTCAGAAAAAAATTCAATTAAACTTTCAAAAAAAATTAATTCTATAGAATTGTTTGTCAAAAATATGAAAAATGAAAAATTTCAATGATTTTAATTTAAAACTTTTTCAAAATTTAATTATTTCTAAAAATCCACGTTATAATGCTTTTAATATTTAATTATAATCTAAAATTTTAACTGAAATTCATTTTTAAAACCATTTTCATAAGTAAATTCTACGAGAATTCAATTATTTAAATACAAAATAAATCATTTATTAATTTCATGTTTCTTGAAATTAAGTTCTCATAAAAAATGTTATCAACAAATTTTTTAAATCGTTAAATTCTTTGGACGAATTTTTATAAAAATTTTTAAGAATAATTACATTTTTCGAGGAATTCGATTAAAATTGCATTAAAAATAATTGAAATTATGCAATGAGTTTTATTATTTATAAAAATAATTGAATTCCTAATAAGAATTTTATTATTTATAAAAATAATTGAATCCCTGTAAAAAAGTTATTATTTATGAAAATAATTGAATTATTGCGAAGAAATTTATAAAAAAATTTGTAAATAATTGAATTCCTGTAGAAAATTTTATTATTTATGAAAATATAATTGAATGTTTGCGTAGAATTTTATTCAGAATTTTTTTTAATAATGAAATTCTTTTGGAAAATTTTATTATTATTTAATAAAGTCTTCTTTGACAGAAAAAACTTACTTTGTCTAATTTAAAAGTCTGTCTCAAAAGTCATTGACTCTACTGAAAATTTTTATTTCTTTGACAATAAATAAATTTTTTACTACAAATTTCGTATGTCTGATTTAAAATCCATTTTTCTACTTAAAATTTATTGTTTCTACTCAAAAAATGTTTATATTGTAAAATTACATTTGTCTGACTTAAAATATTTTTTTCTACTTAAATCTACGGTTTTCCCTTAAAATATTTTTTACTTGAAAATTTTATTTCACCTGACCTAAAAGTCTTCTACTACTTCAAAATTTTAATTTGCTTAATTGTGAAGTAAATTTTCTCTTCTATTTATTTCGTCTGACTGGAAATATTTTTTCTACTTACAAATATGTTTCTTTAAACAAAAGTATTTTTTTTAACAAAAGAAATTTATTATGTCTGACTTAAAAGTCGTTTTCTACTTAAAATTTAAATTTATATCCTATTGTTTGTCGATTATCACTCCTTTGACAATAAATAAATTTTTTACTACAATTTTCGTCGGTCTGACCTAAAATATTCTTCTTCACTTAAAAATACTTAAAAATAAAGACATTTTTAATTGAAAATTTTATTTCGTTTAACTTTAAAGTTAAATTAATTAAATTAAATTTCTATAAAGATTTGCGTATCCATTCAATATAGAAAACAGAATAAATTTTTCTTATTTACCTAAGTCAAATTTTTCTATTTAACAGAATATTTTGCTCAAGTTCGTCCATTCATATTATTTAGTTCGACTGATTTAAAAATCTTCTACTACTGAAAAATGAAATTTGTTTTTCTCTATAGAATTAATATTTTAGGACATTTATTTGTGTCTGACGTAAAAAAGTTGTACTACTGAAAAAATCTACTTTCTACTTTAAAATTAGGTCCGTCTGACTTAAAAATGTTTTACTACTGAACATTTAATTTTTAACTGTAAATTGTTAATTTTTGAGGAAAATTGTCCTGTCTGACGTAAAAAATTATTCTACTTAAAAAAGTTGCTTATTTATTGTCCTTAATACGTAGAAATTTAATTTGTCTGACTTAAAAATCTTCTACTACTAAAGAAATAAATTTCTTTGTCCGTAAAGTATTATCTTTTTAGGAAAATTGTTTGCGTCTTATGTAAAAAATTTGTTGATTATTTTTTGTCTTTTTTTTACGTAGAAATTCAGTTTGTCTAACTTAAAAGTCTTCTACTGATGGAAAACTTTATTTTTTTAAAATATCTAGTATTTCTTTATGGCAATTTTCTTCTGTCTGACTATAAACATTTTTTCTACTGTAAAATCTACTTTGCTTTACATAAAATTAAATTTCACTTAAAAATTTAATTCAATCGATATAAAAATTCGCATTCTACTTTAAATATAAATTTTATAAATTTTTCCGATGAAAAAAATTCTTCCTAGACATGTATAAAGCAATTATTTAAAGTTTGAAGAGGTAAAATGTCAAAGTTTAAATTTTCAACCTACATGATCCTTATAGAAATCTTGATAATATTTCTAAATGGAGGTAGAATCGTTAACTAGCAGATAATCTGGAATAGTTGAGCGCATAATATTATGGCGATGATAAGGAGGGCATATATATATATAGCACACACAAGGCATCAAGAGTCTATATATACACAAGATATTCAAACTGAGGAAAATCCACACATTCAAGTGTGACGTGAGGGAAAATTCAATAAACGAGAAAAGTGCTCCCAATTAGCAAGAAACTAGGACGCTACCCTCGATAGCACTGATTCACGAATTTCAATGTATATATATATATATACACACACTCATATATACTTAGAGAGTGAGAGAGAGAGAGAGAGAGAGAGAAAGAGGTTTTCATCTTCAATGTAAGAATCTCGACAGAGAATCTTTACCTGCACAATGGACTGACTAAATGAGATTTTTCCCCGACAAAAGCCCAAGTATAGCAATTTGGATGAAAATGTTTGTAATTTTACAACTCATTTCATTGTAAAAAGAGAACTGTGGAAATTGGACACTGTTCTAAGCCAACTTTTCATTAATTTTGAATACACATATATCTATATCTGTATAGAGAGAAAAAGAGAGAGAGAGAGACAGTGAGGAAGAATCTTTCGTGTTTTACCAATTTTATAACAATTCTCAGCAATTTACTGTCTCACGTTACCATAAATACACTGGAGGAGACATTTATTTCAGTCGAGTAAATGGATTCATTGTGTGATAAATATACATTGTATATTTATTTAATTCAAGTGAATAATACACGTAGAGCAAATAAATTTATTTCCTAAATTAAATGCTTGGGTGTGTGAGTGTGTAAATTACTGGAAATATTTCTCGTTTTAAATTATATAAAAATATTTTCCAACTCTTTTTCTGGTATACGTGCATGAAATGCTTTTCTATTTTTAGTTTAAAAATAAATTCCGGTGATTTTGTTTAATTATTTTTTTCCACTGGGAATTTAATTTCTGGTGAAAATTTTATATTATAGTTGCTATTTGAGTCTCTTTATGTGCTCTTGAAAATTATTTTTCAGATGTAAATTTTAGTATGTCTGACTAAAAATATTTTCTTCTACTTATAAATATTAATACTACTTACAAATTTTTACCTAAATTTTAGAATGTCTGAGTTAAAATATTTTCTACTACTTTAAATGTACTTAGTATTTAAAAATGTAGAATGTTGAGATAATTAAAATTTATATTTGTCTGACCTGAAAGCTACTTTCTACATACAATTAACAGTTTCTACTCTGAAAATTTTTATTAATAATAGAATTTTTTTTCAAATGCAAATTTTAAATTGAAAAATATTTTGCAAGCAGTAGAAATTAATTTTTTTACATTAAAAAACAATTTTCATCTTTAAAAATACATTTGCTAGTGGAAAGAGTAGATTTTAAGTAGAGAAATTACCTTTTGGTCAGACAAAGGCAAATTTTATGTTGACAAAAGCTTCAAAGGCAGAAGTTACTTTCCAAATTGAAAAATATTTTATATTTGCTACACCAGAAGAACATTTTCAAGTAGAAAAATAAAATTTTAAGTAGAAAAGTAGTGTTTAAGTCAGACAATAGTAAATTCTTATTTTATAAAATTTTTTCTGCCAGACAAAGTTTATTTAAAATTTGAGAAACAATTTGTATCTTCAAAAATATATTCTCGCGTTAAACAAGTAAATTTTTAAGTAGTTTTTTAGGTCAGACAAATGCAAATTTTGAGTTGATAAAAGTTCTTCAGTCAGAAAAAGTTAATTTTCAAATTAAAAAATATTTTTCTACACCAGAAGAACATATTCAAGTAGAATAATAATATTCTAAGTAGAAAAGCGGCTTTTAAGTCAGACAAAAGTAAATTTTCATTTTATAAAATCTTATCTGTTAACGAAGTTAATTTTTAATTTTTAAAAATAACTTTTATATCCTAAATGACCATTTTTGAACAAAAAGAATAAATTTTGAGTAGAAAAATAACTTTTAGGCCAAACCAACGAAACTTTTGAGAATAAATATATTTTACAGTTCGACAAAATTAAATGTTAATTAGAAAAATAATTTTCATCATCAGATAGAAGGTCGGAGTAAAAACACTGAATTTTAAGTAGAAATGCACCTTTTTAGTCAGACAAGTGTAAATTATAAATAGAAAAACATTTTACATTTAGAACAAGATGATGAACTTTAAGTCAAACAATTGTAAATTTTTAGTCAAAAATCATTTTTTAGACAGGCGAATGTAATTTCCATTTTTAAAAATAGTTGTACCTTATTTAAAAAATACATATTAGAGTATAAATTATAAATTTTAAGTAGAAAAAAGTTTTTAGGTCAGACAAATATGAATTTCCATTCAAAAACCAATTTTAATGTTGAACGAAGTTATTTTTAAACTTAAAAAATACTTTGAATTATCAGGAAAATATTGTCAAGTAAAAACTATAAATTTTAAGTAGAAAAAAGCTTTTAGGTCAGACAAATGTAGATTTCAATTTAAAAAACAGTTTGTAACCAGACGAGGTTAATTTTTAGTTTGAAAAATATTTTGCATCACCAGTAATTCATTTTTGGTTGGAAAAAATAAATTTTAAGTAGAAAGAAGGCTTTAAGGTCATACAAATATGAATTTCCATTAAATAAACAATTTTAAAGTGGGACAAACTTAAAATTCAATTAAAATTTCATTTCTATTGCCAGAAAAACATTTTCATGTAAAAACTATAAATTTTAAGTAGAAAAAAAAGCTTTTAGGTCAGACAAATACAAATTTTAAGTCAAATATTATTTTCCAGACAGACGAATGTAATTTTCATTTTGAAAAAACAAAAATTACATATTAAAAAATACACTTAAGAGTAGAAACTGTAAATTTTAAGTAGAAAGAAAGCTTTTAGGTCAAACAATTATGAATTTCCATTAAAAAAATAATTTTAAAGTGGGACAAACTTAAAATTCGATTAAAAATTAATTTTCATTACAAGAAAAACATTTTAATGTAAATAAATCTAATTTTAAGTAGAAAAAACGTTTTTAGGTCAGACGAGATACGAGTTTAAAATTAAAAAAATAATTTTGAGTTTGTCGGAAGTTAATTTTCAATTTAAGAATAATTTTCATAGTAACAAATACACTTGTGAATTGAAAAATCATGTTTTAAGTGGAAAAACAGCTTTTAAGTCAGACAAACGTAAATTTTTGTTCGATTAGTCCTAATTATGAATTAGAGATCAAATTGAGATGGGAAAGCTTTCTTTCTACTTAGAATTTACAGTTTCTACTCTAAAGTGTATTTTCTAAGATGTAACTTTTGTTTTTTCGAAATGAAAATTACATTCGTATGTCTAGAAAATAATGTTTGACTTAAATTTTGTATTTTTCTGGCCTAAAAGCTTCTTTTCTACTTAAAATTTATTGTTTTTACATGAAAATATTTTTCTGACAATACAAAGTATTTTTTAAATTTAAAATTAACTTCGTTCAACATTAAAATTGGTTTTTCAATTGAAATTCATATTTGCCTGACTTAAAAGCCTCTTTTCTACTTAAAATATTATTATTCTACTTGAAAATGTTCTTCTGGTGTTGAAAAATATTTTTCAATTTGAAAATTAACTTTTTCTGACTGAAGAACTTTTATCAACTCAAAATTTGCATTTGTCTGACCTAAAAAACTACTTAAAAATTTACTTGTTTAACGCGAGAATATATTTTTGAAGATACAAATTGTTTCTCAAATTTTAAATAAACTTTGTCTGGCAGAAAATATTTTATAAAATAAGAATTTACTATTGTCTGACTTAAACACTACTTTTCTACTTAAAATTTTATTTTTCTACTTGAAAATGTTCTTCTGGTGTAGCAAAATATTTTTCAATTTGGAAAGTAACTTCTGCCTTTGAAGCTTTTGTCAACATAAAATTTGCCTTTGTCTGACCAAAAGGTAATTTCTCTACTTAAAATCTACTCTTTCCACTAGCAAATGTATTTTTAAAGATGAAAATTGTTTTTTAACGTAAAAAAATTAACTTCTACTGCTTGCAAAATATTTTTCAATTTAAAATTTGCATTTGAAAAAAAATTCTATTATTAATAAAAATTTTCGAGTAGAAACTGTTAATTGTATGTAGAAAGTAGCTTTCAGGTCAGACAAATATAAATTTTAATTATCTCAGCATTCTAAATTTTTAAATACTAAGTACATTTAAAAGTAGTAGAAAATATTTTAAGTCAGACATTCTAAAATTTAGGTAAAAATTTGTAAGTAGTATTAATATTTATAAGTAGAAGAAAATATTTTTAGTCAGACATACTAAAATTTACATCTGAAAAATAATTTCAAGAGCACATAAAGAGACTCAAATAGCAACTATAATACAAAATTTTCACCAAAAATTGAATTCCCAGTGGAAAAAAATAATTAAACAAAATCACCGGAATTTATTTTTAAACTAAAAATAAAAATCATTTCATGAATCCCAAAAAGTTATTTATAGTACAAACAATAAATTTTAAGTAGAAAAAAGATTTTCAGGTCAGGCAAAAACATATACATATACGTATAAAGTTAAAGGCATTCGGTTATAATAGAGATGCCGGAAGCAATTCTTAAAAATGTTGTTCCGGTTAGATTAGGAAAAAAAAATGTAGAAATGCAGATTTCAGTAGTCATCCAATAGTAGAAGGTTATAGTATTCAGTGTTTGTGTCTCTCTCTGTTAGCTGGACGACGAACCCCGCAGCAATTGCTGGGGCGGGGCCACTTCATGTAAGCTTCGTACGATCAACGGAACACACTGAATTGCTAGATACACTAGATAGATATTAGTCGATGCAAACGATAACCTCGAAATAATCCTGTAGACACCAGCTTTATACACTTCGAACATGCGGTTATCAACTCTCCAAATGTTCTCTATATAAACATTATTCTCTATTTGAATTTCCCTTTTTCCTCTGTGTTCTGCTCTCTCATTCACTTTTCATAAACAATGCGCACACTCTATATTCAAATCATCGCGAGTTTCAAAGAGTAAATTTAACCAGAAATTATAATATTGATTTCATTTTTCTTTTAATGTTTATTAATTTAATATTAATTTTGATAATTATAATCTTTATAGAATTTTTTTATTTTGTAAGTAAAATTAGAGGTAAAATAAATAAATAATTAGCCTCAAATATTGATGTTAATAGAAAAGTTAATTAAATTTCGCCTTAAAAAGTAAATTTTAAGTAGAACAAACTTTAAGGTCAGACAAATTCAAATTTTATTTTATTTTATAATAATAAAAGCTTTTTAGTCAGAGGAAGGTAATTTTTTTCAAATTGAAAAATATTTTTCCACGCTACAAAAACATTTTTAAGAATAAAAATCAATTTTAAGTAGAAAAGAAGCTTTTAAGTCAGACTAACGTAAATTTATATTTAAATTTATATTTATTATTTATTTTTATTTTTATTTTTATTTTTATTTAATTATTTTTATATTTATATTTATTTTATTTAACGAAGATGAATTTTAATATTTTAAAATAATTTACATTATTAAAGAACCCTTTTGAGAAAAGACATTAATATTTTAAGTAGAAAAAAGCTTTTTAGTCAGACAAATACAAATTTCCAGTTTAAAAACAGTTTTTCCCCAGACGAAGTTAATTTTCAATTTAGAAAATATTTATCATCACCAATTATTATTTTATTATTATTATTATTATTATTATTATTATTATTATTATTTTGGTTAGAAAAAGTGAATTCTGAGTAGAAAAAAAGCTTTTAAGTCAGAAAAGGTATGTTTTCATTCGAAAAATACTTTTTATTTAGAAAAAGTTTGTTTTTAGTTGCAAAATAATTATTTGCGTGGAAAATCAATTTTTAGTAGAAACAGTAAATTTTAAGTAGAGAAAAGGCTTTTAAGTCAGACAATGCAAATTTCAAGTAGAAAAACTCCACAGTCAGACGAAGTTAATTTCCAATTGGAAAAATAATTTCTATAGCAACGTGAAAAAATTACAACCTAAAAAAAGAAGATTTTAAGTAGAAAAGGAGCATTTAGGTCAGACAAATACAAATTTTAATTTTCTTAAAAGCTTTTTACTTGGAAAAAGTTCATTGTTTACTTGAAAAATAATTTTCAACAGCAGAAAAACATTTTCAAGTATAGAGAAATCAAAATTTTAAGTAGAAAAAAGCTTTTAGGTCAGACTAATGCAAATTTTTAATTTATAATTAAGTTTCTCAGTCAGAAAACTTTAATTTTTCATTTGAAAAGCATTTTGCAATACTAGAAGTACATTTTCAAGTAGAAACATCAAATTTTAGGCAGAAAAGCAATTTTTTGCTTTTCGGAAAATGCATTTCAGGAAATGCAATTTTCAAAATAGAAAAAATTCACAGTCAGCCGAGGATAATTCTTAATTGGAAAAATAATATTTTTAATAATATTAAAATATTAATAACTCTTAAAATTAAATATTAAATATTATTTTTAATAATATTTTTCAACAAATACAAAACTTGTGTCTTACAAAGTAAATTTTAAGTAAAAAAAAGCCTTAGGGTCAGAGAAATGCAAATTTGAATTTTTATAAAAGTTTCCAAGTTAGAAAAAGTTTAATGTTAAATTTTTTATTAGAAATAGTGGATTTTAAGTAGAAAAAAGCTTTGAAGTTAGACAAATGCAAATTTTAAGTGGAAAAATCAAATTTTAAGTACAAAAGAAGTTTTTAAGACTGACAAATATGTCAATTTTAATTTTAATAATATTTTTTAATTTTTACTGTACAAAGTTCATTTTTAATCAATTAATATTCTATCAAATATTAATATTAATTTTAGTTTATCGAGGAGCATTAAAATATTTTATTTAATAATTTGAATAACATTCACTTATTAATTATGTCTATTATTAATAATATATTAAAATTATAATTCAATCTATAGATTAATTTTTAAATGAACCATTTTTCTGCACCTTTTTTAATTATATTTTCTCAATTTTCGAAAAAAATTCCCCAGCACTTCTTGTCTTTAATATGTTATGACTTTTATTATTAAAAATTCCAATCTTAATTTAATTTTTTTGCCTACATTTTTACTAAGTGAAAAAATTCCTGATTGTACTCAAGTTTCAGGAATAAAATTCTTTAAAATATTTAAGAATTTTAAAATCTCTTGAACGAAAAAATAAATTTCTCTTCCAACTTATTGTTAGTTAATGAATTTTTTATAATAGCAATTTAAATTAATGTTTAAAGAGAAATATAAAATGAAAGATAACAGTAAATAATTGTTTTCGAATGTTAAAATTTTTTTTTCTTCAAAAGTCACATAACTGAGAGCGAAAAATTGGCATTATAAAAAATAAATATTCATTGACTATGAAAAAGTGTCCCGTTCATTTTTTAAAAGAATTTCCTTTGCACATATATATTTTTCCTTCTCTTTCCTTTTTTTTTGAGGATTTCCTTTGATCTGATGCCACGCTTTTATAACTATGTCTCTCTGAAAGAGAAAGAGAGTTCTTCTTTTACTAGAAGTCGTGCAAACAAGGAAATGAACAAGAAAATTGGAGAATTCGAAGATCCGTACTGAAGAGTCTTCAACTAAATCGCGTAAAGTAAATGCTTCGCTTATAAAAAGCGAGGTCTTAATTTTAATTACATGATATTCAAAGGTATGAACTTGATCGGAGTCAAAAGAGACGATATTTTTATGTATATATAGGTAATAAGTTTAATTATGTGACGTTAATTTTATCATTGAAATTAAGGTTTAATTAAACCAATGAAACAGATTTTCAAAGGGAAATAAATTAATTGTTTGAAATATATTAAGTATTTTTTGTGATTTGTTGATATTGGTCCTTTAATTTTTATGTCTAATTGATATTTAAAAATTTTTTTCTATAATTTTTGGTAGAAATTAAATTTTTACTTCTATTTAGATTTAAAATATTTTACAATCATATGAAATTAATAATTTATTTGAAAAATCATTTGAAATATAAGAAAAAAACTTTTCAAAGAGAAAATGCAAATTTTATTCAATAAAAGCTTTAAAGTCAGAAAAAGTTATTTTTCAACACTAGAAGAACACTTTCAAAGAGAAAAATTTAATTTTAAGTAGAAAAGAAGCTTTTTTAAGTCATACAAACGTTAATTTCCTTTTGATAAATATTTCTCAGTTAAAAAGATAAATTTTAATTTTTAAAAAATAATTTGCAGGATTAAAAAACCCCTTCGAGTAGTGTTTTAAGTAGAAAAAGTTTTTTAGTCAGACAAATGCAAATTTTAACACGAAAACAATTTTGTAGCCAGACGAAGTTAACTTTTAATTTGAAAAATATTTTACATCCTCAATAATATATTTTTGGTTAGAAAAAGTGAATTTTAAGTAGAAAGGAAACTTTTAAGTCAGACAAATAAAAATTTTCAAATAACAAACTATTTCACAATTAGAAAAAATTAATTTATAATTTTAAAATAATTTTCAGAATCGAAAAAAGTATTTTCGAATAAAAAGAATAACCTTCAAGTAGAAAAGTAGCTTTTACGTCAGACCAATGTAAATTTCGAGTAGAATAATATTTTCCAGTTAGTGTAAGTTAATCGTTTATTTGAAAAGTAATTTTCATAGTAAAAAAATAATTTTCGAATAAGAATAAAAAAAATGAATTTTTCTAAGTAGAAAAATAGCTTTTGTGTCAGACCAATGAATATTCTATGAGGGAAATATTTTACAGTATGATCAGGTTAATTTACAATTTAAAAGTAATTTTTATCAGAAAATAATCGTTTTCAAATAAAAACAATAAACTTTAAGTAGAAAAATATTTTTTAGGTCAGGCCAGTGAAAATTGCAAGTAGAAAAATATTTTACAGTCGGACCATAGATAATTTTCAACTCAAGTACAATTTTCACAATTAAAACAAAAAATTTTTCACCAAAAACCTTAAAGTATCGTTCGTCTATTGATCAGCTCCGTTGACCTAAATTTTGAGACAATGTTCAATTCGTAAACGAACTGAAAAGTCGATTTATTGAAATTATTGATATAAAAAGTAGATAAAAATTATATCCATTCATTTTTAGAAATATAACTTTTCACATAAAAGATTGAAAGTGCTTTTTCGAAAAACTAAAATTAAGAATAAATTGAACTAAATTAAATTTATAATAAAAATTATAATATTCGCAAAACGAGCGAGTTATTGGAATATTCTATCAATTCAAAGACTATTATTAAAAGTACCATAACTTTATATTTATATAAATTATAAATTTTTTACATCTATATAAAAAAAAAGTAAAGTTAAAATTTAATAACGTAATATAAATTGTGCTTGTTTAAAAGTTTCCACTTCGGTGCAAAAGGTTTTTTGTGGATAATAAATTTTTCTAAGTGCATTTATAATGTTTTAATGAATTTTTAAATGAAAATGAAGATAAGAATCCTTTGAGAATGACAAAATTTTGAAATTTCAGTAGAGTGGTGCTGTGTATGTAGTATAAAGAGAGGAGAGAGGAGAGAGAGAGAGCCATAAATGAAGACCGACGAATTATCCCATATATAATGGCGTGGTTCTACCTTTGGCCGTCTTCATCTCCAGTGTGGAGATTATGACGCCATGAAACCTCCATGGATTTTAGCGTAGATGCATCCGCAACACATCAAGGAACGTGCGAGCCGAGAATTATTACTGTGCGCATGACTGCAAATGTATTATGTATACCTTGATATATCAAGGGTGTTTTCATGAAAACTGACCTTTTAACACATTTTCAATTTTCATGAATTGAGATTATTTGCTCATGTGTTCAATGTTTTTAGTAGAAAAATATTTATTAAATGTTTAAAAATATTCTTAATAGAAAAATATTTATTAAATTTTTAAAAATATTCTTAATTGAAAAATATTTTTTAAATGTTTAAAACAATTCTTAACAGAATATTATTTATTAAAATAAATATATTTATTAAATGTTTAAAAATATTCTTAATAGAACAATATTTAATAAATGCTAAAAAATATTTTTAATAGAAATATCTTAAGCTTTTACTTGTTAATAATATAATTTTACATCAAAAACATTTTCAAGAAGAAAAATTTAATTTTAAGTAGAAAAGAAGCTTTTAAGTCTGACAAACATTAATATCCAGTTGATAAATATTTCTTAGTGAGCGAAGATAAATTTTAATTTTTAAGTGATAATTTCCATTATTAAAGAACCCTTTCCTGTAAAGTTATTACATTTTAAGTAGAAAAAACTTTTTAGTCAGACAAATGCAAATTTTAAGTTAAAAGGCAGTTTATAACCAGATGCAGTTGATTTTTATTTTGAAAAATATTTTGCACCACCAATAATTTATTTTTGGTTAAAAAAAATTAATTTTAAGTAGAAAAAAGCTTTTATAGTCAGACAAATGCAAACTTTAAGTTAAAAAACAGTTTTTAACCCGACGAATATAATTTTTCATTTGAAAAATATTTTGCATCGACAATAATTAATTTTTGTTTGGAAAAAGTAAGATTTAAGTAGAAAAGTTAAATTTTAAGTAGAAAAGAAGCTTTGAAGTCAGACAAACGTAAAATTCAATTTAGTAAACTTTTCTTAATTAACGAAGATAAATTTTTATTATTTAAAAATAATTTGCAATAATAAAGAACCCTTTCGAGAAAAGATATTACATTTTAAGTAGAAAATAGCCTTTTAGTCAGACAAATGCAAATTTTTATGTTAGAAAACATTTTGTAACCCGATGAATTTAATTTTTAATTTGAAAAATATTTTGCATCGACAATAATTTACTTTTGGTTAGAGAAAGGAAGTTTCAAGTAGAAAAATGAAATTGTAAGTGGAAAAAAGCTTTTAAGTCAGACGAACGTAAAATTTAATTTAATAAATAATTCTTGATTAACAAAGATAAATTTTAGTCTTTAAAACAATAATTTGCATTATTAAAAAACCCTTTCGAGTAATTTAATTTAATTTTAAGTAGAATAAAGCTTTTTAGTCAGACAAAATCAAACTTTAAGTTAAAAAACAGTTTTTAACTCGACGAATATAATTTTTAATTTGAAAAATATTTTGCATCGACAATAATTTATTTTTGGTTAGAAAAAGTAAGTTTTAAGTAGAAAAAGTAAATTTTAAGTAGAAAAAAGCTTTTTAGTCAGACGAATGTAGATTTTAATTTAAAAACCAGTTTGTAACCAGACAAGGATAGTTTTTAATTTGGAAAATACTTGGCATCATCAGTAATTCATTTGTGGTTGGAAAAAATCATTTTAAGTTGTAAAAAAGCTTTTAAGTCAGACGAACGTAAAATTCAATTTAATAAACATTTATCAATTAACGAAGATCAATTTTAATTCAAAAAACATAATATGCATTATTAGAATTAATTATTATTATTATTTTATTTATTAATTATTATTAATTAATAATAATTATTATTAGATTTTCACCAAAAAAAAACTTAATTTTTTTCATTTGAATTCCCATAAAAATAATAAAAATATAAAACAAAAAATGAATTTATACACTTTATTTTCATTTCAGTTCTTTTTTTAAAATTAATTTATATAAGTGTAAGTGGTATTTCCCTTGAATTTTTCATTTTGAATTTGGAAACATTTCGAGTAATATGGAACGACCCGGTATATAAGGTCCTCTCTCCTTTAGAATCTCGTCCACTAGAGTGCACATGTAGGATTAGTTGACTCGTCTCAATTTGAGGTTTCGTAATACTGATATTTGGTTGTTACTTGGAGTATAAACTGTAAACATAACTCGCATATGACTTATCACATTTGCACTTCTGAAAATGAACATAACTTAAGAGAATGCTCACGCTCTCTGTAATAATAAAAACAATTTACATAATCCTTGTAAATACTCGAATATATGAAGATTTTTCGAAACAAAAATTTTTAACCCTTTCATTTTCGTTTTGAAAAAGAAATTTCGAATTTTAATGTTCCATTAAAAATTTGTCTTAAAAAAAAAAGTAGTAAATTTTAAGTAGAAATACAGCTTTTAAGTCAGACAATTGTAAATTTTTAGTGGAAAAACATTTGAGAGTTCAATGAAGACATTTGTTTAAATTTAAAAAATAATTTTCCTTATTAGATAATAAGTTTGGAGTAGAAAATCTAAATTTTAGGTAGAGGAAAAGGTTTTACATCAGTACAATTTAAATTTCAAGAAGAAAAATGTCTTAGTCAGATTCAGGAAAATTTCAATTTTAAAATAATTTTTATCATAAAAACCCCATTTTTTTAATAAATTCACTAAATTTTAAGTAGAAAAAAGCATTTAGGTCAGACAATTTTTTTTTAATTTCCTTTTGATAAATATTTCTTAGTTAACGAAGATAAAAAATTTTTTAAAAATAATTTACATTATTAAAAAATTTTTTGGAGTAAAGTAATCACACATTTTAAGTAGAAAAAGATTTTTAGTCAGACAAATACAAATTTTAAGTTGAAAACTGTTTGTAATCAGATGAAATTAATTATTTTAAAGGAAAAATATTTTGCATCACCAATAATTAATTTTTGGTTTAAGAGAGTAAATTTTAAGTAGAAACAAAACTTTTTAGTCCGACAAATAAAAAATATCAAATAAAAAACTATTTTACAGTTAGAAGAAGTTATTTTACAATTTTGTAATAATTACCAGAATCGAAAAAACTATTTTTAAAACAATGAATTTTAAGTAAAAAAAATAACTTTTAGGTCAGAAAAATAAGTAAATTTTAATTCAATGAAAGCTTCTCAGTCAGAAAATGGCAATTTTTCATTTGAAAAATATTTTCC
This sequence comes from Leptopilina heterotoma, assembly GCF_015476425.1. Lineage (NCBI taxonomy): Eukaryota > Metazoa > Arthropoda > Insecta > Hymenoptera > Figitidae > Leptopilina > Leptopilina heterotoma. Next base: position 4,892,887 of record NW_025111118.1, read on the forward strand.
AACATCACAGAAACATTTTTAAAAAGAAAATTTAATTTTAAATAGAAACAAAGCTTTTAAGTCAGACAAACGTTAATGTCCTTCTGATAAATATTTTCTAGTTAACGAAGAGATAAATTTTTAATTTTTATATTTAAAAATAATTTGCATTAATAAAAAACCCATTCGAGAAAAGACATTACATTTTTAGTAGAAAAAAGCTTTTATAGTCAAACAAATGCAAATTTTAAGTTAAAAAACCGTTTTTAACCCGACGAATATAATTTTCAATTTGAAAAATATTTTGCATCGACAATAATTTATTTTTGGTTAGAAAAAGTAAGTTTTAAGTAGAAAAAGTAAATTTTAAGTAGAAAAATAGCTTTTAAGTCAGACAAACGTAAAATTTAATTTAGTACACTTTTTTTTAATTAACGAAGATAAATTTTTATTATTTAAAAATAATTTTTATTAATAAAGAGCCCTTTCGAGAAAAGAAATTACATTTTAAGTAGAAAAAAGCTTTTATAGTCAGACAAATGCAAACTTTCTGTTAGAAAACATTTAGTAACCAGATGAAGTTAAATCTTAATTTGAAAAATATTTTGCATCGAGAATAATTTATTTTTGGTTAAAAAAAGTAAGTTTTGAGTAGAAAAAGTAATTTTTAAGTAGAAAAAAAGCTTTAAAGTCAGACAAATGAAAAATTCAATTTAATAAAAATTTATAAATTAACAAAGATAAATTTTCATCTTTAAAAAAATAATTTGCATTATTAAAAAACCCTTTCGAGTAAAGTAATTTCATTTTAAGTAGAATAAAGCTTATTAGTCAGACAAATGCAAATTTTAAGTTAAAAAACAATTTTCAACAAGATGAATTTAATTTTCAAATTGAAAAATATTTTCCAACACAAGAAGAACATTTTTATGTGGAAAAATCAACTTTTAAGTAGAATAAAAGCTTTTCAGTCAGACAAAAGTTATATTCAAATTGATAAATATTTCTTTCGAAGTTAATTTTTTTTTTTTTAAATAATTTGCTATATTTTAAAAACGATTTCGCTAATAAAAAAAAATATTTTCTATATTTAAAATACAATTATACAATAATACAATTATTTTAAGTATAAAAAAGCTTTTAGGTCAGACAAATGTAAATTTTAAATCGAAAAGAATTTTGTAGCCAGATAAAAATAATTTGAAGAATAATTTCGATATTTTTGGAAAGAAACAAATTAATCTTAAGTAGAAAAATTGCTTTTAGGTTAAATGAAGTTAATTTTTGATTAAAATTTTTTTTTAAGCTCAGATCAATAAAAATTTTAAGTTAAAAATATTTTCTAGTCAGTGTAAGTTAATTGTTAATTTAAAAAATAATTTTCATCTTAAAAAATAATTTTTGACTGAAAATCTAAAAAATGAATATTTTTAAGTAGAAAAATGACTTTTGGGACAGACGAACGAATATTTTATGAGAACAATATATTTTACAGTGAGTTCAGGTTAATTTACAATTTAAAAGTAACTTTTACCATAAAAAACCGTTTTCGAATAAAAACAATAAACTTTAAGTAGAAAAATAGCTTTTAGGTCAGACCAGTGAAAAAAATGCAAGTGGAAAAATTGCTTTTAAGTCAGACCAGTGAAAATTGCAAGTAGAAAAATATTTTACAGTCAGAGATAAAATTAGTTTTCAGATCAACGCATTATGAATATTTATAAACTTTTAAAATTATTAACAATTATTTCTATCCTTAAATTAAAAAAAACTTTCACAACAATTGTTAATTCAGATTTAACTTTAATTTTTATACCCGAAATAAAACACGCAACATTTTCGAATACGTCTGCCCCCATTTTATTTGCACCGTGGAAAATAGGGGGGAAAAAAAGGGTGAATGAGAAGAATGCAATTTCCACTAGTTTGATTTTATCAGGAAGTTTGTTAAAAATTGAATAAATTGGACAAAATAAAAATGGGTGAAATATAAATGATATCAAGGGATGAGTGGCAAAACGTATATAAAAACTGTTCTCTCGTTGCCTGGATGTTGTGTGTATATATATATATAGAGGACTACCAATAGTCTAGTTTCCTGAAGTGTAAAACGTGCGTGATGTGCACTCAACTAGAAAATGATATTTCTGATCTAGCATGCCTCCGACATATCGCATCAAGAAAAGAGGGGTTTGGCGATGGATCTCTTGGAAGTGCCGAGAAAAGCGAAGCTATACAAGAGGTCGAGTTATGTCCGGATTTTATCAGGCTCGTTTGCGAAAAATTGGTTTTTCAGACTTTTTCATACGGTTATATACAATACCATACCCCATGTCCTGACGATGTAAACATTCACAGGCAGTGGTTTGCTAGCAACCACACTGTTGAACTTTCCAACTAACCTCTCTCTCTCTCTCTCACTCTCTCTCTCTCTCTATATACGTATGTAATGCCACTGTCTTGTTACTCAACTTCATTTACAACGAAAATAACATTTCTCAACTACCTGACAAATAGCAATTAGTTTTTCCCCTCCCACAGTCTTTATATGAAAAAAAACTAAAATATTTTTCTCTTACAAAAATTCTCTCTTATTTTTACCGCAAATTCTTAAGAGTGTAATTTTAGATTATCTCTTAATAGAACGTGTCTTACTTTTCATATTGAAAGTAAATGTGGAAAACAAAATAAATAACTAGAAAGAGGGATATTTTTTTCTACAATTGTAATTTACGGTGGTCTGACTTAAAAACTTTTGTTCTACTTAAAATTTACTGTTTCTACTCGAATTTTCTTTTTAACTATGACAATTAACTATATTAACTATATTAACTATATTAATTTGAATGTTCTTTCATTCTTTCATTCATTCACTTTTTCTGTTCCTCACATTTTGAAGTTGTCTTTTATTTATACTTTTGTTTTTGTTATCTTTAGATAGATTGTATATTATATTAATACTAGAAAATTTTACGCGCGGAACGTGATATTCAATTTATTATTTTTATGCAAATTACAATTATTTTTCATCTTCAAATATAAATTTTTAAAAAAATTTTATAATCAAAATTTTTAAAATTCACTTATTAAGTACAAAATTAATTATTACTGTTCACATTTTCTAAAATTTTAATAAATCCTTCGAAAAAATTCAATTATTTTTATAAATAGTAAAATTCTCCACAAGAATTAAATTATTTTTAATAAAATTTAAAAAAAATTACATGAAAGAATTTAATTATTTTCAAAAATTTCCATAAAATGCAATTTCAACAAGAATTTGAAATTCTCTAAAACTAAAAATAATTCAATTATTCTCAAAATATTTTTAAAAAATTCTATATAAAAATTAAATAACTTTCAATGCAATTTTTAAATATATTCGTCAGAAAATTGAAAGAATTCAATTATTTTCAAAAAATAATAAAATTCTTGTGATGAATTCAATTATTTTGAATATACATAATTTTAATAAAATTCTTTAAAGAAATTCCATTATTTTCGAAAGAACTTTAATTGAATTTCTCCAAAAAAATTTCATTATTTTAAAATATTTCTATAAAATTCTATTCATAACAATTTAATTATTTCTTAAAATTTTTAAAAAATTCTCGCGAAACATTTTAATTATTTTTTATAAATAGTAAAATCTTTCTAAACAATATTCAATTATTTTTTTCAATAGTAAAATCTTTACAAAAATCCAATAATTTTCAAAACAGTTTTAATTGAATTCCTCGGATGAAATTCAAATATTTTTAAATATTTCCATAAATTTCAATTATGACCAAAAATTTTTATAAATTCTTCGAAACAATTTTTATAAATAGTAAAATTCTCCGCAAGAATTCAATTATTTTCAATTCACTTTTAATAAAATTCTTCTTCATTAAATTTAAATGCTTTCAAAATTTTCAATTAAAATTATTAAAGAAACTCCATTAGTTTAAAAAAAAAGTTCAAAGAAATTCTTCAAAAGAATTTAATTAGGATTTTAAAAAATTTTAATAAAATTCTTTGTGAGAATTCAGTTATTTTCCTAAATAATAAAATTCTTTGAAGGAATTCTATTATCATCAAATTTTTTGATAAAATTCTTTGCAACAATTCGATGATTTTCAATATATTAATTTTAAAATTGAAAATATTTGAAAAGAAAAATTATAAAAAAAGTTAATAATAATGCAATTTATTTTGCATTATTTTTGTTTATGAATCACAATTTTTTTAACAAAATTATTATTTTGTATTAGAAAAAGAAAAAAAAATATTTGCAAAATTCCTATTTTTTTTTTAATCTTATTTTTGAAACAGGATTTTTCAGAGGAATTAAGACATTCAAAAATTTCAAATTCAAACCTTTTTTAAATTAAACAACTTATAAAAGTATTGTTATAAAATATGAAGATATCGATGGCTCCGAGTCGAAGACTCGGAGTGATCGATATCTTCATGTTTTCTAATAATTAAAGATGACCGAGAGATAAAATCATTATTTTATATTATAAGAATATTGTTACTGTTACTTATTCAAAATTACTTTCATCATTTTAATTCAATTATTTTTTTCTAGAATTTTAAATTTTTTTTGTGAAAATAATTGAATTCCTTAAAAAAAATTTATTATTTATAAAAATAATGATTGAATTTCTGCAATTATTTGTAATTTCTCCAAAATTGAATTTTTTTAAGTGATTTTCAAGAAAAATTTAAATTAGAAAATTTTTAAATTCTATTATTTTTAAAATTGCTAATTTTATTTAAAAAAGGTAGTAAGAAGTTAGTTTTGCTAACTTTTAAATTAAAAATCAACATAGTCTGATTGTAAAATATTTTTTTAACTTCAAATTTTCATTTATCTGAGCTTAAAAAAAAATTTTAATGAAAAATTAACTTCATTTAACCTAAAAGCAATTTTTCTACTTAAGATTAATTTGTTTCTTTCCAAAAATATAGAAATTATTCTTCAAATTATTTTTATCTGGCTATAAAATTCTTTTCGATTTAAAATTTACATTTGTCTGACCTAAAAGCTTTTTTATACTTAAAATAATTGTATTTTAAGTGTATAGAAAATGTAATGTCTTTTCTCAAAAGGGTTCTTTATTAATGCGAATTATCTTTAAATGTAAAAATTTATCTTCAATAGTTAAGAAAACTTTATAAAATTGAATTTTACGTTTGTCTGACTTAAAAGCTTTTATTCTACTTAAAATTTACTCTTTGCAACTAAAAATGAATTATTAGTGATACAAAATATTTTTCAAATTAAAAAAATTAACTTCCTCTGGTTACTAAATGTTTTTTAACAGAAAATTTGTATTTGTCTGTGTAGAAAGCTTTTTTCTACTTAAAATGTAATAATTTTACGGGAAAGGGTTCTTTAATAATCAAAAGTATGTTTTAAAAATTAAAACTTATCTTTGTTTACTAAGAAATATTTATCAAAAGAAAATTAACGTTTGACTGACTTAAGAGCTTTTTCTACTTAACATTAAATTTTCTTTCTTAAAAATGTTCATGTGTTGTTGGAAAATATTTTGCGAATGAAAAATTAACATTTTCTGACTGAGAAGTTTTTATTGAATTAAAATTTACATAATTGTCTGACCTAAAAGCATTTTTCTACTTAAAATTCACTGTTTCTACTAGCAAATATTTTATTTAAAATTGGGATTTTCCTTCAACATAAAATTTAATTTTGTCTACCTGGAAAATAATGTTCTACTTAATATTTACATTGGTCTGGCTTAAAAGCTTTTTTCTACTTAAAATATAATGTTTTTACCGAAAATTGTTTTTTTTATCAAGATTATTTTGTTTAAAAAAAAATTAAAAAATTAAAAAAATTAACTAAGAAATATTTATTAAATTAAAATTTGCATTTGTCTGCCAATAAAATTTCTTTTTTACTCAAACTTTGATTTTTCCACTTGAAAATGTTCGTCTGTTGTTGGAAAATATTTTTCAAATTAAAAATTAGATTTTCCTGTCTCAGAACTTAGAAGCTTTTATTCAATGAATATTTGTATTTGTCTGACCTAAAAAGACTTTTCTACTTAAAATTTACTATTTTGTCGACGAAATTTTTTTCCTTGACGAAAATTTTTTTTCCAATTGCAAATTAACTTCGTCTGTCTGTGAAATTTTTCTATTTGAAATTTGCAATTATCTGACTTAAAAGTCTTTTTTCTACTAAAAAAAAAAAAATTGACTATTTTTATTTGAAAATATTTTCCTACTAATAAAAATGATTTTTCAAATCTTTGAAATAATTCAAAATATTCTCTGTAAAATTAAATGTTTCTCAAAGATATTTAATAGGAATATTTCTGATAATATTTATAATATTCTGCAAAAAAAAAAATTCCATAAAAGTATTCTTAGTTTATTTTAATAATATATTTATTTTCAAAATGAACTAAAAACACAAATTTGTTATAAATATTTCTGGAATATTTTTCAATTAGATAGTTAATATAAAATATAAAGTAAATATAATGATCACAATAAGACTGAGTTTATTTATTGTTTTTGAAAACAAAAAAAATTTTTTTCAATTCCTTTGTGTTGTAACACTATCTGAATTTTGATTTTAAAAAAAGTGAACTTGACGCTCTCATGTCACTGTTAATACACGTTAAAACGAGGGAAAAAAAAAGTCAGTTAAACATTCGCAGTTATAAAAAGTTGCTACTTTTTTTCTTCCTGCTTTATTTTCCAAAGGGTTTTTAAAATGATCTCTTTATGATGAGAGAAATCAAGAACTTTTCGCTTTGAGATTATTTTTAAAAAGCACTCTTGCGGAGGCTTTGTTCAAGGTACGGTGGCCGTTGCCTGAGTGCAGTTATTCATGACTGGGAGGTACGAGAAGCAACTTTTAAGTTAAAAGTACTTGTATGATACTCTCAAACTTCTTCACTTTTGAAATCTGCTCTTCTTCACAGTCTTAAATTAATTCAGTTTTGAATTCTTTAAATTTCGAAGGAAAAAAAAATGAATGAAGAAGAGGAAGAAGAAGTTAAATGAGAACGAGATAAAAGAGAGAGAGAGAGAGAGAGAGAGGGGGGGAGGGTAAAAAATTGTACATTTTTTATAATTTACAATAAATGTCTTATATTATAGTCTTCAAAAAAAAAAAAATTTTTAGATTAAAATTTCTGGGTTTTTGTAGCAAAAATAATAAAATCGAATTAATTTTTTGTATCGATTTTCTGAAAATGATATATGCCATGTTTCCCATGAACGTAAACGCCCGGCTGCCAAGAATAAATAACGCTAGTGTCGAATTCGTGCTTATAAATAACTATACTCGACTTCCTATTTTTCCTATATATATATATCTAGATAAAAGCAAGTTACAAAATTTACACAAATAGTGTACTTTGTTTCAGTTTTTTTCTTTTTATTTTTCATTTTTTCTTTTTTTTTTTTATCTCGCATGTATTGTTAATCTAAAATTTTTCACGGTGCAAAAGAGAATTTTCCGTTCTGTATATACATATATATAGTCGAAACTTTTTCAACTAAAAGTTAGAACCGTTTTACCTTAATTGTTAAAATATTTTTTTAAATTCGCCTCTCAACAGCTTTATAACGAAACTAATTCTTCTCCGTTTTTTTTTCTACTTTTATTTTTAAACTGAAAATTCGTTTTATTTCTGCAAAAATTGTTTCCAACAATTCTACTAAACTTAAATTGAATATCGAATATTTTTATATGCGTACACTTATTTGGTGTGAATTTTTTAATTGATTGCAAAAATTAATAATTGGTTTGAAATAGTCATTATAGTAATAAATATAGTCATTATTATTGGTATTAGAAGTATAGAAAATTAATTTATCATTTTGACTTTAAATTAGAAATTGAAACTTAAATTTAAATTCGAAATTATAACTTTTTAAATTAGAAATTAAAACTAAAATTCAAATTTGAATTAACAATTTTCAAATTAGAAATCTGAACTTAAATTTAAATTAGAAATTTTAAGATTTAAAATTAAAAATTTTATATCATTATAGAATTTAATAACGAATTTTTCGACGAGTGAATAATTTTTTTCTGATGCGGTTAAATTTTATTGAAATAAATTAGTAGGTAAAAGAAAATTTTCTTCTTATTCATTGGCCAATTGCATTATGAAAATAAAATGAGCTTTTAAGAGCTTTTAAAAATCTTACGAGGGTTTAAAAATAACTTGAATTTTTTTGTTCCTCAGAGCTTTTGACCTAATTTTCTCCCAATTATTGAGATTTATTCTTTATTATTAACTAATCAATTTAATTTATTAATTTTCATTCTAATTTCATTTCAATAATTCGAGCTAGAAATTTAATTTATTTTAATTTTAATCTATTCATTAATAAGTTTAGAATTTAAAAACAATTGTAAAAAATACATTAATAATAATATTTTAATATAAAGTAAATATTTTTACTCATTTATGCTCTTCGGCTTTGTAATTTCAAATAAAATAAATAATGACAATAATAATAATAAGAATAAATAATAAGTAAAAATATTTTATATTCGATAGATATTTATTTTCTTAAATTACATAAAATTATTTCGCCAATTTCCGATTGAAATATTTTTTAAAATATTTCATTAAAGTATTACACTAAAAAAAATTATTTGACTCAAATAACCGATTAATTGACTATTATAAATTAAATATTTACTTGAAATAAATAATATTTATTGGAGTCAACTATTAGAACCAATAATTTCAGTATTTGAAGCAAATATGAATTATGAACCATTTAATTGACTCCAATAAATATTATTTGATTCACTTAAATATTTAATTGATAATAGTCAATTAATCGGTTATTTGAATCAAATAAATTTTTTTTTTCCAGTGTAAAGTATTAATTTATTATCTTTCACACCTATTTTCTTATTTACTTTATTCCTTATTATTTTGCATCACTTCTATAATATTTCTAAAATAAAATTTTCGAATTATAAAAATATTCTTTTTATAAAAATATTTCAAATATTAATAATTTAAAAAATATTTCCCACTGGTATTTTTCCATCTCGCGCATATATTTTTTTTACATAACAAATAAAGAAAATAATTTTGTTTTTTTCTTTACAATTTACAATTTCAATAAAAAAAAAAAAATAAAATTCACCTTCCGAAGAAGAAAAAAAAGAAGAGAACAGGAAAATTTGTTTCTCTAAAGTGAAAAAGAATTCTGTCAATGCAAAAATATTTATATACCCAAGAAGAACCAATAAATAATTTATTTACGATGGTATGCAATTTAATAGATAGTTGAAATTCCCTAACAAGAGGAGAATATAATGTTATAATTAGTTTCCTTTTAGAGACTTTTGTATTTTGTTGAAATTTTCCCAATAAAATGAAAATTCCTTCAAGCTTGGGTTTATAAAACACGATGAGAGAGAAGAGAGAAAGAGAGAGAAAAAGAGAGAGAAATATAGAGAGAAAAAATAGAGAGAGAAAAAGTAGAGAGAAAGGAGAGAGAGTGAGAGAGAAAGGGTAGAGAGAAAAGAGAGAGAAGAGAGAGAGAGAGAGACTAGAGAGAGAGAGACGAAAAAGGAAGCGTCGAATCAGTTTATCGAAGAATACTTTTCCGCGAGATTGGATATTATACGGTCGGCACGATTTATTAAAAAGCTCGTTATAGCAATTTTTTTGCGGATTTACCCCCCCCCCCTCCTTTCCCCTTTTTCCTCGCCTATGACCCCCTCTCATTCTCTCTATCTCATCGTCTCACTAAGCTCGGAGCCTATAACTACAAAGTGGAGCATTATGCAGGACCAAAGAACTTGATCCGCAAACAAGGTCACGACTTGAGGATAACAACGCGACCTAAATCCATCGCAACTGTAAGTACTTTTTTTTTCTATATTATATATATATATAGTACAACTAATATATAAGAGATGAGAGAAGAGAGAAAAGAAGTGAATGAGGGGTGGGAGAAAAGGGGAAAAAAAAATTCCCTATTTTCTTTTTCAATAATCCACTAAAACGTTGTATTCGCGAACTGCCATATGGTAGGGTAGTTTGTGTTTCCCCCCCCCCTCCTCCACCCTTTTGCCCACCACCGAAAGCCCTATATATACAGGATGTGGTCCAATACAATTGATGTCAGTTTTAGTTACGTCATGCCCGTCAGCTTTGAAATCAACGAGCATATACACATACGAGAGAGAAAGAGAGTGAGTGAGAGAGAGAGAGAGAGAGAAAGGTGGACACATATATACATATATAGAGAGAGCCGCAATTCGCTATTGCTCCGATGGTGTGCCTAACAATAGCCATTGTCATAGTTAAGGGCTATTTGGAAAAGCCAGGAATTCGTGATAGATACCCGTAAAATCGCACCGCGATTACACCTAGAGAGAGAGAGAGAGAGAGAGAGAAAGGAGGAGAAGAACACTGCGATTTTAAAGGATATACAAATTATTTGGTGTGATAAAAATACCAAAAATTCTCAATAATAAAAAAAGGGGAAAAATAATAATAAAATGAAAAGAAATGAAAAATAAGGGAATAGTTTTTTGATTTTTGTTCGTTGCTGGAAAAATGGAGGAAAAATGTTTTTAAACGTTTTTTTTTATTTAAGGCAAAAAATAGAAGATATTAAGATACTAAAGATATTAAAAGATATTAAAGATATTAAAAAATATTAAAAAATACTAAAGATATTAAAATATACTAAAGATATTAAAAGATACTAAAGATATTATAAGATATTAAAAAATACTAAAGATATTAAAAGATACTAAAGATATTAAAAGATACTAAAGATATTAAAAAATACTAAAGATATTAAGATACTAAAGATATTAAAAGATATTAAAAGATACTAAAGATATTAAAAGATATTAAAAGATACTAAAGATATTATAAGATATTAAAAAATACTAAAGATATTAAAAGATACTAAAGATATTAAAAGATACTAAAGATATTAAAAGATACTAAAGATATTAAAAAATACTAAAGATATTAAGATACTAAAGATATTAAAAGATATTAAAAATACTAAAGATATTAAAAGATATTAAAAGATACTAAAGATATTATAAGATATTAAAAAATACTAAAGATATTAAAAGATACTAAAGATATTAAAAGATATTAAAAATACTAAAGATATTAAAAGATACTAAAGATATTAAAAGAAACTAAAGATATTAAAAGATATTAAAAGATACTAAAGATATTAAAAAATACTAAAGATATTAAATGATATTAAATGGTATATAGTGAATATTAAAAATAATACCGAAAATATTAGAAATAATAATTAATTATCTTTAATATTGTAATATTAATTTTAGCTTCTTCAACAATATTATCTTTGACATCTTCAATATTATTGTACTATCAGTAACAATATCTTTAATATTTTCAATACTTCGTTAATATCTTAAATTTACTATCTTTAATATCTGCAAAAGTATTTTTATTATTTATTTTATTTTTATTATTTTTTTATTATTTTTCATTTATATTATCTTCAATATCTTCAATATTATCTTTACTGCCTTCACTATTTCGTTAATATCTGTAATTTATCATCATTAATATCTTAAATATTATTTTTACCACCTTATGTTATCATTACTATGTACCTTCAATATTTCGTTAATATCTGTAATTTATTATGATTCATATTTTAAATATTATTTTTACTACCCAGCTGAAAAAGTTCTATAGAATTTCACTAGAATCATTCTATATGAATTCTGGTGAATATTCTACAGAATTTCACTAGAATGCTTCTATAGAATTTCTACATGAATTCTACTAAATTTCAGTGATTTTTAATTATAAAGAATTTAAATTCGTGAAATAATATTTTTCAACTTTATATTATTTTGTTATTGAATTTTACATTTTATTTCTGTGACAAATTTTAGACAAACATTGTTTATATCATTTAAATTAACTATAATAATCTTTGTATTTTATTCTTTCATTCTGTCTGTCCACACTTTAAAGTAAATTTTTGTGTATGCTTTTGTTTTTTTGTTTTTTTTTCTTTAAAAAATATTATTTGACAGATAGAAAAAGGTATTTTTTCATGATTTATAATAAAGAATTTTAATAAACTTTGAAATAATAATTACATTTATCGAGGAATTAAATTAAAATTTTATTAAAATTTAAAAGTAATTGAAATTCTAAGATGAGTTTTACTATTTATGAAAATAATTAAATTTCTAAAAAGAATTTTATTATTTAGAAAAATAATTGAATTCCTGTAAAAGTTTTATTATTTAGAAAAATAATTGAATTATATTGCCAAGAATTTTATTAAAATTTTTGATACTGTAATATTGAAGATAGTAAAAATAATGTTGAAGATAGTAAACATAATATTCAAGATTTTAAAAATAATATTAAAAATATCAAAAATATTATTGTTAAAAGTGAAAGCAATAATATTAAAGGCATTAAAAATAGTTTTTTAAAGATACTGCAGATAAATTTTTTAATTAATTGAAAAATATGCGTGATAATAATTTTAATACTTTAATTAACTGATTGGTTAATTAATTAAATAATATATTTTGCAACTAGTTATTTAAATAGGAAATTTTGCAACTAATTATTACTTAAATAGAAAATTTTGCAAATAGTTATTTAAATAATAAATTTTGCTACTAATTATTTAAATAACAAAATTTGAAAATTAATTATTTAAATAGTAAATTTTTCAAACTAATTAATTAACAATTAATCTCAAAATATTACGTGGAGATTTAATATCCTAAGTATAAATTATTTCGTCTTTATCGCTATCCAATATATGAAGGTAATTGCATTTTTTTTCAACGTCCGACTCATAAATGATAAATTTCAACCAACTTTCATAATTTCACTGCAGATATGTTTAATTTTTCCGCTTACTTTTTTTTTTTAATTTTTCATTTTTTCTCGATGCAATATTTTAACTACGTATGTGGATTTTTTTGCTCCGGGCAAAATACATTATGTATAGAGAAAGAATCAACAATGTTTTATTTTCGAATTTTCATTACATAATTATGGAAGCGTATAATATGAATTTTATAAACTTAAAATTGTTTCGACTTTATTTATAATATACACTGAAAAAAAATTTATTTGATTCAAATAACTAATTACTTGTCAATATTAGAGATAATTCAGAATATAATTAAATTGCGTAAAGGGTTAAAATGTGAAAATATTTTTGTTTATTCTTTTTTACTTTGTTTCAAATTAGCATAAATCTCCTTGTTTAATTTTTAAAAAATTATTTTTAAAACAGTTTTTTCAATTTTTGTGTCATAAATAGATTTTAGGTCAAAACAAGAGAGAGAGAGAGAGAGAGAGAGAAGTTCTTTTTTTCATAGTTTTGTTCTTTTATGGTAGAAAAAGTTTTCCAAAAGCCAAAGCAGGTTGCACAATTTATTCATAAATCATTAGGTTTTTTTTTCCTGTGGAATTTATGCGACAAAAAAATTCAGTCATAAAATTTTTATAATCCTATTACAATTTTACTCATCTCAGGAGAGCACCAAAGGACATTGTCTTTTACTCTCTCAAAAATTCAAGCTTTGTTTTAAAAAAAGAAAGTTACAAAAAAAATTGTTTTTTCATATTTTTGTGACAATTTTTGATAAATAATGTAAACCATGCACCAAAAGAAAAAAAAAAGAAAAGAATTCTAACACTCGCTTTTTTGTATATTTAAAATTCACATTTTTTCAAAAAAGAAAATTATTTTAATTAGGTGCAAAAATTTATCAGTGAATGAAAAATCAAAAATAATTTTTAAATTAATAAATTAAAAATAAATCGATAGATTATGTTTAAAATACAAATAATATTTAAATTTTAAAAAATATTCAAATAATATTTATATCTATAAAAATTAAATTTTATTTCAATTATATTTATTAATTTATTAATAAATAAACTAACAAAGTTATTAACAAATGATTCAAAAATTATTTTCTATTAATGTTCTATAAATTTTGTATTAACTAATAAAATTAATTTTGTGACACGTTTTCGAAAATATTGTTTAAATTAATTGACTATCACAAATTGACATGTATGGAGAGGACATCTTTCAATTAATAATTAATTATAATTATTAATAATTATAATAATTACATTAATAACAAACGTATAAATTAAAAAATAATAATAATCAAATTAATTAATTGAACATAATAATTAAATTTAAATTATTATCATTAATTACATTTCAAATCAGTTAAGATTAAAATTTTTTAGTTTTTAATACTTAAAAAATTTTTAATTAAATAAAATTAAATACTTAAAAAAAATATAAAATTAAAATTTTTAAATTCTTTTTACAATGAATAATTGCTAATAATTAAAGTTACGATAATTAATTATTTACTTACATCCATTGGAAAAAAATAACAATTATTAATTAACTTAATTAATTAATTTACTATCTTTACTGTAATAAAAATTATGAATTAATTACCAATTCTTAATTTATATATTAAAATGTAAGCAAATGTCGATTTCAAATCTAAAATCGGTTTTAAAATGAAACTTTGTTTTTTACTGTGAAAGATAATAAATTAATAATTTAATCAAAATAATTTTAATTAACAATTGTTAATTTATGATTTTTTTACAGTGAAGATAGTAAATAAATAAATTAATCATAATTTTTACTAACAATTGCAACTTATAAAAAGATAGGCGTTTACAATTTTCATAAATAAATAAACTTCAAACGGTTTCAATTTGAAATTTTATAAAATTTCAATTTTGAATGAATTTAATTAGAAAATTTAATGAACTTAAATTTTTGAAAAATTTTAATACTTTAAAATCTTCTAAAATTAGTTAAATTCGTCAAAATATATTTAATTAATTATTAAAAATAATGGATTTACAGAAGAATTTTAGTTAAAAACACAAAATAATTGAATTTTGAAGAAGTTACAAATTATTGCAGAAATTCAATTATTTTCAAAAGTAATAAAATTCTTTTCAAAAATTCAATTATTTTAAAAGTTTTTAATAAAATTTTTGACAAAATTCAATTTTTCAACAATTTTTAATAAAGTTTTTGTCAAAATTTCAATTATTTTCAAAAATTTCCCTCAATTTCATATGAATTCTATTATTTACAAATTTCTTCGCAATAATTTAATTATTTTCAATGAATAATAAAAATTTTTACAGGGATTGAATTATTTTCATAAATAATAAAATTCTTTGTAGGAATTCAATTATTTTCATAAATAAAACTCATCGTAGAATTTAAATTATTTTTAATACAATTTTAATCGAATTCCTCGAAAAATGGAATTCTTCTTAACAATTTTATAAAAATTTGTCAAAACAATTCAATTATTTAAAAATTTGTTAATAAAATTCTTTATAAGAATTAAATTTTAAGAAACATTCAATTATATAATTTACTTTTGTATTTAAATAATTGAATTCTCGTAGAATTTTCTAATAAAAATTGATTTGAAAATGAATTTTAGTTTAAATTTTAGATAATAATAGAATATGAAAATAATTTTTGAGAAGTTACAGTAACAATATTCTTATATCATAAAATAGTGATTTTAACATTCGATATCTTCTTTAAGTTTTATAATAATATTTTTAAGGTTGATTAATTTCAAAAAGGTTTGAATTTAAAATTTTTGAAAATCTTAATTCTTGTGGAAAAATGATAATAATAATTAAATATTTTAAATATTTAAAAAGAAATTATTGTTTTCGAAAAATTTTAAAATATTAAAGATATTCGTAAATAAATTGTAACCAAAACATTATTTTCAATAAAATTTTTTCTCTTATTTTCTAAAAATTTAAAAATTTTCAGTTTCATTTTCAATTAAATTTTCTAATTGACAAATATAATTTATAAACATTTTTTTCCTTTATTTTTTAAAAAACTTTGAATTTTTTTAAAACAATTGAAATTAAGAAATAGAATTGTTGCAAATTATTTCCAAATTAAGAAATAGAGTTGTTGCAAATTATTTCCTTATGAAAATTAAGAATTTTCTACAAAAATATTAAGAAACGGGAATATCTATAATGTTTTTCTTTCCAAAAGAAAAAAAAATGAGTTTGTAAACAATATTGTTATTGAGAAATAAAAATTATGCATAAAGTGGGTATATTTCCTACTTCTTAATCAAAATTTTTTAAAGATTAACAATTGAATGAAAGAATACGGAGATTAATATTAATATTATTATTATTATTATTATTATTATTATTATTATTATTATTATTATTTATTATTATTAAATAAATATTATTTAATATTATTAATTAGCAAATAGAAGAATTTGAATGATTAAATAAATGATGAAAAATAATTTTCGCTTTGTAAGAATAATTTGAGAAAAATATGTCCCACTTTGATTAAAATGGAATGAAATGATTCGTACATAATATAACCGCAGATGGGGGACAATAATTTTGTCACTGACTGTACGAGTAATACGTCCTTAAAAATGACACTTGCAGTGCAGTGTTCTGTTATTTGACAGGATATCTCCCCAAAAGCATTCAACGCCCCAAAGTCCATAATTTCACTCAATTAGAATTAGGGGAAACAGTCGTCGCCATGTGTATATACTTGGTGGATTTTGGTAATGTCGTTGAGGCGAGTAAATATATATATATATATATATATATATATATAGCTCAATATATATATATATATATATATATATATATATATATATATATATATATATATATATTATATAATACTCGAAAAGCGGTCATGTCTATGCGCGAAGGCGCGCCTCTATTGATAATCCATTAGAGCACCTGTCCGAGGCGACAGAGACAATGTACTCATGAACATTTTAGCGAGAAGCACATATATACACATACACACACAATACAAATACATCCGTGTCTCAACACAGGCCATTATAACGATAGGTTTTTTTTTTCTTTCTTTCTTTTTCTTCTTTTTATTTTATTTTCTTGTGGCGACATATGGTCAGGCGTCATCATCTATTGCATTAAAAAATAAAAGAAGAAGGGTGAAAAAAATGTAATTTAAAAAGTTACAACTTCCTTCTTCCTGTGCGATGATAGGGAGCCTATATGCTCCATTTAACAACACTTTAATAGGCAACTTACTTTTTCATATTATATATCCATATAATCTTATAATGGTTTTCCAATAAATTTATTTTTTATTTTTTTTTGAAATTTAATGAAAAAAAGAACAAAAGGTGCATTGTACCATTTTTCTAATCTTCACTTTTCTTCCATTAGGGTAGGGACGAATTTTTTTTTTTTTTTTTTAAACAAAATTGTGGTAAATTATTTTCAAAATGTTTATTATCAAAAATAAATATTTACTTGAATCAAATAATTTTTATTTAATTAAATTTAATTTAAATTAAAATTCAATTTCAATTTAGTCAATAATTTATTAATTTCAGTATTTGAAGAAATAAACACTATTTAATTGATTTCAAGAAAAATTATTTGTCTTAAGTAAATATTTATTTGATAATAGACAAGTAATCGGTTATTGAAATCGAATAAATTTTTTTCAGTGTGATATTATTGAATATTATTACTATTATTATTATTTTTATTATTTTTATTATTTTTAATATTTTTATTATTTGCACGGAAAAACGGTTTAACCTGGAACAGCGATAAGTTTCTCTGAATTAACAAAAGTTTTAATTCACTCTCTAAATTTGAATTAGTAAAAATATTTACTAATTTGAATTAGTGACTGACTTTTTGGTTTTGAAATAGTAAATTTTACTAATAAATTAGTAGAAATTACTATATTTATTTATTAGTATGTAAAATTGAGTAATTCAAAAGCCAAAAGTTAATAATAATAATAATAATAATAATAATAATAATAATAATAATAATAATAATAATAATAATAATAATAATAATAATAATAATAATTATTATTATTATTATTAGCAATCTTTGTGAATAAAAATTTTGTTTGAATTTAGTTTTTTTTCCATTTCGACTGAGATACAAATAAATATATAAATTCCGCTTTGTCGGATATAAAATACGGAAAATATTATTTAAATGTAGATGTTACGTGTGCGCGTTTATAAAGTGGAGAAA
The DNA here is from genome assembly GCF_015476425.1 of Leptopilina heterotoma. NCBI lineage: Eukaryota > Metazoa > Arthropoda > Insecta > Hymenoptera > Figitidae > Leptopilina > Leptopilina heterotoma. The sequence continues at coordinate 4,910,976 of NW_025111118.1, forward strand.
TTTTAAGGACCATTAGTGTAATAGGGGGTTTTTCCCTTTTCAACCCCAGATTAACTCGGTTTCAAAATTGACCCCTAATTTATTTGTGCGTGAGATAAAATCTTCTAAATATAAATATTTATTTTATTTCCGTGATAAATCAATATTTCTGCAATGTCAAAGATTAATACTTTGTATTAAAAAAAAAAATTTTTTTTATTAATTTTAAAATTTTACAAATTTTATATTTACAAGTGGACTTTTATGAAGAAAAAAACTGAATAAATAAGCAAATTTCTCTTTTATAGTTTTTTCAATTTTACTATTTTTTTCTTCTTTTTTTTTAGTTACTGAAATATAAATAACAATTTTTTCGTATATATGTAAAAAAAACATTAGATTTTTATTACAGAGAAATGGTATAGTTATAAATAATTGCTTATTGTTACAACTGCTTTTATTTTATTATTTTTTATACAAAATAAATAGTTATTAATAATATTATTTTATGATTGCGTAAATATGATTTGAATTTATAGAATGAAAAGTTATTATTTTTAAATTTTATGTGTTTTGAATCGAGGGGGATTTTTATTTTTATTATTATTATTGTTATTATTATTATTATTAATATTGGAAAATTAATTAAAACAATGAAAAAGTTTCTATTATTTTTATTGTTATTTATATTTTTATTATTCTTAAGCATTTTTGTACGACAATTATTTGAAACCCGTTTGTGCTTAAATAAATAAATTATTTTTATTATTTTTTTTTTTTTATTATTATTACTACTATTATTTTCATTATTGTTATTACTATAATTAATATAATTGAAATTTCCAAAAAAAGATGATAATAAATGTTACTCACTTTCTCGATATTGAATGACGCTCTCGTGACGGGTATTAATGATCATGCATCGATAACAGCTCTCCGTACTGTGAAAAATAATAATTAGTCAAATAAAACAAACTATTATTAATTAAACATCGTTTCCTAATTATTTCCAATTATAAAATTTAAGCGTAAATTTTCCACAGAAATTTTCCAATTCTTTTAAATAATATTGCAATAATTAAGTACTTTTTGTAATTATTTACTTATTTATTAGGTACTATTATTTATTTATTTATTTATTTATTATTATTATTTTATTATTCTTATTTTATGAATATTATTGTTATTATAATAAAAATTATCTTTAATAGTTATATTATTTTTTATATTATCTTATATATAATACCTAAATAAATAAATATTACTATTAATAATTAATAATTATATAATTACTATAATTATTATAATTATCATTTTTATTTATTTTGCAATTATTAATTATTACTATTATCGTCTATTACTAGTATTTATTTAAATTTCTCATTTATTATTCGAGAACTGAAATTATATTAATATTATATTTAATATTTCTATATTATTAAACATTCCGTTGGCTTTGAATTTGTTTCGGGCACAATTTTTTTTTTACATTAGCCAATATTACATTTAATTCAACAATTAAAATAAAGAATGATATTTTTATAAAATAATAAATTTATCTTCTTATTTTAATGTAAATCCATAATTAAAAAGTAAAATTTCAATTCACCTTTATTTCATTTTCATAAATTAAATTAGTTGTTCAGTGAGAGTTAAATTTTGTTAAATTTATTTTTCCTCTTGTTATAAATAAATTTAATTAAGCGTACCTATACTATTAATATTAAATATATTGATTTTCTTTACTCTAATTAGAATATTTAATTTTTGGCTAATTAGTAAAAGCAATTATAATTATGTTCTTTGAATATAATTATATTGTACTCTCTAAAATATAAATTAGTCGAAAATAAGCAAAATAATGAATAGCAACCAAAGAACAAAAAATTACCATTATAAATAAAAATAAAAATAAAAATAAAAATAATTAATAAATAGTAAAATTTTGGCTGATATTTTACTTCAGCTAATAGTAAAAAATAATTAATTATTAAAATAACTGTTAAAATAGTCAAAATTGTCTAATTAAATTATTTACTCTCTTTTGAATTAGTTAAAAATAAAATCTTAAAATATTTACTAATTTGAATTAGTGACTGACTTTTTGATAGTAAATTAGTAAATTTTACTAATAAATTATTAGAAATTACTATTTATTAGTAAAATTTGCTACAAGTCAGTCACTAATGAAAATTAATAAACATTTTATAACAAATTAAAATTTAGAGATATTTCAAATATAATCTAATAAAGGTAATTACAACATGTATGTAATTTATTTATTGATAAAATTCTACACTAAATGGATATTGAAATTAGTTAAATAAATATATATGAAAATGATTATTCAATAGGAAAGAGATTATACATAGTGCTTTCTACTGGATTCAATAATGGATCAATAATTTTGCGTTGGAAGCATCTCGTTTCGCAATCGGATTAAGGCATTAATTTTGCTATTTGAAGAAGCAAAGAGAATAATAATTAAGGCTTAAAGCGTATAATGTACATATATACATATAAAGGAGAGAGATAAAAATTTACTCACTTATCGTAAACTATGAATACATCATTCTGGTTACTCTCGATACAAGTTTTGTTATCGAAAGTTGTTGCATTCACAATGACTGGTGCTTCACGAGCATTTAAAAACCATTTCCCTCGCCAACCCTGTGGAAATTCACATTTTCCTGAAACAGAAAATTTTTAATATTAAAACAATTATTAATTACACTCCTCTCAATTAGTAAATTATTATAATCATAAATACCAATTCGTTTGCAATTTTATTTTTCAAGTATTTATTATTATTATTATTATTATTATTATTATTATTATTATTATTATTAAAATTATATTTCCACTAAATATTATTAATTCTATACACATGCTTCATTAATTTTATTTAAATAATTTCGATAAACAATTTCATTTTAATGGAAAATAATGATAATTTAATGGAAAATACAAATAATATAAAAGTATAGGTAAAAATAAGAAAATAATGAAAAATACAGAAAAATTTAAAAAATATAGAAATATGAAAAATATAGGGGAGAGTGGTCAAGGTTGGATAATGGCGCTTATTTCGTTTTATCACATAGCGACACCAACTTTTTTACAATGTTTAGCAAAAACATTTCATTTTAGTAGAACTTTCCAATAATATAAGAGGAAATCGTCAAATTCGGTAGACAGGAGAAGTTATAGAAAACAGTCAGAACCTGATCCAACCTTGACTACTCTCCCCTAAACATACGAAAAATACGAAAAGTAGAAAAAAATCGAAAAATACGAAAAATACAAAAAATACAAAAAATAGAAAAATACGAATAATAAAGGAACAATGAAAATAAAGAAAAATCCTCTATGAGAAAGAAAAATTTATGAATAAAAAAATTTTTTTTCCCCACTGAAAAATAGAGAAAATAATAGTTTTTTGTTACTCCTTTTTCTTTTTGTAAATATATTATAATAATGTTTGAATAAATAAGAAAATAAAGAGGAGATAATCACTTTAAAAAAAAAGTGAGGAAAAAATACATCAAATATAGATTTTTTCCATTATTCGTATTTCTTTCTTTCGAGTAAATATAAATATAAACAAAAAATTGTCAATTAATAAAAAACCCACTAATTGACTAGTTTTATTTTATCACACTCGAGGATTTATTAAACAATTTTCGCAGTGATGAAAACAAAACAAAAAATTGTAAAAATTTCAAATTTCGAAATACTCGCAATATTTTTCAACAGATTTCAAAAAATATGAGAGGTAATAAATTTTCCATGTGTCTACTTCTCATGTAGATAAAAATATAATTAAACAAAAAAAAAATCTTCTTACGTGAATATAATATCATTACTAAAGAAAATTCAACTTTTATGTGTATTACAAAGTTTTATTAACTTTTGATGTAAAAATAATTCTCTTTGTATATTTATACGAATGAATGTATTTTTATCATATATTTTATTTTTTCATATCATTTAATAATATTTAAAAATAAATTTTTAAAGTTTAAATCTATTTTCTCTTTTCTTCATATATTTTATGAACAATGCTTTAAAATATTAAATTTCTCATTTTCTTTTCTCTAAATGTATTAGAAAAATTTTCTTTATTTTCAATTTCAAAATTAGCAACTTTGGACAGATTTCTAGTTTTTATTATAACGTTAATTAACTTTTAAAAATTCTTAATCTTTATAATTAATTGAATTAAACAAGTTTTAATTAATTAAGTAGTTAATTTTAATTTATTAGGCAATTAATTCAAATTCATTACGTAAGTAATTTAAATTAATAGAATATTAATAAGTCGACAATTTCTATTCATTGCTTAATGAAATATAAATTTAAATTAATAGAATATTAATAAGTCGATAATTTCTATTAATTACTTTATGGAATATTAATTTTAATTAATAAAATATTATCCAAAATTATTTCAATTTTAGTTGGAGTTAATAAAATCTTTATTAAATTTAGTAAAATATTAATTTAAATTAAATCAATAGAAATATAATTTAAAATAATAAAATATTTTCAAAAATAGTTAATATTTCAATTTCTTAAACTAATTTGTTTGTTTCTTGGCTTAAACTTTCAGAGTTTGGTAATTTTGATCTAATTTTTTTTAATAAATTGTTTTTAGACCTATTTATTGAAACTTTTCTGAATTATTTACCTATTTTTTCGAGTCGTTGTTTTTTGACCTAAACAAACTGACTAAATTGGAGCTTATTTTTTATATTTGACCTAAAATTTTAAGACCTTGCTTTATTCTTGACCTAATTTTCTGAGACTTTGATTTTTTACCTAAAAAATTTTTACATAAAAAAGTTTTTGTTTCATTCTTGACCTAAATTTAAATTTAAGTTTTATATTTGACCTAAGATTTTAAGAATTTGCTTAAAATTAACTGTCAGTGATATTTGATCTAAAACTTATTTTGTTTGTTTATTTCTTGACCTAATTTTTTTTAAACTTTGTTCTCGTTTTTAACTATTTTATCGAGTACTTATTTGTTTCTTGACCTAAATTTGAATTTAAATTTTGGTCTAAAATTTTAAGACTTTGCTAGTCATAAACTGACGATTTATATTTGACCTAAAATTTTGAGGCTTTGTCTTACTTCTGACCTGAAAATTCTTTAAGACTGCTTTTTTTGACCTCATTTTTCGAGACTTTTATTAATTTCTCGTCTATTTTTCCTTGTTTTTCAAACCTAAATAAGCTAACTTTTGAGCTTACACTTTACATTTGACCTAAAACTGATTTTGCTTGCTTGTTTCTTGACCTTAATTTTTTGGGTCTTTGTTTACTTCTTCACCTATTTTATCGAGTTTTTGTTTGCCTCATGACCTAAATTAAATTTGAATTTAAATTTTGTATTTGACCTAAAATTTTTAATCTTTGCTTGATATGAATTATCGATTTTTATTTGACCTAAAATTTTGAGACTTTGTCCTATTTGTGACCTGAATTTTTCGAGATTTTGCATTTTTTGACCTAATTTTTTTAGATTTTGTTTACTTCTTCACAGATTTTTTCTAGTCTTCGTTTACTTTTCGACCCGAATTCCAGCGTACGCTTTATATTTGACCTAAAAATTAAAAATTTTCTCGATCCGAACTATCGATTCATATTTGATCTAAAATTTCAAGGTTTTGTTCGATTTTTCCCTTAAATTCAAGTTAAGTTTCAATCTAAATTTGATTTAACCTTTTCTTTTGACCTGAAATTAAATTCAATTGAATTAAATAAAAACATAACGTAAAAATAGTTTTTGACCTAAAAATTTAGTTATTTCTATCTCTTGACTTAAAACATTTTCTTTTAATTAAATTAAATTAAATTTAATTTTAATTTCTTTTAATTCGTTTAATGGTTTAAGAAAAATTAATTTTTAAGAATTTAGTTTAACTGTTTGGGTAAAATATCTAGGTCAAAGATTTATATTATTATATTTATAAATTAAATTTGAAAACATTCGAGTGAGAAAAATAGGGCAAATAAAGAAATGATTTTTTTCTACGATTGCTGTATTTATTTATTTTTTTTTTTATTATTTGTATAAAGTTATTTTGCTTACTGATGTTAAATTAATTTGAAGTTTGCACTAGACTAACTTGAAAATGGATTTTGAGTAATATTGACAAACGTGCTCCCAATTCTTTTTGGAATTTTTGAAGCGAAAATTTTTACACACGTTTATTTTTATGTGTGTATATAAAATAAATATATAAATGTGAGTTTGTGTGTGTGTCTCTAATGCCTTAACTGAGAGCAGTTAATACTACAATGCGGGTTACTTTAACGACCGATTGAACTTTTCACAAAGGTTGTCAGAGCGCTTATTCAAAAGCTTGACGGATAAAAGGCGTTTCTTACTCTTTTTCCTGATAGGTGATATTGAATTTTTCCTTGGACTTTTTCTAATTTATCGACTATTAAACGACAAGTCGAGTTGAATGTTTGCACACGACATTAAAGAATTTTCCAGTCATTTGAATGGAATAAGTCTAAAAGTCATCGACAAAATTAAGACTAAAAAAAGGGAGAATTTATAATTTGTCCTTTTCTCTTTTTTTTTTGAACTAAAATTTGCAAATTTATTTATTTTTATTTATTTTTATCTCTTCTTTTATTGAAAACAAAGAGTCAGTTCGTTTCAAGTTTTTTTAGTTTCTCTTTTTTTAAATTCAAAAATTATTTTCTCATTGTTTCGAACGTTCGAATGAACGACGATTTTTTTTTACTTCTTTTAATTTGTATTTTTTTACAAAAAAAATATCCATTAAAAAAATTGTATTTAATTAAGTAAATATGTGTTAATTATTAATTTAATTATTTTTCTTTCTTGATTAGTAATTTTTAAAAATATTTAAGTAGAAAAAATTTTTTTTCATTTGAACGATTAAAAACTTTAGGAAAATTAAAAAAATACTTAATAATAATTTTACTTTCAATTGTATTATTAATATTAAAATTAATAATTATGATCGATCTTAATTATTTTTTCCAAATTTTGGTATTTATTCCACTGTTTTTATTTTTAATTTAAATAATCATTCAGATTTTAATTGAAAAAAACAATTTGCTTAAATTGAAAAATAATTAAATTTTTCTTATTAAAAAGTACAAAAATATTTTTAGAAATATAAAAAAATTTATATTCATCTCTAAAGAAGAAATTAAATTGAACTCATTTCAGTAATTTGTTCATAGTAGATTTATCAAATTATATTGTGTTGCTAATAATATTAATTGTCATTATATCCAATTGTTCTGTTTTAAATTATTGTAATTAAAAACAATTTATATTTCTATAAACTTGGAAAATATGTCACGGATTGCTATATCTACTATTCTACGTATATATTGAAAATTTGATTAATTTTAATAGATTCAAAACTAATGAAAAATGACATTTTTCCTATAAATTTTTTTTTCCGTTTAAGAATAGAAAATTTTTGCATTTTCATTTGAATGATACATGGGAAAAATACTTTATAAATATTTATAAGCGTCTGAACTCAATTATTTTAAATATCGCCTTTAATCGATATTATTTACGTTTATAAAAATTCACAAGATGAAAATATTGATAAATTTTGCAAAAAAAAGGGGGCTGGAAAAAAATTTGAATTGTAAAATTGTTTTTCTATTCAATTTACTTGTTTATTTATTTATTTATTGAGAAGAAAAATTATTTTGTTTCAGGTCTAGAGATTCATTTGATCAATTGTACTATAGGAACAAATTTAAGATATAAAAGTTAATAATTATTTTAACAAAAATGTAATATTTTTTATTATTAAAAAATTAATGAAAATTAAAAATTACGAATTATTATTCTCTCAAGACTAATTTCACCAATTGAAGAATAGAAAAAAAAATTTTTCCATCGTAGAAATTTATTCTTTACAGGAAATTTGCTCTCAAGGCTGCAATTGATTTCCTATAATTTATTTCATTATAAAATGAAAAAAGCACCTGAGAATATAGTGGAAATTTAAATTAGCCGTTTTTTTTTTATTTCTTTAATTGAACAGTAATAAGAATTGTCTTTTTTTTTTATTACAAAGCGAGAGAGTGAGAGAGAAATGCGAAACACTACAACAATGGAGCAACTCAAGTATCCAACCCCATCTTCTGAAATCTTTCCCCCAAAACTGTTCCATTTCCGAATCGGTTCCCTTTATCTTTCACGCCAGCTTTGTGACAAGCGATTTCGACACGCGCGCAGCGAATTGAATTCAACAATCCCTAGACTCTGTTTCCGTGGGCTTCAGCAGGGTTTCCGTGGGTTGATAGCAGACGCGATTTCAGTTTGTTCGCCAGCAAAAAGACTAAATGTCGTTTCCGCAGAAGGGAATGAATATCAATGGCAAAGCGCTAAAATTTTTATGCCTCCACAACATTTGACCTCACATTGTCCTCTATTTTTTTCGTGTTTTTTTCCATTTTTTTTATACAACGCACACCCCACAATGACCACTACTAACATTCTCGCGTATTTAACACATGGAAATATCGCTACGTATATATTTTTATATATATACACATTTTTACCACTTTTGCTTCTGTATTAAAAAAAAAATATATATGTGCTATTATATTAGCTCATATGCATATATATTTCCAGCATATTCATATACATTTCAATTTTTCTTGAAAACTGCACACCTGAAAAGCAGTAAATGTCCCTGACAGAAAAGAATTATATATCAACTTTGTGTGCGAGAAAGTTATTGTTGAAAATTGTCAAAATGCCAGTTTAAATTTGGCAATTTTTGTGTTGTGAAAATATTTTCCATTTATAAAAATGACAGTTCCTTTTTTTTGTCACTTTTTGCTTGTTTTTTATTTTTAAAGTTTATAAAGTTTCTATTTGAAAAATAATATATCTGTTGTTTTTGATAAATTTAAAGTATTTGAAATAATTCGCGATCTGTAATAAATTGTTTCGAATACTTTAAATATATCAAATTAACAATAGTTTAAAATATCAAAAATATTTTTAAATATATCAAACATATTTTAAAGCAGCAAAAATAATGTAAATTATCAAAATTAATTTTAATATTCTGACAAAGTAGGTATTTTGAAAAAAATTTGTTTCTGTTTGTAATTTAAAATTTTTTTTAGAAAAAAATATTCAAAGTTAAATTTAATATTTAAATATTTAAATATTTATATTTATATTTATATTTATATTTATATTTATATTTATATTTCAATATTTCGATGCAATTATTTCGGAGCAATTCAAAATTAATTTTTCAAGTACCGAAAAAACAATTATACCTAAGACATTTTTTTCTTTAATTTTTTTCTTATTTCATAAATTTTAAATATTCGAAAGAAATATTTTTAACAGAAAAATCTTCATTTTTATTTCAAATTCTGGGAAAAAAGACGTTGAAATTCAAATTTTTTTAATCCTACAGTAATTTTTATTGACTGAAATAAACCACCAATTGTAATATAAAACCTTTAATTTTTTCTATTTTTCTGACAATTAATTTCTTTCTAAATAATTTAATTCTTGAAGAACTATCATAAAATTATTTCTAATATATTATTTAATGAATGATTTCATTTAAATATTTGAAAATTAATTGAATTTTAAAAGAGTTGATTTTACAATTTTTCATAAAAAATAAAATTCTTCGCAGAAATTCAATTATTTTCAAAATTTAAATAATTCTCGTCAAAATTTCAATTATGGTTATAAATAATAAAAATCTTCTTCAAAATTTAATTATTTTCAAAAAATTTTAATAAAATTCTCGGCAAAATTTCAATTATTTTCAAAAATTTTCCTTAATTCAATGACTTTCAATTAATTTCAATAAAATTCTTTTTACAAATTCAAATATTTTTAAAAGTAATAAAATTCTTGTCAAAATTTAAATTATATTTGTAAATAATAAAATTCTTCTCCAAACTTTAATTATTTTTAAAAATTTTAATAAAATTCTCAGCAAAATTTCAATTATTTTCAAAAAATTTCCTCATTTCAATGACTTTTAATGAACTTCAATAAAATTCTTTTTACAAATTCAAATATTTTTAAAAGTAATAAAATTCTTGTCAAAATTTAAATTATATTTGTAAATAATAAAATTCTTCTCCAAACTTCAATTCTTTTCAAAAAATTTTAATAAAATTCTCAGCAAAATTTCAATTATTTTCGAAAAATTTCCTCATTTCAATGAATTTTAATGAATTTCAATTAAATTCATTTTACAAATTCAAATATTTTTAAAAGTAATAAAATTCTTGTCAAAATTTCAATTATATTTGTAAATAATAAAATTCTTCTCCAAACATAAATTATTTTTAAAAATTTTAATAAAATTCTCAGCAAAGTTTCAATTATATTTATAAATAATTTCAGAATTTTAATTATTTTTAAAAAATTTCCTCATTTTTAATGATTCTCAATATTTACCAATTTAATAAAATTTTTCAAAAGAATTCAATTATTTACAAATTTTTTTTTTTATAAATTTCTTCGCAATAATTCAATTATTTTCATAAATAATAACATTTTTTACAGGGATTCAATTATTTTCGTTCAAATAATATAAATTCTTTTTAGAAATTCAATTATTTTCATAAATAATAAAACTCATATCAGAATTTCAATTATTTTTAATACAATAATTTTGATATTGTCGAAAGAAATCAATTAATTAAAAATTAGTTGATAAATTCTTTATGAGAATTTAATTTTGAGAAACATTCAATTATTTAAGAAACTATTTATTTTTGTATTTAAATAATTTAATTCTCGTAGAATTTTTTACTAAAAATTGATTTAAAAATTAATTTCAGATAAAATTTTGGATAATAATTGAATACTAAAAGCATATTATATAGTATGAATTTTTTTTTAAATTATCTGAAGTTTTTATTTTCTAATATAGGTACAATTGAAGAATTTCCGAATAATCGATGAAATTTCATAAAATTGAATTGTAAACAAATAAATTTAAAAATTCTCAAAGGACTTTTTAAAAAATTATTTAAAAAAATTGATTTAAAGAAGAATTTTAGTTAAAAATTCTAGAAAACAATAATTGAATTCAAATAGTGAAAATAATTGATTCAATGGAGAATTTTAGTTAAAAATTTGTAGAAAATAATAATTGAATTGAAATGGTGAAAATAATTTTGAAGAAGTTACAGTCAACAATATTCTTATAATATAAAATAATGATTTTATCGCCCGTTTATTATTATATTCTTATCAGTTATTGAATTTCAAAAAGGTTTAAAATTTGAATCTTTTGATGAATTTTAATTCCTATGGAAAAATAATAATGATATTTATCATTTTTAGAGTGAATCAGAATATTCTTTAGGGTCAAGGAAAAAGTCCAAATTTTGTCTTGATATCAGGGAAAAGTCAGGAAAAAGTAGAAGATCAAAATTTTTAGAGAAAGACTTTTAAATTCAAGTTTTTTTTTAATTCTAGTAATTTTTATGAATTTTTAATTATCTGAATTATTACCGGGATGTTGCTAAACAACATTCTGAAGAAAAAAATTTTATTTTAACTTTTAAGGATAAGGACGTTTATCCAAAGAAAAACAGACCTCTAGAAAAATAATTAATTAACATTTAAATAATAAAAAAATTATTATTAATAGTATTTTCTATAAAAATCAAATTATCAATTTTCAAGAAAAAATATTGACAATCAGAAAATTTATTTAAATAATTTACAGAAGATAAAAATTTACTGTCATATCGCTTCTGTACAATTTTTTTTTAAAAAATGATTCGATTTTAATTTAATAATTATGGTTTATTTTCTTAAAAAATTAATTCTCTACAACGCGAAAGCTTGGAAAATTATATTTGATATGTCTATATAAATTGCCAGTGTAACACTTTCAAGATTTCTTATTATTTTTATAAAATTATTTATTAAATTAATATGAATTTTACTAAAATTATTATATTTAATATATTTAAGACATATTTATTATTCATATAAACGATTTTTATATTGATAAAATAAAATTACCTCAAATTAATTGAGACAAATAATTTGTATTCAAATATCTGACATTCATTTATTTGAATGAAATAATAATAAATTAATAGTTTCAAATAACTCATTTATTAGATATCGTTTTAATATGTGATTTATTTGATTCAAATATTTTTTATTTGCTTCTATTAAATAATATAAATTTGCATTGAATTGATTTGCTTCTATTAAATTTAATAATAATAATATTATATAATATTTAATAATTTATTTATAATATATTTGCATTGAATAATGCACTATTTGAATTAAATAATTTAGTTTACTTGAGGCGATAAAATAAATTAATTGTGTCTAACAATGTTTATTTATATAAAGTATCCAATTGTTTGAGTGAAATAAATAAATTAATTGTTTCAAATAACTCATTATTTGTATTAAATAAATTCATTTATTAGAGTCAATTAATTATTTAATTGACCTAATTAATAACATTTATTTGATTCAAATAAATGCGTGATTCCAAAATAATTCAAGTTATTTGAAGCAAATAAATATTTATTAGATCCAAATAAAAATTATTTGAACCAAATAAATATTTTTCAAATAAATATTTGAATTTATGAATTAATTGAATAAAATAATTTTTTTTTCAGTGGACCTTAACTTGTAGCAGCCATAGCCGTTCGTAGATTTATGTATCTAGATAATGCACAATTATAAAACTGACTGAGTTAAAAATATCAATGTACACAAATTTCTCCGTCAATATATGTACATTCCGATATATATATATATATATATATATATATATACATCTATATAAACGGAGATATATCTATATATATATAAGCATATATCTATATACATTTATATCTATATATATATATATATATATCCATATTCCTACATTCATGAGTGTCTATATCCTATTTGCAGATATGTATAGACTTGTGTACATATACATGGCATGCACAATGGCGTTAATTGGAAGACAAGGCTATATAGAGACCATACATACCGGGCATGCACGGTGGAGGACCCCCAACCCCATCAGCAAAACCCCCATCCTCCCGGTGGAAGAGAGCCCCCGAGGCTGACGGTCCTTCGTGGGAAACAAGCGCTCTGTTCGCCCACTGCCTTGGGCCAATACTCACACACACACACACAACAAAATTTTGCGCGCATGTGCATATACATTTTCTATGAATGTACAAGTTGCATATTAGTGCGTGTGAAAGCACATGTTGCCTTGTAATACGTTATGGACATATACTCCGGGAATAAATGGAGTAAGCAAAATGTTCAATATTTTCTATCCTCTCAAAAAATTGGAAACAAACAAAAATATGGATGGACGGAGAGAAGAGGATTAAATTTGGGAGAAAAGGGAAATTGAAAAAAAAAGGTGTAGATGAATGGAGATATAGTAGTGTTAGCAAAGTGTTTTTGGTATTTGGAACAGAAAACAAAGTCTCAAAGTACTTAAAGCTCAAAACGTGTTTTTTCTTAAATTAACTATAATAATCTTTGTATTTCCAGGGTTGCCACAAATATTTAATTTTATTTTTCCCTGACTTTTCCCTGATTTCCAGACTTTTTCCTGACTGATTTTCACTTTATCCCTGACCATAAAGAATATTCTGATTCACTCTAAAAATTATTAGATACTCAAAAAAAACATTGTATTACATTATTATACTTACGAATTTCTTAAATTGTAAAATTATTCGCAAACATCAATAACTAAATTTTTAAATAAGAATTTAATTATTATTTTTCCATAATCCATAGGAATTAAAATTCTTCAAAACATTCAAATTCAAACATTTTTAAAATTCAACAACTTATAAGAATATTATTATAAAACATGAAGATATCAATTACTCCGAGTCTTCGACTCGGAGTAATTGATATCTTCATGTTTTATAAAAATTTTAATTTCCATAAAATTAAAAAAAAAAAAATTAAATTATTTACAAAAATTATAATAAAATTCTAAGCAAGAATTCAATTATTTTCATAAATAATAAAATTCTTCACATGGTTTCAATTATTTTTAATACAATTTTAAATAAATTTCTTGAAAAATAAAATTATCTTCAAAAATTTTTTGCAAGAATTAAATTCGGTACATTTCACAAATAATGAAATTCTTCGCTGAAATTCAAAAATTTTCAAAATTTACATTTGTAATAAAAGTTTTCAAAAGAATATAATTATTTAAATAAAATGTAATAAAATTCGTTGCATAAATTCAATTATTTTTACAAGTAATAAAATTTTTCACATGAATTCAATTATTTGAAAAAAAATTGATAAAATTCGTTGTAAGAATTCCATTATTTTCATAAATTATAAAATTTTTCTCAGGATTTCAATTATTTATAATACAATTTAAAGTAAATACCTAGAAAAATGGAATTATTCTCTTAATTTCTTTAAAGAATTTAATTACATTTCTCGAATATAATGAAATTTTTCGTTGAAATTCAAATATTTTCACAATCTACTTTTTTAATAAAAGTTCTCAAAAGAATTCAATTATTTAAAAAAATGTAATAAAATTCGATGCAGAAATTTAATTTTTTTCATAAATAATAAGATTCTTTCAAAAAAAAAATTCAAAAAAAAAGATTCTTTACATTACTTTAATTATTTAAAAAAAAAAATTTGAAAAAATTCATTCAATTGTATTAAAAATAATTGAAATTCTATGATGAATTTCATTATTCATGAAAATAATTGAATTTTTGTAAAAAATGTTATTATTTATGAAAATAATTGAATTATTGCGAAGTTTGCTTAGAATTTTATCAAAAAATTTTATTTTAAATAATTGAATGACCAATTTTACTTTCCCTGACTTTTCCCTGAATTCCCTGATTTCCCTGACCTGTGGCAACCCTGATTTCATTCCTTCATTCTGTCTGTCCACACTTTGAAGTTAGTTTTTGTGTATGCTTTTGATATTTTGTTTTTTTTTCTTCTTATAAAATTTAAAAACTAATTTTTCACAATTATAAATGCAATTTCTTTAAAGAATTCAACTATATTAGAAAATTTTGATTAAATTCTTCGAAAAATTTCAATTATTTTCATAAATAAAATAACATTCTTCGGAAGAATTCAATAATCTTTAATACAATTTTAATCAAATTTCACTAAAAGATTCAATTAAATTTTTTCCAAATTTTTGAATAAAATCTTTCGAAAGAATTCAATTATTTTCCAAACTTCTAATAAATTCTTGGAAACGATTCAATTATTTTTATAAATAGTAAAATTCTTCGCAGGAATTGAATTCTTTTCAATACAATTGTAATTAAACTTTATCAGGAAAGAATTCAATTATTCTCTAATATTTGAATAAATCCATTGAAACAATTCAATTATTTTTTTTTTAATATAGTAAAGTGTTTGCAAACATTTAATTTTTTCCATTATTTTAATTTCTTCCTTCTCGTTTCCTTCTGGTTATTTGAAATCTTATTTTCTGTAAAATTTCTTAGTTTTCAAAACATTTAATAAATTTCTTAAAATATATTCAAATATCTTCTTTAAAACTTAAGAAATTTCTATTATAATTCCAAAGTACAATTATTTAAAAAATAATTAAAATAATTCTAAATGTGATTTTATCTCATCTCGAAAATTCAATTATTTCTAAAATTGTCTGTAAAATTTATTTTAAAAATTCAATTATTTTCAAATTTTTAAGAAATTTCTTGTAAAATATTAAATTATATTCTATAAAAATGAGAAAATGATACAATTTGTTTATAAAAATTTAATTATCTGAATTTTTTAATAAAATTCTTGATAAATTAAATATTTTTTTTTTAGAATTCAAAAATTTCTTCTTATAAAATTTAAGAACTAATTTTTCAGAATTATAAATGTAATTTCTTTAAAGAATTCAACTATATTCGAGAATTTTCAATTTTTAATAAAATTTTTCGAAAGAATTCAATTATTTTCTAAACTTGTAATAAATTCTTAGAAACAATTAAATTATTTCTATAAATTGAATTCCTTTAAAAAAATGTTATTATTTATAAAAATAATTGAATTATTGCGAAGGAATTTATAAAAAATTTTGTAAATAATTAAATTTCTGAGAATTTTTTATTATTATTGAAAATAATTAAATGTTTGCGTACTATTTTTGGGAATTTGGAATTGATTTGAAAATAATTGAAGTTTGGGGAATAAGTTTCTTATATTTATAAAGATAATTGTGATTTTGACGAAAATTCTTTTTAAATTTGAAATTTAAATTAAAATTTATTTTGAAATTAATTTTTATTAGAAAATTGTACGAGAATTCAATTATTTAAATACAAAAACTTATAAAAAATTTATAAATATTTGAATTTTTGTAAAATTTTTATTATTTACGAAAATAATTAAATGTTTGCGTACAATTTTCTTAAAATTTTTTTTTTAAATAATTGAATACTTTTGGGTAATTTTATTAAAATAGTAGATATTGAAAATCATTGAAATAAGGAAATTTTTTGAAAATAATTGAAATTTTGCCAAGAATTTTATTTAAATTTTTGAAAATAATTGAATTCTGAAGAAGATTCTTATTATTTATAAACATAATTGAAATTTTGACGAGAATTATTTAAATTTTAAAAATAATTGAATTTTTAAAAAGAATTTTATTGAAATTCATTGAAAGTCATTGAATTGAGGAAATTTTTTGAAAATAATTGAAATTTTGCCAAGAATTTTATTAAAATTTGTGAAAATAATTGAATTTTGAAGAAAATTATTATTATTTATAACCATAATTGAAATTTTGACGAGAATTATTATTGACAAGAATTTTATTAAAATTTTTTTAAAAATAATTTAATTTTAAAGAAGAATTTTTATATTTATAAAGATAATAATTGAGATTTTGCCGAGATTATTTTGCAAATTTTGAACATAATTGAATTTTGTGATAAGAATTTTATTTCTTTTGAAAATAATTGAATTTCTATGCAATCATTTGTAACTTCTTCAAAGTTCAATGTTTTTTTTAGTGTTTTTAGCTAAAATTCTGCTATAAATCCATTATTTTTAATAATTATTAAATATATTGAATAAAATAATAAAAATAAAATACTGTAAATAAAATAATAATAAAAATAATAAAAATGAAAAATTTCTAAATGTTTTATGTAAATTGAACATTTAAAAATTTATAATTATTTTTTTATTTTTTATTCCGCACTAACGGTAATTTTTGAAATTATTTATTTACGACAAAAGAACGTTATTTTTCATCTCCTTTGTTCATTTTTGCTTTCATTTTTGTTTTTCTGCTTATATATTTTTATTTTCTCCTTTTTTAAACAACTTTTTTCTGTCGTTATTTAATTTACTATTCTTTTGTTTGCTGGAGCTACACTTCTTGACTTGATTTCTTCTTCCTTAGTTTCCTGTTTGTTTCACTCCTCGAACTTGATTTCTTTCTCAATTCTTTAATTTTGTTATTTCTCTGATATATTTATTTATATAACAAATTTTCACTATTAAAAATACTCCCTAAATTTAAATTATTAAAAAATCGTTCATTTGACTATAATACGAAAATTTTTGAGTAAATGCCAAAAATTAATGGTATATTTACCTCGAAAAAAGTAAATTTCCGAAAAATAATTTTTAATCATTTGTAAAATTCTCTAAGAACGTAATAAAATTATTTTTTATTTTAATTATTTCTTTATTTTATTATTATTATTATTTATTTTTATTCTTTTCATTATTTATTTTTCAAAAATAGTAAAAATTAGAAAAATTGAAATAAAATTCCAAAAAGTTTTGTATATGCGAAAAAACGTATAAAGTTACTTTGAAAATAGTTTAGTATAAAAATAGTATATTAAATTAATTCACTTCTTCTTGAAATTGAACATTGAAAAAAAATTTCGAAATCAAATTATATTTTTCATTTAATTTTACTTTAATAGAACAATAAGTGAAGAAATAAATAGTTTAGAAGCTGTGTGGGTTATTTATAGTTGCGAGTCTTTGACTCTACAATATTGTCATCACACATCGCTGGATATAATTTGAAGTCATCCGAGAAAGTGCTTTCTGGTATATATAATCGAATGGGATTCTCAATTATCCAAGAATGCCAGAAAGACGAATCGTTCTCTCGAGGACATTTATCACTTGTCACGTAACAACTGATTGTGGCCGCCATATTGCTTTTAAAGAGTCAGAATTCAACATTTGAACCTCGAGAGTCAGTATTATATTGTGCCGACAAAGTGAACAAGTTATAAACAGGAAAAATGCGAATTCAGTTCTATTTTTTATATTTTATTGGTAATTTTTAATTCTTTTTACTTCTGTCATGTCGGAAAATTGTTTAAATTGCCTGGAATTTCGGAATTTCCGCTTTATTTCGTTCAGCAATTTTTACTATTTCTTTAATTCAGAAATATGGTAATTTTTTTTTATTTTCGATTTTTGAATGAATTTTATATTTTTTCGAAGTAAATTTCAAACCAATTTAGTATTTTTACAATTGTAGTATTTTGAAAATAAAATTAATAAAGAATTTTATAAATAAATAAACAATAAATTTTACTTTTTATCGAAGTAAATTTTTACCGATTTTTTAGAATTTAGTAATTTCAAAATTGTAGTATTTACAAAACAGAAATAATGAAGAATTGTAAAAATAAGTAAGCAATAAATTTTACATTTTACCAAAGCAAATTTTTACCGTTTTTTGGAATTTAGTAGTTTTAAAATTGTAATATTTCCAAAATGAATATGAAAATAATGAAGAATTGAATAAATAAATAAAAAATAAATTTTACATTTTATCGAAGTAAATTTTTAATTACCGATGTTTGGGATTTTATAATTTCAAAATTGTAGTACAAAATACAAATAAAAAAAAAAATTACTTATGAAATGAAATAAAATTTACCACAAATTCTCTGATTTGTAATCTATTTTTTTTTTACTAAATTAATTTTATATCGACACTTTAATATTTAGTTTTGCTTATTTTTCTCTTGATTAATATTTTCAAAATTCCTTTCTCTGTACTCGAATTTTTTTACTAGTAATTAATTAATTAATTTATTATTTATTTATTAATCATTAAAAAAATTCTCATTAATCTGTTTTTTTTATTAAAATTTTCATTTGTTTGTTAAAAATTTAAACGTTTATTTTCTTGTCTAATTCACGGAAAATTCGCATGTAAAACGAAAAAAAAGAAAAATAATAATAAAGTTGAGGTATTTTGTCAGCGGGTTTTAATTGATATTTGCGGGTACTACATATGCATGTACTATCGGTCAGACCACCTGTTCCTCGATGATTGATTAAGATATTCCCGCAAAGAATATATAATATGAGAACTGAAAGTTCTCGTTAACAGATTGAGGGTGATTAATAAAACCGTGTATATGAATAACTCGAAAAAAATACGTTGTATGAATTTAAAAAGCGGAAATTCATTTTTAATATGAAAATTAATTTAAAATGTGCAAATTAATTTAAATTAGAGAAATTAATTTACAATATAAAACTAAATTTTTAGTATAGAAATTAATTTACAATATAAAAGTAAATTTTGAGCATAGAAATTAATTTACAATATAAAAATAAATTTTAATTATAGAAATTTATTTAAAGTGCAGAAATTAATTTAAACCATATAGAAATTAATTTAAAGGTGTAGAATTTTAATTTAAAATTTGATTTCAAATATAGAAATTAAATTTGAGAAAATAATAAATTTTAATTGATTCTCTTTCTATATTTCGTACTCTAAAATTGTAAACATAAACTTAAATTATTTTTTTTGTACCTTTCTTGAAAGCGCCTCGCAAATAAAAAAAAAACCCCCCAAAAAAATAAAGAAGTAAAGGATAAACAAGTTAATAGAAAATAAATAAAAATTAAAAATTTCATCAGAATGGAAGAATTTTTCTTCTCAAATCACCTTTGAAATTGTAAAATAAATAACTGTCGAACAATGATAATTAAAAAAAGAATTTTTTTTATATATAAAATATATTCTACAGTTTATTCCTCCAGTGGAGTAAATGTTAATGAAATATAAACAGAAAATGGCATTTTAAAAAAAAAAAAAACCTCGAGGCAACATTGAGATTGTGGCATATAGAATTTGTGTGTTGCGGTAAACGATACGTGATGTGATGTTTTCGAAGAATTATTTTTCGATAGATATTCAACTTCAATATATAGATATATTTATATACATATAGACATATGTTCATATAAATATATATCTATATAAAAGCAAGTAAAAAAGTTCTTTTTTTTTTTTTTTTTTTTTTTGATGCGTATCGTTGTGAGCGTTGAAAATTCTGCCGGGAGCAAATGGAAAAATGTACAATTTCCCTTTTTCTAGATGGGGGGTACAAAAAAAAGAGCTTCCGCGTTGAAATTGAGGCGCGCGCGCGGACTGTCGAAGCTTTTGCGTAAGCTCCAAGTGGCATAACTAGTTTACCATGAAAACTCTCTCGCACTGCTTTCAACTTTTCAAACGGAGAAATTTGAAAAGTTCAGATAGAAAGAGTGGGCGAGAGAGAAAAAAAAAAGAGAGAGAGAGAGAGAGAGCCAGAGAGGAAAATATCCTAGTTTTGAATGCTGTCAAATTTCTCTAAAGATCACCAAAGGTTAAGCTGTTGATAGTTTTCCGATTTTATTTTTAACAGACAAATCTCAATTTCCCGCACGAAAAAAAATAATATTTTCCAATTCAATTAGAATTTGAAAATAATTGACAATTTATACAGATTTATTATAATTATAAAAATAATAATTACTCGTTATAATAAAATTTATTATTACTATTCTAATTGTTGAGTTTCTTTATTTTTTATTATTTATATACTTTTTGTTTATTATTATGTTTGTCATTTATTTATAAAATATAAATACTCACATTTATATTTTATAAATACTTGTATTTATGTTCCTTAAATACTAATGCAAAAAATTTTTTATAGTATTTTTTTTTTTACTTTGAAAAATTATTTTTTTTATATTAATCATTATTAATCATTAATCATTAATTATTAATCATTATTATTTTACATTGAAAATTTTTTTCTGTGAAACTTAAAGAAAATTTTCCACTAAACAAATAAATTGTTAAATAATTATTTATTTGTTTAATAGAATTTAAATTATAAAATTACATTTTGTCAAAATGTTATATTAATTTTCAAAAAAAAAAAAAAAATAATGTATTTATAATTTTTCAGCAATTTATAAACTTGTCATGAAATATTTTTGAGAGACGAAAAAATAAATTACATAATTACATAAACGATATTGACTTTTACGATCAAGTTTCAAGTTTGCTCCACCTATATATAGATATTCTAAGTATAATTTTTTAACGATTGCATTAAATTTTCAAAAGCAGTTTTCAGACAAAAATTCAACAGATTTATTATTCTCTTTGAAAGAACGAAAAAAGAGAGAAAAAAAGAAGTACACGCGGGTTTTATAAAATATATAAAAAGTGAAAAACTGAGACTTGTCGGATATAATTTTACATTCATTTTATTTTCTCCTCCCCCCACTCTGTCCTCCCTTAAAAAAGAAGAGATGGGAAATTTTTCTAGTATTTTCATATTCTTTTTTCAAACTTATGCACGAGAGGATTTTTTTTTTAATAGAAAAAATAAATTTATTAATTAAATTTATAATAATTTTTAATATTATTATTTTTATTGTTATATTATAATTATTATTATTATTATTATTATTATTATTATTATTATTATTATTGTATTATAGTTATAGTATAGTAATTCTTGTAACTGTTTTATTATTAATAATAATAAATAAAAAGATTTATTATTAAAAAGGAGTGTCTTTGAAAGATTCGTAGAAACATTTTGTTCTAACAGAATTATTAAAAAAAATTTTAAAACAAAATTATTAGAATAATAATAAATAATTTTTTATTAATATTATGAATTGTTACAATTTAGAATTTGCAATTTATTGATTTTTTTGTTTTATTAAATTAAAAAACACATTCTGAAAAAAGCGTCTTGATTGCAATTGCAAATGGCGAATATTTGTAACATTCGTGTAAGTTCGTTTCCATTCGTCAAAGTTCGTGTCGCGACGGACGTTCACGAAGCAGCTCGTGAATGTTCGTCGCGACTCGAAAATTTCCGAGAGGCTACGAACTTTCCCGAATGATTCACATATTCGCCATTTGCAATATTTGAATCGCAGTAAAAAAAAATAATAAAATTGAAATTATAATTTAAATGATGATAATAATAATAAATAAAAATAAATAATAAATATAATAATAATAAAATAATGGTAATAATGAAAATAATAATAAGATTTTAGTAGTAATAATAAGAACAGAATTAAAATAGAAATAAATTTATATTAATAAATAAATAGAAAATAATAATAATAGTAATAGAAATAAATAAATACGTAGAAATAAATTTATATTAATAAATAAACAGAAAAAAATAATATAATAATAATAATAATAAAAAAAAATGATAATAAGAATAGAATTTTTCTTCTTTTAAATGCAATTTAAGGTAATTATTAGCGAGTCGATTTTTTTTTCGCCGCATCAAAAGGTTGCGTATAAAATTTTTAGTAGCGTGTCGGCTATAGATTCTTTTTTAGCGTGAGTGCAATAAATTATGATTCCCATATATATGAATCGTGGCGCGCACTAGAAAATATATATGAGAGACTAGATTTTGAAATTGAATAGAAAGTGGGATTACGTGTGGCCATAATTTCTTGTTAAGGTTGATTTTGAACGAAATGGGGGGGAGGGATAATTGAAAAGTAGCCACGTGCTTTTGCGAATGCTGTTATACCGCGTGCACGAGAGAATGTGTGAGAGAGAGAGAGAGAGAGAGAGAGAAGCATATAGAGATTTCTCTCTCTCTCTCTTACACTCGCTTGCCGTTGCGCGGTTTAGAATTTTCTCCACAAAATAGGCTTCATTAACCGCGACAGAGCACCGGCGGTTAACAACGAAATTTGTCAAATAACCAAATTACACGAGGGCGTGCCACGACTCTCCCAGTGAGACGTGAGGCGAGGATCGCTTGCAAACACGCAGAACGCAAAACCATATAATACTGCGCGGCCAATCAAGCCTTTATTCACGCTAAAATCACGAGATTATAGTCACGTGCCACTGTAGACGACACACTAGTGGTTATGGTTGTTGTTTTAATGACCTCTGTATGTCATTTATATCTTCAATGTATATTCAGAATTAATCAGACTTCCCTCTTTTCTCGATTCTATTTATATAAATATACATGACTCTTGATGAAAAAAAAGGTTCCTTTCCCAATTCATCCACACCCTATCCTTACTTGAGTCACAGTCAATTATAGATTTCATTAATTTTCCCCGCCTATAATCATATTTTTACTGTTTTGGAAGAAATTTCTCACGCCTTCTTTCGGTTATTCTATTTTTAATTTTAACCCTCTCGAAATTTTAGCTGTCCTTTTTATTTTATTCTCGATTTTATCAGGAGAGGAAAAAAATATTGTTCTATTTGTCTCTAGTTTTCAATATTTTAGAAAAATTATTCTATACTTTCTTTTCTTTTATTTAATAAATAAAAATTTGCCACGACGATGAAAGAGTGGCTTAAAAATATTATTTTGTAGGCGTGGTTTAAATTCGTACCATCCTAAAGGCGTCTACAAAATTAAGCCCATCCTACTTTTCACTTGAATACAAAAAAGAAATTGATTACAGGACGTTGTGATGAATTTAATTTTTATTTTATAAATAAAAAATCCAAGACCTTTTGCTTTTCACTTGAACAAGAAAAATAAAAATATCTCTTGAAAATCGTTGAAAAGAATTTAATTTCTTTTCGTAAATAAAAATTAGCGACGACCAAAAAGGAGTGGCTTAAAAGTATTACTATTTTGTAGGCGTGGTTTAAATTCGTACCTCCCTAAAGGCGTTTGGAATAATAAGTCCCTCCTACTTTTCACTTGAATACGAAAAATAAAAAAGAAATTGACTGTAAGACGTTGTAAAGAATTTTAATTGTTATTTACAAATAAAAAATCCAAGACCTTCGCATTTTTTTTTTTGAGAATGTATTAAATAAAAATTAATAATATTTAAAAAGGAGTGGCTTAAAAGTGTAACTATTTTGTAGGCGTGGTTTACATTAACCCCGCCCCAAAAGGCGTATACAATAATAAGTCCCGCCTATTTTTTCACTAAACTACAAAACATAAAACAAAAATTCAAGACAAAATAAATAAATTCTTCTATTTTTCTATAATAAATATATTTTCGATTATAAATAGGATTTTCCATTATAAATATTTTCTACTGTAAATAAAAATCAGTTTTCCCCTTATAAATAAAAATTAAAACTTCCTTAAATCGTATTATTATTTTCTCTTCATAGACAATTGTTATTTTTTTGCACGAATAAAAGAAAAATATTTTTCACTGCAGTAAAAGGAATAAAAAAAAATTTGCAAAAAGGGTATAATTTTCCATGAAAATGACACGAAGAAAAAAGATATGAGAGGGGGTTTTCAAGGGAGGGGAGAGGGAGAAAAAAAACTAGAAGGAAGTGAAAAATTATCAGAAGCGTGGATAATCGATAGATGATCCGGAACAAGTGTACCGAGTTCCCAGGAAAAAGATCGTAAAATATAACTCAATTTTGAAAATTACAGATCCGGAAACTAAGGTATGAGGACGTGATTTCGCTAAAGCATACATTAAAATATTTTTACAAGCCGCTTTCTGGGAAAGGCAAATACGCGCATTCACGGACGCTTCTCGGGATTCCTAATGACAAACCTTTTGCTAGAAAAACAAAAATGTCTACTGCAAAAGTTTTCGTACAGTTTTTTCATTTTTTTTTATACTCATCTCTTATTTTCCCTCTTTAAATATAGAATCTGGATGAAAAAATAAAAGAAAACTTTGATATAATTTTCTTCTTTTTCTTTTTTTGATGAATTTCATAAATATATGACGCAATATGTCAATAAAGAGTCAAAAGAAATTATTTCCCAGTCTCGTCAAACATTGTAGTTCAGTATTCGTATTATGCTACGTGAACCAGAAGTAATTTCATGTTTAATTTACATAATCGATTATCTTTCGTTGAGAATAAAATTAGGAATTTTGTTTTAAATTGAAATTTAATATTTTTTTTACTGTTTCGTAATGAATTTGAATTTTATTCAGTAGTTAAGGGAAAAGATGGGAGTGAATTGTTATTGTATACGCCTTCAGGGTGAGGCGAATTTGTATATCGCCTAGAAAATGGGCGTTTTAATTTCTAGCCACTCCTTCTTGGGCGTCGCTATTTGTAAATACTAATTGTAAAGTGTTTTCAGGAGCGGTTTATTTGTGGAAGGCGGAGATTATTGTCAAAACACTCCTTCTGTAGGCGTGGTTAGTTGAAACACCGAACTTATAGGCGTGGCTAATCAAAGATACAAATTTAGAGGCGTGGCAAATTTAGAAAAAGGCGTAGGATTTTTTAAGCCACGCCTCTTTAGGCATTCCTAATCAAAAATTGAAATTTAAAGGCGTGGCTAATCTACAAAAAGGCATAGGATTTTTTAAGCCACGCCTCCTTAGGCATTTCTAATCAAAAATTGAAATTTAAAGGCGTGGCTAATCCACAAAAAGGCGTAGGATTTTTTAAGCCACGCCTCCTTAGGCATTTCTAATCAAAAATTGAAATTTAAAGGCGTGGCTAATCTACAAAAAGGGTCAGATTCTTTAAATGACTAAATTTCCCACTAAAGAAATTAAGAGGCGTGGTTTATTTACCTTTGGGCGACATAAAAAAAATTATGATTAAAAATTCTTTCCTAGGATCATCTAATTCCCCCTAAAAGTGAGTCGATACTGAATGAAACCCCACCAATTTTAGGCGTGGCTAAAATTGACATTCGACTGTTTTTTTTAAATATTTCATTGAATGTTATATACTCAAACAACTCGGATTTCAGTTAATAAATATCGATAAACCTTTTTGCAGTCGACTTTGATTGGCTTTCATTCTTTTTTTTTTGGGGAAAAAAATGGTGAAAAGCTTTTGACATAGCACGCGAGCGTTTTTTTCTTTCCCCCTTTTCTATATGACGAAATAAAAATTAATTTAAAACTTTTATTTTGCACATAGTTTTAAAATACAAAGGGAATAAATTTTCGATGGAAAATATTAGGAGTGAATCGATATTGTCAGGTTTAGCGTTAACTTGGCAGCCATTATTCTCAAATATATATATATATATATATATATATATATATATATATATATGTGTACACCTTTTGGCATTGGCTATATACGCATTCCATGCACTCCATCGAGATTTAGTTTCGTGGCGATGAAAACTGTAAAGCGAATAGTCCAACGAAATAAGGGGATGAATGTGGTGATGGGTATGGAAAGGAAAAAGTGGAGAATAGATGGGAGAGAGAGAGAGGGGGGGGAGGGTGTGAGTAGGAATAGGTAACCCTCCAGCCCTTCCGCAGTTGTATGTCTCTCACGCGCGCGCGCTAAATGTAATGTATTCACCCTTTGAACCCAACGCCGGTTGGTTGTATATCTACAAGAGAATGGTCATTTGTTGTGTATGCGTATCATCCTCCTATCTCGAGAGTTGGCACACACGTACCTGCGAGAACGTCGCTGTTGCTGCTATTGCGACAGAGAGAGAGGGCTCCAATAGTAGTAAATTTAATGTCGCAGAAAATTATACAGAGAGCCGTGAGATAATAATTATTTCCCGTTGGGGCGTCAACGCCGAGATCATTTTCATTGACAGTGTTTTCCCTGGTGACCTTAACTTTATTTTCACACAAAATACACACAACGCTTTTGTTGACCCTCGTAATGAAAAACTTTTTTTTGGTTGAAAGCAAAAAGAAAAAAAAAGAGAGGGAGAATACCGTAACGGTTATTATTTATTTATTATTCTTTACACTTCAGCAAGAGTTAATTGAGTCGAAAATTATTGTTTGCTGTTAATAAAATGTATATATTTAAAATTATTTTTTATAATTTCTTTTGTATTGTCACGCCTATAAAATTGTAACTCCGCCTTTGGAGGCGTGACGAAGGAAAACACGCCCATTACTTTTTGGAAACGCCCACTATCGAAATCACTAATCGCCCAAAGATTTTGGATTATCCAACATTTTTTCTATAGCAATGAATTTTTGTTTGGGGATATTATGAAACTACATTATTTACATATTGTTCTTTAACTTCTTTTGAAAGGGGTTACCAAAATATACACTCAAGGGGCGTGTTTTCTTTTGTCACGCCTCAAAAGGCGGAGTTAGCTTTTTCGAGGCGTGACGCTTTTTATTTGTCATAGAAAAATGATTAGAGAAATTAGTATTTTCGATTGTGGGCGTTTCCGAAAAAAGTAATGGGCGTGTTTTTCTTCGTCACGCCTCAAAAGGCGAGTTACAATTTTATAAACCTAACGCCTTTTGGGGCGTGACAAAGGAAAACACGCCTTTTACTTTTTTCGGAAACGCCCACAATCGAAAATACTAATTTCTCTAATCGTTTTTCTATGACAAATAAAATTGTTTGGAGTTATGAAAAAGTTAATTTATTTACATATTTTTGAAAACTTCTTTTAAAAGGCGTCACGCCTCGAAAAAGCTTATTCCGCCTTTTAAGGCGTGGCAAAAGAAAACGCGCCCTATTGCGTGTATATTTTGGAAACGCCCACTAATGATGACTTCTCTTTTACAATAAAGAATTAATACAGAAAATACCAGAGAAAAAGAACAAATTTTTAATATTTATTATTCTATTACATTAGTTTAAATTATTGACAGTTGAATTTTTTTTCAATTTACAGAAATACATAAACAATAAAACTAGTTTACCTCTTCTTTTTCTTTTTTTGATTTTACTAAATTAAAAAACATTATTCCTAAACAAGAACGTTATAAAGAAAGAATAAAAATATTTAAAAAATAATATTCTCAAACAGTATTTTAACAAAAAATGAAAATAATATTTAAGTGAGAATATAAATGAAAATCTAATTGCCACAATTATACCGTTTCATCGATTTTATTATTAAAATACCGTTCGATGATAATTTTTTGAAAAATAAAAAAAAAAATTTAATTACCACAAATTCGTCAGGGATGCCTTCGGGAATATTTTATATATATATATTAACATTCACTATAACTACAGAGATACACAGTGGAATAAATTAATTGAAAAATCAAGATAGCAAAATGTTAAACAACGAATATCAAAAGTTTAAAATAATTGCCCCCTCGCAAAATTTATAATTAAAGTATAAAGAAGAGCTTTATTAACATTGAATCCGTTGATGTAGAAACGAAATTTGATATTTATTTTGGACAAATTCATATCGCATTTTATATTATCAGTTTGCTTCGGGGCATTCGACTATATTGACAGGTGGAAACGTAATTATGCGCATAATGTCGATATAATTCTTTTTCATCCTTTTTTTTTATTAATATTTTCAAAATGTATTTTAATTTTTTTTTCAACATTTAACATTTTGTTTAATATTTTAAGTCGAAATATTTCGAGAGAGAAAATAATTAACGAAAATTTAAAATAATGTATATCTATCATTGTCATGAGTTTAAAATTGTATTCACGGGAAGAAAAGAGGGGGAAGGGAAAATATATTTGTAAATTGTTTTTAATTTTCATTTAATATTACATATTTTATCGAAAAATAGAAATTTCAAATTTTATTCAATTTGGTAAATGTCGATAAAATTAATTTAACAATTCATTTCTCCTGAATTAATTACAGGACATTGATTTCTATTTTTAATTTATATTCGTTTACATTATCATATTGACAACAAATTAAAATTGGAATTTATTAAATTTGTCATAAATTGATAAAATTAATTGCAATTTATTATTTACTTTTTATTAAAATAATATTACTGACATTCTTATTATTACCATAATTTTTTTTATTATTATCATATATTAATTGTGAAAATTTTTCTCTTTTTTATTTATAAAAATATTAAATAAAATTGTTAATTGTTAATTATTTCTAAATTTTTAGAACTTCTTCAAAATTATTTTTATCATTTGAATTTAATTATTATTTTCTAGAATTTTCAACTAAAATTCTTCTCTAAATTAATTTTTAATCATTTTTGAAAAAATTCTTTGAGAATTTTCAAATATATTTAATTACAATTCAATTTTATGAAATTGCATCGATTATTCGGAAATTCTTCAATTCAATATAATTAAAAAATAAAAACATTAAATAATTTAAAAAAAAAGCAATTAAACTTTTTTAAAAAAATTAATTCTAGAGAAATTGTCAATGAAAAGTATGAAAAATTCCAATTTTTAAATATTTTAATTTGAAAACTTTTCGAAATTAAATTATTTTTAATAATACACGCTATATTTAATTATTATCTCAAATTTAAGCTAACATTTATTTTAAAATTAATTTTTATTAGAAAATTCCAATAGAATTTAATTATTTAAATATAAAAGTAAATAATTTATTGAGTAAGTGAATAAATTTTTGTGAGAAGAATTTTATTACTTTTGAAAATAATTAAATTTCTGCAATTATTTGTAACTTCTCAAAAATTAAATTTTTTTTAATATTTCTAACTAAAATTCTTCTATAAATCTATTATTTAAAAATTTGTTTATAAAATTTATTATGAGGATTCAATTTTAAAAAACATTCATTTTTCAATTAATTATTTATTTTTGTATTCAAATAAATGAATTCTCGTTGAATTTTCTAATAATAATTGAATATTAAAAGAATTTTAGCATGAATTTCGAAAAATAATTGATTTTTGAAAATAATTACATTTTTCGAAGGATTTACTTAAAATTGTATTAAAAATTATTGAAATCCTGTGAAGACTTTTATTATTTAGGAAAATAATTGAATTCTTGCAACGAATTTTTATTAAATTTTCTTTTTTTTAATTGAAATTCTGTAAAGAATTCTATTTATGTATGAAAATAATTGAATTCTTGCAACGTGTTTTATTACATTTTTTTGAAAAATTGAATTTATTTAAGAAATTTTATTAAAATAGTAGATTTTAAAAATATTTGAATTTCATCCAAAAATTTCATTATATTTGTGAAATGTAATTGAATTCTTGGAAAAAATTTTTGAAAATAATTTCATTTTTCTAGGATTTTATTTTAAATTGTATAAAAAATAATTGAAATCCTCAGATAAATTTTATAATATTTATGAAAATAATGGAATTTTTAAAACGAATTTTATTACATTTTTTAAAATAATTGAATTCATGTGAAAAATTTTATTACTTGTAAAAATAATTGAATTTTCAAGAAGGATTTTATTAAAATTTTTGTTAATAATTTAATTTTTTTTTTTTTGAAAAACTTTATGGAAATTTAAATTATTACAAAACATGAAGATATCGATCACTCTGAGTCGTCAATATTCTTAAAATTTGTTGAGTTTTATAAAGGTTTGAATTTTTGAAATTTTTTTAACAAGTTTTTGATTTCTAAAATTAGGTTTTGTAGAAAGTTACAATTTCTAATATTTATTTTCCTAAAATTTGAAAAATTTTGTAATTTTAATAAAAGTTAGAAAATTGTTACAAGAAACTAAGATTAAGAAATAAAAATTATTTTTCATATTTTTTGTTTCTCAGTCACAATTCTGTTTACAAAAATTATAAGTTTCTTTTTTAAAAAAGAAAAAACAATTTTTTATAAAATTACTATTTTTTATCACAATTTGTTAACCAAAATTTTTTTTTTCTTGGAAAAAAAATAATAATTTGCTTCATTTTTAAACTAAAAGTTCCAAAATTAATTTTATTTATAAAACTTTTATTTTTTTAGAAAATTTGAAATATCTTTAGGAAAAAAATTCCTATAATTTCTATTTGTTAATTACTATTTTTAACTTCATTATTTTAAAGTTTTGTTAAAAAATTCGTGTAATTTCTATTTTTTATTATAATTTTTTAATGAAATCGCAAGTTATTTTTTTGTAAACAATTAAAAATTTTTCGTAAATTTTATTTTTTACTCATAGGTATATATCAATAGGTATATACCTATTGATTGTGATTAAAAAAATTGAATATTGTTAGAAAAAAAAAATGTTGAAAATTACCTTTATTGGAAAAAGAAATTTTTAGATAATGATCTTTATTAGAAGAAAGAAAATTAGAAAATTACATTCATTAGAAAAAAGTTTTTTTAGAAATTCACCTTTATTAGAAAAATAATTTTTAGAAAATAAATAATGTTAAATAAATAAATAAATAATGTTAAATAAATAAATAAATAAATAATGTTAAATAAATAAATAAATAATTTTAAAATATCATTAAAATATAATAAACTTGCTTAATAATTTCCACGGAATCTTCACGGAAATTCCATGGAATTTTTCGACGTGGGATTTGAAATCCAAATTTTTAAATTCTATTTTTTTTTAAATTTGCTATTTTTTTTTTTTTTTTTTAAAAAGTAAGGAAAAAGTTAGCCGCGTGCTTTAGCGGGCGAATTGTTGCTAGTTTGTAAATAAAATATATTTTATGTACCGAATAAATATTTTTTTTATTTCAATTTTATTTTCCCTTTTTTTTTAAACCCCCCGCCCCCCAAAAGAATTACACATCCGTTTCCGTAAAATTTTCATTGTTTTCCCGACAATAATTATTATATTTTTTATTTTTGATTCTGGCAGTAAAAGCGTCCCCGCACAGTGTGGTGAAGATTTTGCCGACAATTCCAGAATATATATAGTATGAAAGTCAAAACGGATTCACGGATCGTTAGCAAATAAAACGTTTCCGTCGCGCGGTTGATCTGCATCCAGTGGACATTGCTTTCGAGAGTCTCGAATGTGCGTAATACTGCGCGCGGACTGCCCGTTAGTGTTTGTAAATGCAATTACGCCGAATGTCCAAAGCAGATGCCTGCCGGTCATTCCAATGCCTTCCGCCCTTGGATCACCCTTTGTTCACGGGGCCAATAAATGCACACTAAATCCATCCCAGGCTCCCAAAAGAGGGAGAAAGAGAGACAGAGAGAAGAAGAGAGAGAGAGAGAGACAAAATGAGAACTGCGATTCTTTATCGGAGAAATTTATCGCCTTTGCGACTTGTAATTTAATAACGTCAAGTCGCGCTTTCATTTCCTGTAATGTTAAATGCTTTGCTCAACTGATCATTCCAAAGATAGTGGATATTTTAATTAAAAAAAAAAAAAGGAGAAAAAAAGAAGAAAATTACACTTTAATTTTCCAACCCTTTCAATCTTCTCGTATGTGTCTAAAACACGGTTTTATCATATAGTCAAAAAAAAAAAAAAAAAATTGTTTTATACTCAAAAAGTAAAGAAATGTTCTCCAATTTTATTTTCTGTGAAAAAAATAATTTTTGAGAAAAAATTTACAAAATCATTCTACTCTCATATACATATAAAAAATAATTTTAATTTTGGAAATTCAATTATTTTCATAAATAATAAAGCTCATCGCAGAATTTTAATTATTTTTAGTACAATTTTATAATATTTTTTATATTAAAAATCAAACAAATTTACATAATTCAGATCAGTCAAACGAAATTTGTTATCAAAAAGCATAGAAAAACAAAATTTATTTGTTAATAACAATTTTTTATTATAATTATAAATAAAAAAGCACACATATAATGAAAAAATATGGCAAACATTTTAATTATAGAAAAATTAATCAGAACATTTATTCATCTTTTGAAGGAAAGCGGAGGAAATAAATTTAAAAAAAATACCTTTTAATTTTCAAATTTAAAAATTCAATTTAAGAGAATAAATTTCGTTTATAATCTACGATATGCACAAAAAGAAAAGAAAACCAAAAGAAAAAAAAATTGGAATGGAATTCAAAAAGAGTTGCAAACCAGCTCTCCTGGCGTATATACATATATATACATTATAAACTAGTTTAGTAAAACTAATAGAAAAATTTCCAATGAGACAACCATTAACATTGCTCGAGTGTACATTTTTAAAATTATAAAACTTTCCTATAAGATTTAAAAGAGCATTAGACAGTTTCAAAAGAAGTTTCGCAAAAGATTCGAATTGATTTTTAAAGACCTTCAAAGATTGAAAAACGCAAAGCGAATTTAAAACACTTGCCTTCAAGTTTAAAATGGTTTAAAGAGATTTTAAATTCTGCAAAAAAAAAAAAAAAAATTATATTCACTTATTTTTCCAAAGTGTATAACTTCAAAACAAACGAGGAAACAGAAAAAAAAAATTCGAACAAAACAATTATTCTTTCCGGAAAGTCAAATTACAATTTTCAAAGTAAAGCAACTTTGACTGGAGAAAATTTATTATTTTTCCGATTTTTTATTATTTTTTTATTTTTTATTGACATTTCGATCAAAGAATCGTTTGTGGTAAAATTTACTAATTCATAATTTTACTAATAAATTAGTAAATATAGTAATTTAATTTAGAAACCAGTAATTTCTACTAATTTATTAGTAAAATTATGAATTTAGTACATTTTACCAATTAATTTAGTGGAAATTACTAGTTATTAGTAGAATTTACTAATTTAAAAGCAAAAAGACAGTCAACAATTCAAATTAATAAACGTTTTTACTAATTTAAATTTAGAGAGCTCGAAGTAAATTTTAATTTAAAAAAACGTCAAGCACATTTTGAAAATTTATTCATTAATAAATTTATTTATTTTAATAAATTAACTAGTAACAATTCGGGCGCTAAAGCGCGCGGCTAACTTATTCTTACTACCTTTTTTAAAATAAAATTAGCAATTTAAAAAAAAATAGAATTTAAAAATTTTCTAATTTAAATTTTTGTTGAAAACACTAAAAAAATTCAATTTTGGAGAAATTATAAATAATTAGAGAAATTCAATTATTTAAAAAAAAAAAAAAATAAAATTCAACTATGTTCAAAATTTGAAAAAAATTCTTGTAAAATTCCCAATTATCTTTATAAATAACAAAATTCTCCTCCAAACTTCAATTATTTTCATTATGTCAAAAAAATTCTTGTCCTAATTTCAATTATTTTCAAAAATAAAATGCATTTTTCTAATTTCAATGATTTTCAATGTCTACTATTTTAATAAAATTTTCCAAAAAGAATTCAATTATTTAAAAAATTTTTTAATAAAATTGTATGCAAACATTTAATTATTTTCATAAATAATAAAAATTTCACAGAAATTCAATTATTTTCATGAATAATAAAAATTTTTTTTTAAGGAATTCAATTATTATTTTCATAAAAAATTATTTAAAATTCTAGAAAATAATAATTGAATTAAAATGATGCAAAATAAATAAATTTTCTATTTCTTAATCACAGTTGTTTAATAATTTTCTAATTTTGCTTAAAAGTAAAGAACAAAAATCGGCATAATTTCAATTTGCGACAAAACATAATATTTAACAAAATTTTAGTCTTTCAATGAAAAGAAGTGACAAAAAATTCTGATGATTTCTATTTGTCATTACAATTTTCAATCAATTATAAAATAAAAATAATTACTTGATTATTATCAAATAAATATTTACTTGAATCAAATAATTTTTATTTGAATCAATTTAATGGTATATTTGCTTTAAATTCTGAAATTATTGATTCAAATACAATTTATTTGATTTAAATAAAAGTTATTTGATTTAAGTAAATATTTATTTGTTAATAGACAAGTAATTCACCGAAAAAAACAATAATTTCAATTTTAGACTATTCCTCTTCTTTTGCAGCATTTTTTCCTCTTATATATGGTCACTAAAGTTTTCATTTCTAATTGAGAGGATTTTCCTCTTTTATATTTTCCATTAAATGTCACTTTTATAAATAGTTTGAAGCTGCGTTCAGAAAAACAAAAAACAACTTAAAAATCTTCTTTCTAGTATAAATTTCTTCCAATTTGAGAGGAATAATTTCAATCAAAGAAGAAACGTTAAAATTCATCTTTTAGTTAAAAAACTTTCAAATATAAACAAAAATTCCTCTTTTTTGTAAATGAATATTCGCATATTAAAAATAAAATGTAAAAATAATTGTTAAGCGGAATTTTTTTCTCACTTTGAGATTTTATTTTTTTCGGTATGATTATTTGATTCGAGAAAAAATTTTTTTTTTCAGTGATATTATAAATTTATTATATTATTATTATTATTATTTATTTATTGAATAAATAAATTTATTTATGTGCATAGATATATTTATATCCCTATACATATATACAATGTCAAATATATACGTGAATCCTTTTCAATTTCTTCGAAAAATAAAAATTCCGTCAATAAATTTTGCGAAATGACCGCACAGGTTGAATTTAAAATTTGCCAAAAAGAGGAGGATATAATGATAAAAAGATGAAACTCTAAAAAAAATATTCAAGAGAAATTGAACTACTTGAATTTCAAATATAAAGTTGTGTATACGTCTCCTCCTCCTCCTTCGTCTTTCCATTTTTTTTACTTCGTCACATATATAGAATATCAGTGAATCTATCTGGAAAATTTTCGATTAATATATATATATATATATATATAATTTCAGATCCAGTCACACTTTCATATTCAAGGAAAACTTCTCGCTTCAATTCTCATTGACTTGTTCGGGAACAAATCAATACAAAGTTGTGACAGAACGAAGTGCTTAATATTATTTGAACTTTCTCTCTCTCTCTCTCTCTCTCTCTCTCTGGCGATAACGAAGTCAAGCGACAAGTCTTGAATCGATTTTTTTTTCCCTCCTGGAAAATGTCCACACACAAGAGGAACTTGGTAGAAGGAAAATTCTAACGTTAAGGGTGACAAGAAAGGAGGAGAGGAGTGAGAGAGAGGGGGGGGAGGGGGTAAGGCGCAGGTTTCCCATTTCGTTGCGGAACTCAACAGAGGCGCTTATATTCGATCCAAGTATTTGAGACTGCTGACACGTAAAATGGTCTCGGAAGAAGAAAAGTTTCTTCAACGGCTTTAGAAACTGTTTTCCGCTTTTGACTTGAATCCGGCGTGTCTTGATTCACTTTTTTATTTTTTTTTGATTTGATTTTTTTTTTTTTTTTTTGGCGACACGTGCTACTAAGTGGCCACTTCCGGTAAAGTCTCTGATCGAGCGGATATCTTTACCACCACTACCACTAGTGTTAACACTCTCACCCCCACCCCCCTCCTCACCCCCTCTCTTTTCTGTTTGTAGTTCGCACCTACCTTCCCCCCACCCTTTCATATTTCAATGCTTTTTAAACCCCCCCTCCCCCCACCACCATCACCGTCGTCGTGTTCAGGAAAGTCGACCTGAATTAGAGGGACCTGAACACGCGAAGCCACAGCTATCTTCATTTTCTACGAGGGTACGTTCGAACCAATTAAAGTCTTGCTTGGAAGATTCTTAGTAGAGCTGTGATGACAGCTTCGATCGTGCACCAAGTCAACGGCCTTCGTTTCATAAGAAAAAAAAGCGACGGAGGGAAAAAAAAATTGGGACAATGTATATTTCACTTTGTTTAAAAGGCGCAATGGAGGGGGAAAAAATAGAATTTTTAAGCTTTAAAAATTTTTTTAAGATTAAAACTTTTTTTTTGCATTCAATTTTGTCATAGTTTTATTTGAACAATTTTTGACAATTTTTTTTAACAACCAGAAAAAGATATATATTTGTCTTAGAACCAACAATAGACTTTTTATTTGGTTCAAATAAAATTTTATTTGGTTCAAATAAAATTTTATTTGGTTCAAATAAATTTTATTTGGTTTATATAAAATTCCATTTGGTTCAATTAAAAGTTTTATTTATTTCGAATACAATTTTTATTTGAATCAAATAAATAACCTGATTTGCTTTGAGATAAATATACTTTTATTTAACATAAATAAATTATATTTGGATTAAATAAAAATTCTCTCTGAGTGTATATTTTTAATTTTCTTACCCTTGAAAGAAATAATTTTCTATTTTTAAAGAAAAATTTATTATTATTAAAAATTTATTATTATAAAAATTTATTAAATCGTTGGTTTCAAACAATTTTGATACGTTTTTTTGTCTTAATTTAATATCTTTAAAAAAATTGTGAGTTAAAAGAATTTTTTTACGGTTGAAAGATTTTTTTTTGCAGTAGAAAGAATTTTCTTTCAGTTAAAAAAATATTTTTACATTTATAAAAGTATTTTTTCACAGGCAAAAGAATTTTTTTTTAAGTTCGAATAAATAAACTAGTTGGCTCTGAGACAAAAATATACTTTTATTTAACATAAATAAATTTCATTTAATTAAATAAAAATTTTCTCTGGGTGAATATTTTTAATTTTTTTACCCTTAAAAAATTAATTTTCTATTTTTACAGAACAATTTTTTTAAGGATATCAAATTGAGACAAAAAACGTATCAAAATTGTTGCGAAGAAACGATTTGATACGTTTCATGTCTGAATTTGATATCCTCAGAAAAATTTTTGAATTTAAAGAATTTTTTTACAGTTGAATAATTTTTTTTGCCGTTGAAACAATTTTTTTTTTGCAGTAGAAAGAATTTTTTTTCCAGTTAAAAGAATATTTTTACAATTAATAGAATTTTTGTTTCTTTCAAAGGATTTTTTCACAGGTAAAAGAATTTTTTTTTTTTTGTTGAGGAGAAGCAGTAATTTTGTTTGAAAAAAATTTAGTGCACAACGTAATGTGCGAAATTGGAAAGGAGATTATTTTCATTATTTCCTCGCTTGTTTCGTTATCTCAGTAGTACAAGTCAATTTCAATCAGACAGGTGGTTTTATTTTTCTTCTGAATCGTTAAAGTAGCAAAAAATAGTAGGTTATAGAAAGACAAGATTTTTATTGGTATTAAATTACTGTATTTTATTACTCTTATCACCTGCCGTTGTATTGTTTAAGTAGGAGAAAAAAAATCCTTTTAGTCAGACTGATTGTTTATAATAATATTTTTTATTATTTTGTATTTTATAATTAGTATATAAGTAATAGAGATCAATTTTAGTCAAACGAAATTTATATTGTTTATATTAAATTATTTTAATTAATTATTTTATCGTCCGTTGTGTTCCGTAAGTAGTAACAGTCAGCTTTAGTCAGACAGGTGATTTTTAATATTTAAATTTTCTTCAATTATTTTTAATAATTAGAAAGTAGAAGTAGTAGATATAAATTCTTGTCAGACAAGATTTTCATTGGTATTTAATTAATGTATTTTATTATTTTATTATATGTTATGTTGTTTTAGTGGTAAAAACATTTTTAGTCAGACGGATTGTTTCTGCCATTGTCTTAACCCTCTGTGGACCCATAGTCTTCATCAGAAGTCCAAATGACGATTTTTGACTATAACGGTCGTTAGCATTAGCTGAGGGTTAAAAATAGAAGTTTAAGTAGTAAAGATCAATTTTAGTCAGACAAGATATCTATTGTTATTAAATTATTGTATATCACTGTTTTATTACACTCGGTATGTTGTATAAGTAGAAATAGTCCGTTGTAGTCAGACAGGTGATTCTTAAAATTACTTTAAAAACAATCCAAGTAGTAAAGGTCCGTTTTAGTCAGACAAGATACTATTTTTATAATTATTTTAATTATTTTACATCTCGTTTTGTTATTTTAGTAGTATTAGTAAATTTTAGTCAGACATATGGTTTCTAATAGTATAATTATAATTTTTAAGTAGTGTAAGTCAGTTACAGTCAGACAATTCACTAAATTTTCGTTTTTACTGATTTTAAGTAGTAAGAGAAAATTTATGTCAGCCAGTTCTTAAAATTGTTCCAATTATTTTATTATTTGTTTCATTATTAAGTAGTGAAGGTCAACTTTAATCAGACATGAGATTTTTTTATGTTTAATGTACTTATTTAAATAGCCAATAACTTGTTTTGTTGCCCAAGTAGTGCAGGTCTGTTTTAGTCAGACAGTTCATGAAAATTTTCATTTTTACCAATATTAAGTAGTATAGAAAAATCTAAGTCTGACATTTTTTAAAATTTAAATAAATTATATTATCATTTATTTCGTTGTCAAAGGAGTGGAACTCAATATTAGTCAGACATGATTATTTTAATTTTTTAAACATTATAATAAATATATAAATTTATTCACTTCTTTCTTGTTAAGTAGTGAAAGTATTTTCATTTTTATTGATATTAAGTAGTGAGGGAAAATTTAAGTTAGTTTTTAATATTCTTTTAATTATTTTATTATTTGTTTCTTTGTCAAAGTAGTCAAAGTCAATTTTAGTCAGACTGAATTTAAATTCTAAATTTTTATTATTTTGAAAGTACTTATTGAAATAGTTAATCACTTGTTTCCTTCGTTAAGTAGTGTAGGTCAGTTTAAGTCAGTCTATGCATAAAATATCCATTTTTACCTATTTTAAGTAGTAAAAACAAATATGAAGTCAGACTATAAACAAGACTTGAATGCGATAAAAATAAGATCTCAAGCCGCAGGAGTTTATTTTAAATTCATGTCAAAACTCATGAGAGACAACTTTAAAAAATTTTACTTAATTGATCAGTGCAGACGCGAACAGAAATCTAAAATTTATATCAAAATTTAAAAATTAATTTAGGTCAAAAGTCGCCAAGTGGAAAAAATATACAAATTTAGGTCAAAATTTCTCCAGCCAAGAAACGAATATAATTTTGAATTTCAATCCATAAATTTTGTAATATACTCCAATTTATATCGATTACTTAATATTAATGACAGAAGAAAGTAGGTCAACCATGAAACAAAGTCCTAAATGACCTAAATATAGATTTTTTGTTCAAAATTTGTTTATGAAAAAA
This sequence comes from Leptopilina heterotoma, assembly GCF_015476425.1. NCBI lineage: Eukaryota > Metazoa > Arthropoda > Insecta > Hymenoptera > Figitidae > Leptopilina > Leptopilina heterotoma. The sequence goes on from NW_025111118.1 coordinate 4,950,842, forward strand.
ACCAAAAACTATTTTTAAACACTTGAATGTCAAGAAACGAGAAATTCCTCTTCATTTAAAAATTATTCAAGGGGTAAAAATAGAAAGCAAATTTTAATAATAGAGAGAAAGAGAGAGAGAGAGGGGGGGGCAAAGGAGAGTGTTCGGTCTTCTCTGTGGGATTATGGGACGCCAATGTAGAGAATCCAGTGTGGTTGAAAGAGGGGTATGGAGTTACTCTCGGCATTGAATAGAGGGGATGGGGTATTTTCCAAAAGGGGGGAGGGGGTGGCATGCCAATATCATACGCCTACGAATTCGAGTCCTCGATATTGATACTCGGTGTCTCGGTAAATACCATCGTTCCGCGAGCAATTGGTACCGGTAAGCCTAGGGATTTTAGGCACTCTGGCGCTCGAGCCTATCCGGAGATTGAACCTCTCCGTCTGTCGAAAAGCTTGGATTTCGCATTCTCTATCGTTGGTTCCCCCCCCCTCACTCCCCCTCTCTTCTTCTTCCCACACCTTGTGAGATCTGTCCAACACCAACAATCCCCCTGTCCAATTTCGACTTGAATTTCAAATTCAATGCAATTTATTCACATTTTCCAATGCCCAGAAAAACAATTTGTTTTGAATGCCCCTCTTTATTTGACTTTTGAGAATGAGGAAAATCATATTTTTATATGTATAGGCACTTTCTGCTTTTATTAGAAATCGTAGCTTTAAAAAAAAAAAATTTGTGTTTTTGGAAATATTTTATTTGATTTGCTTATCATTTGTTTTTTGGTGTAAGTAGTGATGGATATTTTTAGTCAGACACGTGGTTTTTTGAATGTTGACAAAAGAATTGTGTGAGTAGTAAACATTAGCTTTAGTCAGACATAAAATTCTCTTTTTTATTTATTTTTTTAATTATTTTATTGTTTCGTTTTTTTTAGTAGTACTGGTCAATTTTAATCAGACACGTGGTTTTTATGTTCTAAAGCATTGTACCTAACAGTAGTAAAATACAGTTTTAGTCAGACAATGTGTTTTGGTTTTTAAAATTATTTTCAATTATTTAATAACTTGCTTCGATGTATAAGTAGTATAAGTCAATATAGTAAGACATGTGGTTTTTAATTTTTTCAAATATATTAAACAAAAGTAGTGACAATCAGTTATAGTCAGAAGAAAGTACTTTATGATTTTTCTAGCATTATTTCAATTTATTTATCATTATAGTTACGCTTTTTCAGTGATACAAGTCAATTTTAGTCAGACTGGTGAGTTTTAATATTGTCTTAAAAATCGTACAAGTAGTGGAGATCAGTTTTGGTCAGACATAAGATTTAAGTTCTGCACAAAATTGTAAAATACATCATTTATTTATAAAAATATAGTGCCAAATCAATAAAACTTTTTTAAATTGTTTATTTTTTAAATATTTTACACATTTTAAGTAGTAAAAGATAATTTCAGTCAGCCGAAACTATTTGTTACTGTTCAATCCATTTAATAATTTATTAATAGATAAAATTAATATTTTTTTGCACTAATTACAAAAGTGTTATAAATTACAGTAGTAGAAGTAATTTTTCGGTCAGACTTAGCATACGAATAAATACATTTTAAGTAGTAGAAATAATTTTCGGTCAGACTATTAATTTTTGTATAATGAATGTTAAAGGCGATTTCAAGTACTTTGACGAATTTAAATTAAAAGAAAAATAAAAAATCAGTAGTGAAAGTCACTTTGTAGTCAGACAAGAAGTATTAGTTTCTAAAAAAAACAAATTCTAGACCTTATCACTTTTTATAAGAATATAAAATTAATATTCAGAAGTGAAAGTCAATTTTTAGTCAGACAAAAAGTATTAGATTCTAAAAAAATAATTTTCAGTAGTGAAAGTCAGTTTCTAGTCAGACAAGAAGCATTAAATTCTAATAAAAAACCCAAGACCTTTTTATTTTTATGAGAATGTAAAAATAATGTTCAGTAGTGAAAGTCACTCTTTAGTCAGACAAATACTTTCTTATAATATTTTCTTAAAAAATAGTACAAGTAGTACAACAAAGTTTTAGTCAGACAAGATATTTATTGTTACTTAATAATTTTACATCATTATTTTATCACTTCTTATTTTGTATAAGTAGAAATAGTCCCTTGTAGTCAGACTGGTCATTTATTAACATTATTTTAAAAAACTGTCTAAGTAGTACAGATGAATTTTAGTCAGACAAGAGATTTTTATTAAGTTAAGTGAAAGTCGATTTTTGTCAGACATAAAAGTATTACATTCTAAAAAAAAAAATCTAAGACCTCTTCATTTTTATGAAAATGTAAAAATAATATTCAGTAGTGTGAGTCACTCTTTAGTCAGACAACAAGTATTAAATTCTAAAATAAATTACAGTCACTATAGTGAATGTCACTTTTAAGTCATGGCAACAAAGTATTAAATTAAAAAAGAATTCCAGGCCTTCACAATTCTGAGGAGAATGTAAAAAATAATATTCAGTAGTAAAAGTGAAGGTTTAGTCGGACAAAAATGATTAAACTAAAAAAAAAACAATACTCCAGTAGTAAAAGACACTTTCTAGTCAGACAGAAAGTACTAAATTCTAAAAAAAACAAATCCAAGACCTTTTTGTTTTTTAATAGAAAGTAAAAATAAATATTCAGTAGTGAAAGTCACTATTCAGTCAGACAACAAGTATTAAATTCTAAAAAAAAAACAAATCCAAGACCTTTCCATTTTTTATGAGAATATAAAAATAATATTCAGTAGTGAAACTCATTTTTCAGTCAGACAAGTATTAGATTCTAAAAAAAGTGATATTCAGTAGTAGAAGTCACTTTTTAGTCAGACAACAAGTATTAAATTCTTTCCCTATAGGTAATAACTGTTAAAAAAAATTCACTAGGGATGAAGGGAAAGGGGAAGCTGTCTCCTCTGCCAGGAGATGCTTTTTACGCCAGTGTCCGCACCTCGGAGGGAAGAGTCCTGCCAGATATTCCATTATTTTTTTACTCTCTGGCATTTATTTCCATCCTGTACGCGTCAACTCGATAGATCAAGATCGATCCGGTTTGAGACGATATGTATATATATATATAATATATATATATATATAACGCGAGCTCGAGGGAATTTGATCAGTGTGTACCATACCTATATATATATATATATATATATATATATATATATATATATATATATGTAGGTACCCCATGAATAATGAGAGGCACGTCATACTATAACTGATGTATGACTCCTGTAGACGAAGCGATGTACCGGCAATAAGTGCGATGTGTAAAACATCCAACATTGTGATATCGAAAACGCCGATCAGTGATATACTCACACAGGAAGTGAATATATATCGTGTCGTCAAAGAACGAGACCAAGAGACAAAAAAATAGAAAGAAACAAAAAAAATCAAGAAAAATGCGTTTTTTTAAGATTTGTGTTTCTAAATCGACAGATTTAATAAAATAGAAATTTTATTTCTTTTCTCACCCTTCTCTCTTTTTTCCCGTAATCAGTCACTTTTATTATTCAAATAAGTAGTGTATACTATTTTTTTTTATTAAATGAACTAATTTTTATTGAATTTTATAAATAAGCAGAAATTAAATTATGAATTAATTTTATAAATAATATTTAATTAAATTAAAAATTGAATTTCTTTCTTTGTTTTGAAAAAAATTTTTCGCCCTTTTTTTAAATTTAATTATTTCAGTATATAGTTTCCAAGACGAATGAAAAAAAGGAATAAAAAGGAATAAAAAAGGAATAAAAAAATTGAAAATATGAAAAAATTCTAATTAACGAGAAGAAATATGATCATTATTGTTTTTTGTTGAATGATAATAAATAATAATTGTAATAATTGTTTAAAAACAAAAACCAAAATAACAAGAAAATTTTGTATTTAAATTCACATTTTATGTGTGCGGATGTTTTTAATGACGTTCACTAAAATTAATGCACTTCATTTCACTGAATGCGTAAGTGAAGTAGGCATTTAATAGTGTTAATTAACGGATAACTGTATACACATTCCAAATGTAATGAACGTGTTTATAATTACTACTGCTACATAATAAAAATATTATTTCCTGATGAGTAATTAAAATCCATCATATTGTAACAAACATACAAATGTGCTTTAACAATTCTATATTTGTTACAATAATTCTCATCTACTTTCCTCTTGTATAGTACGTATGTATATGTACTCAACTCTGTACGAGGAAAAAAAAACAACTTTACAGTCTAATGAAATTTATATTATTTTAATCAAGGCATTTAAAGCAATTTATTTTTTAATTGCTCGAATTAATTGGAAAAATTTAATTTTAATTTTCTTTCTTTACTTCATTATTTTTTTACTCAATTACTTCATTATTTCTTTATTTCTTTATTCTATTAATTAATTATTAAATTATTTCAATGATAATAAAATTTTATTTTAATTACTCCTGTTAATTATAATTATATTTAATTAAACAATTATTATTATAAAAGTAAAAAAGTATTTTTAACTAAAAATAGACCTTAATTGTAAAATTTTAGTTCGAGATTTAAGTCAAAATTTAAGTCAAAAGGCAAATATAACTTCAAAATTTGTTTTTTAATTTTCAGGTCAAATGTAACCTAAAAATTTAGGTTAAAATTAACTGTTTTATTAACTATTGTTTTTCAATTTGACTCAAATTTAATTTATAGAATAGATGACAAGTCTAAACTAAAAATTTAGGTCCAAATTCACAGTTCATTTTATTTTCAGGTCAAATGTGTACTAAAAATTTAGGTCAAATTTAAGTATAAAATAAATATTTTATTGACTATTAGTTTTTAATTTAACTTAAATTTAATTTATAGAATAGGGGACAAGTCTAAACTAAAAATTTAGGTCCAAATTCACAGTTCATTTTATTTTCAGGTCAAATGTGTAGTAAAAATTCAGGTCAAATTTAAGTATAAAATAAATATTTTATTGACTATTAGTTTTTAATTTAACTTAAATTTAATTTATAGAATAGGGGACAAGTCTAAACTAAAAATTTAGGTCAAAAATCTTAGGTCAAAAATTTTTTAAAAATCTTTAATGTGAGGTCAAAATTTAGAACTTTTTTTAATAGAAATTAATTATTATAGTTTTATGCGTTATTTTCTTCCTGAATATATTTTTAACCATTTAACAAAAAAAAAAAATTTCTCCTCTTTTTTGAGAAATATTTTACGACTTTTCAAAAAATTTGAACCAGTAAAAATTCATTTTAAACTTGAAGATTAATAATCTAACGCAAGGCAGGTAAGTTTAAATGGCAAGCATGTGTGCTGCATAACTTTCTAACACATAAAACTTCGTTATTACAGAACTTTTCTGGCAGGTCAATATATTGCAATTTCGCAGGCTTCGTCACCATAATTCAGTGCATCCCGAAGATTGTTTTTTTTTCTTCATATTTTTTTTCTCACCGGAATATCAAAAACAAACAAACGAAAAAAAAATGCAAAATATTAAACAAGTGTCAAGAGGTTAATTCAATTTTATGATTTAATTCTGTTTTCTCTTGTAGAAAGCAATTGCATTCTATAGTTAAACTTGAATCTGTTATAATTTTCTGATTAAATAATATTTTGATAAAAAATCTGTTATAATTGAAGAGATAATTAAAAACAACATTTTTGAATCGTTATTTAATTTTTTTTTTGCTTTCTAAAATAATTTTCCAATGACAGAATTTTTTAAATTCAATTTTTTTTTATCTAGAAAATTTTATCTAGAAAGGAAAGGTGAATAAAAAATGATAATTAGAAAAATTGTAATAGAGGAGAAAAATTCTGATTATTGGGTTTAATAATTTTTATAAAAATCAAAGTCGATGGAAATTTTAATTAATTTTTATTGATTTTCAAAGAAATTCATTTCGCTCTAAATTTTGGTTTAAATAATTTTTAACTAATTTAATTTAATTCGAAATTTTAATGAATTTTTCTTCATTTTCATAGAAATTAATAAACTATAGAAATTTCCCTACGAATTTTTGGTTTATTAATTTCTATAAAAATTCATTTCAACAGATATTTTTCTAGAATAAATTTTTATTACTTTTATAAAAATTTTAAGAAATTCATTCCGCTATAAATTTTCGATTAAATAATTTCTATAAAAATTCATTTCATTTGATATTTTAAACTTTTAATGAATTTGAATTATTTTTATAAAAAATAAAAATTATAGAAATTCATTCTACTATAAATTTTTGATTAAATAATTTCTATGAAGAATAATTTCATTGGAAATCTTAAACTTTTCATGAATTTTCATTAATCTTTGTAAAAGTTATAGAAATGTATTCCGTTATAAATGTTTGGTTAAATAATTTTTACAAAAATTGATTTCAAAAATTGATTAGAAAATTGAAATTAGTTTTTATTAATTTTTATAGAAATTTATTTTGCTATAAATTTTTTAATTAAATAATTTTTTTAAACATTAGGTTTATTATAATTTCACTAGAGGTCGAATGATTGAAATACTTTATTAATTTAAAAAACATTTAAATAAATAAATAATAATGGGTAAAAAATATAAAATAAATAAATTAATATTAAGTAAAGAAGAAAAAAGTCAATATTTAACTATAAAGAAAAAAATAGAAATAAATATAATTCTTTTCCATATTTACGCTTTACATTACAAAATAATTAAAAAATGGTTTTAAGAAAAAGCAGATATTGGATAAATAATATAAATAAAAATAAAAAAATAGAATTGAATATAAATAAATATAAATAAAGAAACAGAAATAAAAAATAGAAATAAATATAAAATAATAAATAAACATAAATAGAAATAAATATGAGGAAATATAAATAAATAAATAAGTTTAAATACGGGATATTAAAAATATACAAATTTATATAAATAAATAAATACTTTACAATATTTCCGGCTCAGGATATTGAAAATCAGAAAATCTGAAAATCGTTGAAATAGGTCGATTAAAAGTAGATTGAAATTTTATTTGTAAAAGTTGAAAATCCGTTTGAGAGAGATGAAATTTAACTGATTGACACGAGAGGGTCAAAAATCATTGGGCAAAGTTTTGAGAAAACAGGTTTAAACAAATTAAAAAGCACTTTATAATTATGCGTATCAATTGTTCTAAAAGTTATATAATCCTGCTTTTGAAAGGTTTTCAAGCCTCCCTCCTTTACCCCTCTCCTCATCTCTCTTTATCTCTCTCTCTCTGTCTTTCTCTCTCTCTTCCCAAACCATTTCTTCAATTTCAAACCTCCATTCCTTCATCTCCTCCTTATATAAACTTTAGAAATGCTACTGACAAAGATAATGCACGTAATTAGTTTAAACAAAGACACTTTCAAAAGCTTCATCTTGCCAATCTGTCTTTTAGTAACAAAACGTAAAAGTGAGTGAGTGAGAGAGAGAGAGAGAGAAAGAGAGCGCAGGGGGTAAGGAACTACATTAAAATGGAATCTCCAAGTTAGAAGAGAGGAAGATTTTCTCTCTCTGTATTGCACTCTGAAAACCTCTTTCAATGAGGAAGTTCAGAACAGGTTGAAAGATATTTCGCTCTTCAAATTCGTGTCACATTGCTTTTAAAATAATGTTCTCCCAAAAACTTGAACTTTATGAAAAGTATTTTAGTTATTCACGGTGAACAAAAAGCTTTACTTTAACTATAATATATTTTTATTATTTATTTTAATTTATTAAAAGGAATTTTTTTTATTTTATTTTATTTATTATCAATCTAATTTGAAATTAAATTTTTACCTCTCTCGAAATATTGTTTCATATTATACATTGAAAATGATTGTCATTGAAATTATTTATTTAACAAAATTTTAAAATTAATATATATATATATATATATATATATATATATAAACTAAATTAACATGTTACAGAAAAATTTTATTTCAATCGAATATAATTTATTTGTTTGAAATATAAATTTTACTGCACGAAATTCTAAAGAATAGTTACAGTAGTAAAATACAATTTTAGTCAGACAAGGTTTTTGGTTTTTAAAAGTTATTTTATTATTTAATAACTTTTACTCTGAATTTGCATTAGTAGACATTTTTACTAATTAAAATTTAGAGAGTGTAAGTAGTACAAATCAAATTTAGTCAGACATGTGATTTTCAATTTTCTCAAGAATATTAAACAAAGTAGTAAAAATCAGTTAAAGTCAGACGAAGGTTTTTTTTTAATAATAACATTATACCTACTTCTTTATTTTTAACTATTTTTTAATTTAATAATATTATTTTTCTTTCTAAAAAAAAATATTTTTATTAATCTAAAAATATGATTAATTACTATTCATTATTAGTTACTATTCATTATTTCTTTGTTTCTAAAAAAATTAGCGTTTTAACAAACGTTTTAGGTAATTAACAAATGTAAATCCTCCTAAATATTATCCTTTTTTTTAAATATAAAAAACTTAATTGTTTGACAAATTAAAATTATGCAGCTATTTTTTCTTTTTTTCTAAAAAAAATTGTTGGAAAATTAAAATTAGAAAGTAGAAAATATTTTGCACATTTTCTGCTTCTCAATTACAATTCATAAACAAAGTACAAGTTATAAGTAAAAAAAAAAATGTTATAAATCAAATTTTGTTTAAGAAATTTTAAATTTATTTTGGAAAAAATATTTACAAAATTTCTATTTGTTAACAAATTTAAAAATATTGTTATAAAACATGAAGAAATCGATTGCTCCGAGTCGAAGACTGGGAGTGATCAATTTCTTCATTTTTTATAATAAATTAAAAATCACCGAGTGATAAGATCATTATTTTATATAATTGGAATATTTCTTCTATAATTTTTTCAATATTATTTTCATCATTTTAATTCAATTATTATTTTCTAGAATTTTTAATTAAATTTTTTCTTTAAAATGAATTATCTTTAATAATTTAGGAAAAAGTTCTTTGAGATTTTTCAAATCCAATTTGTTTACCAGTCAATTTTACGAAAATTTCAATTATTCAGAAATTCTTCAATTGAATATCTATTAAAAAATAAACACTTCAAATAATTTCAGAAAAAAATTCAATTAAACTTTTTTCAAAATAATTTTTTTTTTATTATTAATTTCAAAATAATTAATTCTACAGAATTGTTGGTTATAAGTATGAAAAATTAAGATTTTCAAAGAATTTAATTTGAAATCTTTTCAAAATTCAATTATTTCTTCAAATTCATGCTATAATGCTTTTAATGTTCAAAATTTCAAATATTATTTGAATATTTAAATAATTTGAATAATAAATATTCAAAACTAAAATTTTAACTGAAATGCATTTTCAAATCAATTTTTATTTGAAAATTCTACGAGAATTCAATTATTTAAATGTAAAAATAAATAATTGTTTGAATAATTAAATATTTTTTAAAATTAAATTCTCATAAATTATTTTATCAAAACATTTTTGAATAATCGATTTCTTTGACGATTTTTTAATAAAATTGTTAAGAACAATCATATTTTTCGAGGAATTCGATTAAAATTGTATTAAAAATAATTGAAATTCTGCGATGAATTTTATTTACAAAACTAATTGAATTTCTAAAAAGAATTTTATTATTTATGAAAATAATTCAATACCTGTATAAAATTTGATTTTTTATTGAAAATAATTAAATTATTGCGAAGAAATTTATAAAAAAAAAAATTGTAAATAATAGAATTCATATGAAATTGAGGAAAACTTTTGAAAATAATTGAAATTTTGACAAAAATTTTATTAAAAATTTTTAAAAAGTTGATTTTTGACATAATTTTTCTTTATAATCGTATATTAGTTACTTAACAACTTGATTCAATTTGTAAGTAGTGCAAGTCAATTTTAGTCAGACGTGTGGTTTTGAAAATTATTTCTATTATTTTCTATCTATTTTTTCATTCAAAATTTAATTGAGGCAAATGAAATTTATTTTAAGCAAATAAAAGTTATTTGAAAAAAAAAAAAAAAAAAAAAAAAAAAATATAAAATTTAACCGACAGATTGGCTCAGTCGGATAGATGCCTGGCGTTGGTGGTCGTTTAAGGACCAAGGGTATAAGTACCCTTGGTTCGCGCCCACTTGGCTTGGTATTTTTCCGGCACGTGAGACAATCTGAGCGGGAGGTTTGACGTCGAGGTATAATGATGTGCACCGTCGATTATTGTCCGGTACACACCATTAGAACTCGACTGTCGATAAACCGGTTGTACTCAGAGAGGTTTTCTACAGTTTCCCTCTTCTCTGGCGAGAAAACCCATTGACGGGTGGTCCAGGCGTAATGCGAGTACTCCTAATAAAGTCGGCTGTAGACGCAAAATTAGGTTAATATATATAGAAAATTTCTAAAGTAGAATGGTTATGCTTAATCCAAAAAAAGTATTTCTCGGGGACTCTTGTCGAAGTGCGTAAGGCCAATAGGGCAGGAGTATATATATAAAAAAAAAAAAAAATATAAAATTTATTTTAAAAAAGTAAAAAGTTTAGTAGGCTCTGAGACAAATACATATTTTCTTTTGAGTGTACTAACCAATTGAATTTTTAATATAAATATTTCAATAAATCCAATATTTTATTTTAATTTAGGTATTTTAACAATTTCAGTAAATTTCAATAATACATTTTCACACAGGATTTTAATAATACATTTTATTTAATTAAATATGAAATTAGCTGTCATATTTTCTTTAATGAATTTGTAATTTTTTGTATTATTATAAACGAAAATAAAAATTATAAATTATATTTCAATTTTCTCAAGAATATTAAATGAGGTAGTAAAAATCAACTTCGCAATACATTCAAATGTCAATAATTTATTTAAATACATTTTAAAAATTTATTTTAAAATACTGTAAAAATTATAATTAAATCCTTCCATATAATTATTTGGCAATTTTTTTTATAATTCTACAGAGTTCTACATATAATTAATTGTAAATTAGTTCAATGAATCGTAAATTATAAATGTAAATTCTATACATTTTCAAAAATTTATATTAAATTAGCAGATAAAAAAAAATTAAATTATATAATTAATTATACCAAAGTTTATACTTCGATTTTACTTCAAAAGTAAAAAATTCGTAATATTATAAAATAGTAAATGTTTAAAAAAAATTCTTATTGACACAATGCATTGTTATTGAATCAGATTTTCCCTTCCTATTCATAGAATTCAATATCATATTTAGTTTCAATTTCAAAGTGACTTATTTAGGTAAAAAATAATTTTGAATAAAGGGAAATATGATTGATGACACTTAAGATATTTCCATTGTTTTTTTTTATCACAATATTTTGTATCTAATGGATTTGTCAGTATTATTTGATTTTTTCCACTCGAATGAATACGCTTTATCAGTGATGCTGTATATACCTCGAGTGGACCCTCAGGTCTACTTTATTTTTCTCTAAATGTGAATTTATATATTTTTTTTCTCTAAATTAAAATATTTGTTTCTACAAATTTATTATTTTTTTATTTTAATTTAACCTATTTAGTATTCTCGGGTTTAAATTATCATCTTTTTTTGGTAAATTAAAATATTTCTTTCTGTAAATTACTTCTTTTGTATTTTTTTTCAGTATTAACGGGCTTAAATAATAATTTTTTTCGGTAAATTAAAATATTTTTTTACGAAAATTAATATTCTTTTTTTGTATAGATTAAAATATTTTATAAAAATATTTCTCCTTTAGGAAAAAAATCATAAGTCGCTTTTAGTTAAATGAAAATACAAAAAAAAAATAAATGTGTTTAATTATTAATTTCATTATATCGTTATATTGCTAATTTGTATTAATTAATCCGATTCAAATTTGTTTCTATTATTTGCTTGAGTTAATTATTCATATTATTATAATTTTATATGATTTAATTTGTATAAATTAATATTTATGATTTAATTTGTATAAATTAATTTATATGATTTAATTTATGATTTAATAATTACTTCGCTAATATTATAAAACAACTTTTTATTTTTTAAACACAAAAAACCTTTTTTTTTTGTTTTCAGCAATCAATGTTTATTTTTAAGGTGCAACAAATTTTTTATACGCAACATAAATTTTCTTTTTTTTTTGGTACAACAAAGTTTTATTGTTCCTAATTTTGACCTCCCTGCTTTTTGTATTTGTTTGCCGATTGACCTAAATTTTTTGTCTGTTTGAATTTTTGTATTTTTCTATTGACCTTAATTTGACGTAAATTTGACGTAAACCTGAACTTTTGAACTAATTTCCTGAAACAGGGACGATAGTGCGATATATTTTTGTTTATTGATAGAAAATATATAGTTGATATAATTTTAGAGATGAACCACGAAGTATAAAGTTTTTTTTTCATTTATTTTTTTTTTCTTTTTTGAAGAAAATATTTTATCCCAGTATCGAAGAAAATGAGGGTCTGTGGAGTTACACATCATCTATCAGAGTCGACTCAAGCTGTTCTGACACCCTAAGCGAGCCAAGAAATTTCCGCCTTTTTGACACGAATATACACGATGTAATACAATTTAAGTGGAGTTTTGGTCTCGCTGGGAATGTTCTCTCGCCCTGTAATATGTAGACGTGTGCGTGAGTAAAAATAAAATTCAACAAAGTATTTGTTTCTGCGAATTATATTTGACTTTGTTATTTACGGTCGAATAAATACTTTTCAAGTTCCTTTTTTTAATACCAAAAAAACAATTCTTCTTTTTCTTCTTCTATTTTTTCTTTTTTTTCTTTTTCTCTTTCTTCTTTTCCTTTTTCTTCTTCTTCTTCTATTTTTTCATTTTCTTTTTCTTCTTTTCTCTTCTTAAAGGAAAGAAAAAAAGAAGAAAGCACAGAATCAGAAATTTTAGAAATATTTAAAAATTTAAAAAAAAGAAAAAAACTTGAAAAAAATATTTAATGCAAAAAAGGGAAAAATTTGTAAATATTAAATTCAAACGTAAGTATTATATTTCTATAAATTTGTTATGTATATAGATAAACACATAAAGATGGCGAATTGCCAAAAAATACAGTCAATTTCAAGTGCCAAGAATTTTTCTTATTTAGTTTAACTTAGTAACAATACTGAGTATATATGATGTGTATATGAGACTCGCAGTTATTATTTGGCACGGCTACACACTCTGAAAATATATTTCCTTTAAATTCAATTTTTTAAATTTTTTACTATTTACTTGCATTGTTAAAATTATTCAATTTATTTCTCCTTATTGTTGTTTATAAGAAAAATTATTCAACCTCTTGTTGAATATAATAACAAAAACAAGAGATATAAAATACTTCTTTTGGTATTTTGACCTAAACTTTATAATTATACGAACATTTTGACCTAAATTTTACAAATGCCTCTGACCTAGTAATTTTGTACTCGATTTTTAACCAAGAAAAAAGAAAAAGTTTTTTTTTTAATGATAATTTTGATTTAAATTTAAAAATTATAATTACATTTGACCTGAAAATGTTAATTTATAATTTTATATTTTAAATTAAAATTACTTCAAAATAAATGTCTTCTTGACTCGTGAACTTTGATCTAAATTTTATGGTTAAAATTCTATTTCGACCTAAATTCTAATGGTTATGTTTGGATATTGACCTAAATTTTATGTTTTCTTCAAAAATATTATTTTTTAGTAAAATATTAGAATTTTTTTATTTTATTGTTAAAATTGGACCTAAATTCTTATGTTCATGTTTGGATGTTGACCTAAATTTTTTTGTTTTCTTTTTTAGTAAAATATTTTAATTCGCAAATATGGTTAAAATTCGACCTTAATTCTAAAGATTATGTTTGGATATTGACCTAAATATATTTTTTAATTTTATGGTTAGAATTGGAACTAAATTCAAATGGTTTGGATATTGACTTGAATTTTTTGTTTTCTCCAAAAATATTTTTTTTTTTAGTAAAATATTTTTTCATTTAGTTTTATTTATTTTTATTCACTGTATTTTTTTCATTTTGTCAAAATTGGTTTTCTCTAGAATATTATAAAATGATATTGGCAATTTAGAGTGCACGTTTAATTAAAGGAAAAAAGCCATAAGTTTCTATATACAAGGTTTCTGCACTAACCGTCCTTCCACCCTCTCATTTCCTGCACTTTTTTTTTTGCTTTTTTTTTCTTCTGCTAAAACAGTCATTTTGTTCTTGTGCACAAGAAACTCTTGAGTCTATATCTACTTGTAAGTGCAAACTGCTTGAGAATTCGTACATATAGCGTTGGAGGTCGTCAGACTCAGGAGGTAGGAATAAACTGAGAACGAGCAGCTGTTGGATGTTACCTAATGACAATTGTCAGTCGATCGATTAACTAATCGCTGGGAAAACCAAAGTTCTTCCTTCCGAGACCAAGTGAAATGGCTTATATATACATATATAGAAAACAGAGAAACGACCACTTTCTCAAAATGGGTTTCTCATTGTTTCAAAAGAAAATAGATATATAGAGGTAAAAATAGAGAGATATCGCAAAATAAATTGTCCGTATCGAAGTGGAAGAACGTTTCTATTTTATTATTTATTTTGCAATTTTTGATTCGAATAATTTTCAATAAGAAAACTAGAAATAATTCGCGCGCTAAAGCGCGCGGATAACTTTTTACTGTCTTTTTTAAATAAAATTAGCAATTTTAAAAATAATAGAATTTTAAAATTTTTTTTAATTTAAATTTTTGTTGAAAACACTTTAAAAAAATTCAATTTTGAAGAAATTCGAAATAATTGCAAAAATTCTATTATTTTCAAAAAAAAAAAAAAATAAAATTTAACTATGTTCAAAATTTGAAAAGAATTCTCGTAAAAATCCCAATTATCTTTATAAATAACAAAATTCTTCTCCAAAGTTCAATTATTTTTATAAATGTCAAAAAAAAATTCTTGTCCTAATTTCAATTATTTTCAAAAATAAAATGCATTTTTCTAACTTCAATGATTTTCAATATCTACTATTTTAATAAAATTTCCCATAATAAGAATTTAATTATTTAAAAAATTTTTTATTAAAATTGTATGCAAACATTTAATTATTTTCATAAATAATAAAAAAATTTAACAGGAATTTCAATTATTTTTATAAATAATAAAATTTTTTTTAAGAAATTCAATTATTATTTTCATAAAATATAATTTAAAATTCTAGAAAATAATAATTGAATTAATAAAATGATGAAAATAATTTTGACAAAGTTACAATAATAATATTCTTATAATATAAAATAATGATTTTTATAACTTTGTTTAGAAGTAAAGAACAAAAATCTGCATAATTTCAATTTGACAAAAAATAATATTTAACAAAATTTTAGTCTTTTAATGAAAAGAAGTGAAAAAAATTGTGATGATTTCTATTTGTCATTAGAATTTTGAATAAGAACTTTTTTTAAAAATAAAATTAGTAATTTTAAAAATAATAGAATGAAAA
The DNA here is from genome assembly GCF_015476425.1 of Leptopilina heterotoma. Taxonomy (NCBI): domain Eukaryota; kingdom Metazoa; phylum Arthropoda; class Insecta; order Hymenoptera; family Figitidae; genus Leptopilina; species Leptopilina heterotoma. The sequence continues at coordinate 4,966,294 of NW_025111118.1, forward strand.
AATGTTTAATTCAAATTTATTTTCATAAAAATAAAATATGAATTAGAATATAGTCTTAATATTATTATAAATATAATAAGCATATATTCTGATACAGGGAATTCAGGGAAAAGTCAGGGATATTTATTAAAAGTGCTAAAAAAAATTAAATTTTTAGAATTCATAAAAAAATTCTGAATTTTTCGGCCTTTTTTGTTTGACTCACAAAACTATGAAATTATTATTATTGACAAAATTGAAAAAAAAATCTCTTGAAAATTCCAATTATCATTATAAATAATTAAATTCTTCTTCAAAATTCAATTATTTTCAAAAATTTTAATAAACCTCTTATCAAAGTTTTAATTATTTTCAAAAATTTTCCTCATTTCAATAATTTATTAATTTTTAATATCTCTACTATTTTAATAAAACTACCCAAAAGAAATTAATTATTTAAAAAAATTTTTTAATAAAATTGTACGCAAACATTTAATTATTTTCATAAATAATAAAAATTTCACATGAATTTAATTATTCACAAATTTTTTATAAGTTTCTTCTCAATAATACAATTATCTTTATAAATAATAAAACTCACAGGAGAATTTCAATTACTTTAAAATACAATCGAATCGAATTTTAATCGAATTCCTTGAAAAATGTAACTATTCTTAAAAATTTTATTAAAATTCGCCAAAAGAATTCAATTACTTAAAAATTTGGTAATAAAATTCTTTAAGAATTAAATTTTAAGAAACATTCAATTCTTTAATAAATAATCTCCTGCTGTATTTAAATAATTGAATTCTCGTAGAATTTTCTAATAAAAATAGATTTAAAAATTAATTTTAGTTAAAATTTTAGATAATAATAATTGAATATGAAAATAATTTTGACGAAGTTGCAGTAACAATATTTTTATAATATAAAATAATTATTTTATCTCTCGAACAACTTTAATTATTATATGAAAAATGAAGAAATGTTTTATAAAAATATTTTTAAATTTGTTTAATTTCCAAGAAGGTTTGAATTTGAAATTTTTGAAAATCTCAATTCCTATGGAAAAATAATAATAATTAAATATTTATTTAAAAAAAAAAGTTATTGATGTTTTTGAATAATTTTGCAATTAAAGAAATTCAGAAATAAATGGATATATTTTTCATTTGTTAATCATCATTTTTTAAAATTTTCTAATTTCTAATATATTATTTTATTATGAATCATGAAAAAATACCTGCATATTTTCGATTTATCAAACAATATTTTTTTGAAGGAAAAAAAAACAAAAGCATACACAAAAACTAACTTCAAATTGTAGACAAAATGAATGAAAGAATATGAAGATTAATATAGTTAATTTATTTTAAATTTAATATTAAAATTACTCGGTTTAAAATTTACTCCTTCACTGTTATTTCTTTTTGAAAATTAAAAGTTTTCTCATTTTTTCCATTCATATATTATTTTATAATTTATATAATTCTTTTTTTCTACCTTAAAAAAAAAAGAAATATTTTTTTTTATTCAACAGGAAAAACTGAAAGTGACAGCAATATAGATAAACGTTCTCTGTAATTTCTCAAAATACATGCATGTATTTGTATAATTTATGAAAGTCTCCATTTTCATAATAATCCATGCTTTTTAAATTATTCAACGCACTTATTAGCCACTTACTGTAAGTAACTAAATTTTCCGTTTGCATAAAATAGTCTTTCAAATATATATATATCTTATATAATTATTTCAAAAGTGAAGCAGAAAATTACAGTGGAATATTTTTTTTAAAAAAAAGAAAAAAGTAAACAAAAGAGAAGAAAAGGAAATTAATTTTAACATGAATTTTCATTCTACAAACGTGAACATAAATTTTAAGGGTAATTATTTTAATATGTATTGAATAAAAAAAATTTCTATAGAATGGAAAAATTTCTTTTCCATCATTTTTTTTTTCGATAAAATTTTATCTGTTCCTATTTTTTTATTCCGATCATGTATTTTTTTTCGTCCTGACACTATTTTTTTTCTCTCTTGTTTTAACAACGATCTTTTCTATTTTCTTTTTGACGTGCGTCTTCTTTTCTCTCTCTCTCTCTCTTTCTTTTTTTTTCTCTCTTTTGATTTTCTTTTGCTCTATTTCCTTAAGCATTTCTCCTGCTCAATTTGTCTCTATCAGACTCTGTTTCTTTTCGTATTTCCACGTCTTTTCTTTTCTCTTGGTTTTAGATATTCGTCCCGGTATCCGTGGAAATACACTTGGGACCAAGCCGCGTTCATTCCCGTGGGCGCGTCTGTCTTTTGTTTTCTTTCCACTTTCGAACCAACATGGCCAAAAGCAAGTGCGCCGCTCTATTCGTCTTTTGTCTCTTGTGCACGCATCGGACGACGAAAAATCCCTCTCTCTCTTTCTCTCTGTTTCTCTCTATAAATTTATGTATCTCTCTCTCTCTCTCTCTCTCTCTCTCTCTCTCTCTCTCTCTCTCTCTCTCTCTCTCTCTCTCTCTCTCTCTCTCTCTCTCTCTCTCTCTCTCTCTCTCTCTCTCTCTCTCTCTCTCTCTCTCTCTCTCTCTCTAAATATATATTTTCTCTCTCTCTCTTTCTCTCTGTTTCTCTCTATAAATTTATATATCTCTCTCTCTAAATTTATATATTTTTTTCTCTCTTTCCATCCCCCCTCTATACAGATATTTATATCCCTCTCTAAATATAAAAAGAGAGGGGATAGAGAGAGAAAGAAAAATATACATAAATTTATAAAGAGAGAGAGAGAGAGAGAGAGAGAATCGTTTTTTTTTTGTTGTTGTTTCTTTTATAATACGTGAGTACAACTTTTTCAAGAATTTCCACTATCCATGATCGAGAGTAACTCTCGCACTCATTCTCCCCCTTCTGCCAGTGAGACGGGAGGTTCCGGTGTACACAAAACCATATCCGACCTCTTCACAATTGCCACAGAGACTCACAATGCGAATTTACTCATCGCCTTCATGCTTCATGCACTTTTCCTTTTCGACCATATTTTTTTCCCCCTTTTTTTTCATTTTTTTCCAATTTTTATTTTTTTCGTTTCTTTTTCGGGTGAAACTTTTACAGTTATCCGCAAAGGTCCCCCAAACAACCATTGGAAATGAGCACGTTCAATGAGTCGACACAATTCAGCCGAGGTGAACTCGCTTTTACTACTGAATCCTAATTGCGGCTGACTATTCAGTGCCCCTCTACTACTTAAAACATTGAGCCATGAAAATTGGAATGATACTTTTCATTTACACTGTCATTTAAATACTCAATTTTCTCCCTCCCTTTCTTTTTTTTAATCATTTAATTTACTTTGGCTTTTATGGCAAAAAGAAAATGAAAATGAAAAAAATGTGGATTTAAATTGAATTGAAAATTGATTCAAACTAAAAAGTGATTAAAGTTTATGAAAGTAATTGAATTGAATAAAAATTGTGAATTTTATTATAAGTTTAATTAAAAATTATCAATCTTATTATAAATATAATAAAAAATTTAATAATAATAAACCCGTGTAGGATTTAAATAAATATAAATAAAATAGAAAAAATAATAATGAAGTCAATAATAAATTTAAAATAAATAAAAAATAATTTGAATATTAATTAAATATTATAAATGTTTGATAAATACTAAAAGGTTACATTTACATGTAAATAACATAAATCGATAAAATATAAATAAAAAATATTAATAATATATTAATAATAATAAAATACCAAATAAAAATTTGATTTATTAAAACCAAAAGTTTTCTAAAAACGAATAAAAAGAAAATAGTGAAAAAAACACAGAAGATAGAAAATTGCAAACACAAGAATCAGAAAAGAAATATAAAAAGAATTGGAAAAGAAATTAAAAGAAAGTGAAAAAGAAATGAAAAGAAAAAAAAGGAAATGAGAGAGAGAGAGAGAGAGGGAATCGAAAAAAAGAATATACGAAAGAAAACAGAGAAGATAGAGAGTAAACCGCAATAGAAAAGAAAAAGGGAAACAAGTTGTAAGAGACCGGGGAGAAGTCGAAAAATAGATAAAGAAAAGTATAAATCTTTGGAAAAAAGTTTTCAACTAAGAGGGTAAACATAGAAAACTAGCTTCTTGAGAAAAAAAAAGAAAGCATAGAAAATCTTCGACAAGACAGATATCTTTATCAACTCAAAAGCAAAAAGAAAAAAAAATGAAAGAAAGAGAGAAATTACTTATCGTTCAAGTTCATTTTTAAAAAATCGATTAAGAATTTTTTTTTTCTAATTTCATACATGAGAGAAGAAAGAAAGAAATTAAGGAATAGAAAAGAAGTGGAAAAAGTCGAAAGGAAATAAAGAAGTTAGAAAAGAATTTTCAAAATTAGAAAAGAATTTTCAAAATTAGAAAAGAATTTTCAAAATTAGAAAAAAATTTTCGAAATTACAAAAGAATCTTCAAAATTAGAAAAGAATTTTCAAAATTAGAAAAAAAAATTAAAACTGTGGAAAAGGAATTTTTAAAATTAGAAAAGAAATTAAAAACAAATAAGAAATAAAAAATAAAGAATAGATAAAAATAATGAAAAATTAGAAAATAAATGGAAAAATCGAAAAGAAAGAAAAATATTAGAAAATGAATTTAAAAATAAAAAAATTAATGAAATAATTGTAAGAGAAATGAAAGAATAAAGAAGAATTGAAAAGATAAAGAAGAAATGGAAAATAATGAAGAGATATAAAAAATATAGAAAAATTAGAAAATAATTAAAACAAAATTTAAAAGGAATGAACATTTTGGAAAATTAATTAAAAAAATTGAAAATGAAATGAAATAATTAGAAGGGAAAGAAAAGAAAATAAAGAAGAAATGAAAAGTAAAAAAATACAAGAAAAAAAGAAAAGATAAAAATGAAAGAAAGATTAGAAAATAAATGGGAAAATTGAAAACGAATAAAAATATTACAAAATAAAATATTTGAAAATAAATGAAATAATGAGAAAGAAAATGAAGCAATAAAGAAGAAATTGAAAAATAAAGAAGAAACAAAAAAATGAAAGAAAATATAATTTAAAAAAAGGAAAAATTGAAAATTAGTGTAAAAATTAGAAAAAAAATTCAAAAATAAAGAAGTGAGGGAAAAAGGAAATCAAAATATAGAAGAAATTTAAAAATGAAGAAGAGATTACAAAGACAAGAAAGATATTAAAAATAGAAAAGAAACGAAAAAATTATAATCAAAAAGAAGAAACGAAAAAATAAAAAAATAATACCCGTTGAAAAATATCACTAAATTCAACATTTAAAAAAAATACTATTAAATCACTTTTCCAGCTTCATTTTCGCCTTCCCTCCAAATAAAAAAGAGGAAAAACTGCCAACAAAATATGTTAGCGAAACACATTTCTATTTTTTCCCTAACCTGCAAAATAACGGTTTCAGAAATACAAAAACCAGGTTTTCTCTGCTTCTAAAGAGAAGTGATGAAAGGAGGAAAGGTAGAGATGAAATAGTTGAAGGAGAGGGGAAAAAAAGGAAGGAATTTCTTTCCTTAAATAAGGAAAAAATACGGAGAAGAAAAATAATCAAGAAAAAGAAGAAAGAGAAGAAGAAGAATAAGAAAGAAAGAAGAGGAGAAGGAAAAAAGAAAAAGGAGTGAAAAAGAGTGAGTGGGAGAGAGAGAGAGAGAGACGAGGTAAAAAATAAAAAAAGTGAGTAAAGAATGGAGAAAATGAGAAATAGTAGGAGTGAGATGGTTGCAGGAACAAAACAACCCCTAGTGTCTGGCGGCATGCAAGTGGAAACAAGTGACAGGCTACTTTCGAACCCACCCGAGCGTTTTCTTCTCGCAACCCCATCGACATTCACCGCGACTTCTTCCAAGGAGAGAACTCGCGTCAAAACTTTAACGACCGAACATTTTCGAACCGGAAGTCTTAAGTCTTGCCGAAGACTAGAGTCGCATTAATCCTACAGGAAACTAGTAGTTTTCTCTTTTTCTTATTCATCTTTCTTTTTTTCTTCTTCATCTATTTCTCTCTCTCTCTCTCTCTTTTTTCTTCTTCATTTATTTTTCTTCTTTCTCTCTTTTCTTCATTTATTTTTTCCTCTTTCTCCTTTTCTTCTTTCTCTCTTTTCTTCTTCATTTATTTTCTCTTCTTTCTCTTTTTCTTCGATATTCTCTACTAGCAACAATTCTAAACTTATTAGGATACAATAAGCAATTTTAAAAATTATAGAATTTACAAATTTGTTATTCAAATTTTTGTTGAAAACACTAAATAAAAATTCAAGTTTGGAAAAACTATAAATAATTGCAGAAATTCAATTATTTTCAAGAGTGATAAAATTCTACTCATAAAATTCTATTTTTTCTTTATTTCTTCATTACTTTTTCTTCATTTATTAATTTTTCATTTTCTTCTTCTTCTTCTTCTTTATTTATTTTTTCTCTATTCCCTTTTTGTCAATTTCCTTTTTATTCTACTTATCTTCGTTTATTATTTCTTCATTATATTTTTCTTTGTTTATTTTTTCTTGTTTCTTTTTCTCTTCATTTACTTCTTCTTTTAGTCCCTGTTTTATTATCGACCCAATTTTTTTGCACGATAAACGCCTCTTTAATCATCCCCCTTCTCCCATTTTTTTTTTGTATTATTGAAATGACTCTTCGAAGAAACTTTTAAATTAGAAACGTTTCCCTTTTTGAATTCTTGACACAATTTTTATCTCGATACAAAAATAAATAAATAAAAGAGAAATGAAAAATCTAAATAATAATTAAATAATTTAATTTAATTTAATTATTTAATAATTAAATAATTAAATAGTACTAAAGATAGTAAACAATAAATAATTATTCTTAATTAAGTTGGTGAATAATTTTGTGACTCACAGTTAATTTTATAAATTTTAGTTCAATAAATAAATAAAAAGACAATAATATAGAATATATTATTTATTTGTTTACTTGAAGTCTTATTAATGAATAATTAATAATAATGATAATAATAATAAATAAAATATATTATTATCCATTATTTTTTATTATAATTAATAAAGAAGAAATAAAGAGATCCAAATTAAATAACTTATTAAATATTAACGAAAAATAATAAATAATTATTTGTACAATTATAATAACTAAATTTATTTATTTACCTAGAGAAATAAACGGAACAAGCCATTTCTATAAATAAAAAAATAATTTAGGTCACTAATGTAAAAAATATAATAATTATAATATGTTCAATAAACTTTTTGTTAACTAAGAGAAATTCTTTTTTTTCGTGCACAAGAAAAATGAGATTTATAGAGAACGTAAATTCGTTGCAGTTCAATAAACACGACTGCGAGTGGAGGAAAAAGGAAAAAAATAATAATAATAATGAAAGGGTGAGAGAGAAAGAAAAGCTTTACGTTTAATCATCTTATCATTTTAATATGCTTCAATGGTTCATTATTATTGTATAAAGTACCTAGTGATTTTATGAAATACTTTTTCTTTCTTGCTTTTTCGAATTGTATGAAAATATCGTGGATATATTTTTTTTTCTAACTATATATATATATATAGGGTTTCTCTCTTTCTGTTGAGATTAAAAACATTTTAGCAGAGATTAAAGAACAACGAGAAACTCTTTGTATAAATTCTGACATTTTTTTTTGTTTTTTTTTCATTTTATTTTATTTTTTGTCTGTTTTTCTTTTTTGCTCCTGGTGAATTTTCTGATGGAAGTCGGTTAATCTATTTGGACATTAAAATGTTTTCGTATAAAGTGCTATAAATCGTGAATAAAATTAATTTAATTAAAGGCAACTGATTTTTAGAGAAAAAAAAAAACTGTATAGACTTCTCGCGCTATTTTGGTAATTAAATTTTATTTGTGTTTCTTTTTATTAAAAAAAAATGCAGAATTCTATTTTTGGTGTATTTGAGTTTATTTAAAAAAAACTCGTATTTACTATTCATATCAATTTAGTTTTTATTTTGAATCGAAAAGGAATAAAAAGAAAATTTATGATTAAACAAAATCCATATAAATTTAGTTTTTATATTTTCTTTGTTTTTTAAATAAAAAAAAGTAGAAATAAAAAAATTAATAAATTCTTAAGATCCAAAAATTTTGTTTTAAAAAATTATCCATTCGTTTTCTACTTTTCAATTGTTTGTCTCAATATTGTCGGTTAATTGTAAAAGGTAATTTAATATTATACAATTATTTCACAAACCTTTTGGAAATATGGTGAAAATTTATTTATACTCACGACGAGGGGACAAAAAATATCACTGAATCGAGACTCACCTGAAACAAAAGAAAAATATTTTCAATTATAAAACGCTCTTTTTCTAATTATTATTAAATAAAACAATTCATTAAAATGAAAAAATATTTTTTACTAAAAATTTTGTTCAAATAAATGTATTAAAAATTTTTAAACAATATTTTATTTTTTTAAAAAAGAAAAAAAAATTTTTTCTATAACAAAACATAAAGTATTTTTGATAGCCTGTTGAGCTTTTGTCTAGATATATAAATATATATGTATACACTATTATTATTCCAGTTGGAACATTGTGTATTGTGGTTATTTTCAAAATTGAGATTTTGTATTGCGTGTGTTTGAAATAAACGTTGCAACCGGCAATTTCATCAATTTCCCAAACAAATATATCATTCTGTCGTTCTATATACCATTGTGTTCTTTGCAAAACAAATGTAACCTTTAAAAATACACCCGAATTTATTTTTTTATTTTTTCCTTTTTTTTTTTGCAGTTGTAATTTATCTCTCACACACGCAATATAAATTTATAACGTAAATTTTTCTTATTGTATTTAATAATTCGAAAGAATAATGTCAATAACAATGTAGATTAAAAATATTAATAATAATAAGAATAATAACAACAACTATAGAATATAGTATAATAGAAAAATATTTGCGATCAAAATGTGTTACTATTTTCTCTTGTGTTGTTTAGAAGTTTACTACTTTTTTATTTTATTTTTTATTTGTTTTATTTATTTGTTTTTTACCCATTCTATTTATTTTATTCGATTTTTATTTTTTTTTGTATATTTTTAAAAAAATTTTTTTGTATCGTTTATCATTTATTTTTATTTATTTTATTAAGAATAGAGAAAGAAAAAAATAATTATCAACAATCTCGACTAAAGTTTGTTGCACTCGTATAACAAATTTTTCCACTCGTCTAGAAATATTCATCATCATACTTTCTTACACCACCCGCCAATGCTGTACAATATTTTTAAGTACAAAAAACTTATTTCTCCCCTCGGATATAGAAAATACAAAGAAAAAAGAAAAAAAAATCGAAAAGTTGAATTCTAGAAAAAAAAGTTTTATTTGTATCGATATCGCAGCAGTTGTAGTAGAGTCTAAAAATCAGTTATTGAGAAATACATGGAAAATGGTAAAGTGAAACTTGCAAAAAAAAAGTTTCTTTTCAAAAGTGATGAACATGAACGATAAGGAGCGCGACACAATTTAAATTTCCCTTCGTAAGAGACGGCATCGACAGGAAATTCAAATGCTTTTCGATGAGATATAACATCACTAGTAAAAGAGAGAGAGAGAGAGAGGAAGAGAGTGAGAGGGGGGGGGGGGTGAGAGAGACTTTATTACATAATAAGTTTTGGGATTCACCGGTTATAATATTCTCGAATGACGTTTATACATAATCGCATCATTCACAAGGCGTTTCGCCGTGTCGATAATATAGAAATGTATACATTTATGTATATGTGCGCACATTTGTGTATATTCGCACATGTGTATGTGTATGTGTGCGCATATACGTGTATATGTGTTGATATGTGTATGAATGCATTTATATGTGTGTATGTGCGTCTATATGTGAATAAATGCGTCTATATGTGTACATGTGCGTCTATATGTGTACATGTGCGTTTATATGTGTACATGTGCGTTTATATGTGTACATGTGCGTCTATATGTGTATAAATGCGTCTATATGTGTATAAATCCGTCTATATGTGTATAAATCCGTCTATATGTGTATATGTGCTCGTATATGTGTACATGTGCGTATATGTGTATAAATGTGTCTCTACATGTGTATAAACGTGTATATATGTGTGTATTCATTACCTCGAGTAAGACGATCGCTTTTCAGAGAGAAGATCGTCGTATTCGTCGTCGTCGTAGTCGTGCTTCTCTATTTTGCCGTTCCGAGCGGCTTAAAATCTACCCCTCGGGCTGTATGGCCAGGAATAAATCCTGAGGTATTGGTAGGTAATGCTACCTCCAAGCGTTCCAGTACATTTCACTGGATGCATTGGCTTCAAGGAGAAACGGTACTATACCTCAGTCGGGCCAAAAGCGATCGCCTTAAACCTACAGATGAGAACATCTCCTTACATCCGAGTAAGAAAGAAAAAGAGAGCGAGAGAGAGAGAGAGAGAGACGAATACAAAAGAAAAAAGAAACGAGCAAAAAAGAAAAGATACCCACAACCCGCACGTGTAACCACAAAAATTTATTTCATACTTTCCTAAATATTCCTTTCCTCTTTCTTCTTTTTCTCATTTTTTTTTCTTTTCTTTTGGCCCCACCCGTTTGGCTAATAAATATTCCACCGTTCAAATTTATCTCGCGCGAATTTATTCTTGTTTCAAATAAAAAAAAAAAATTTTTGATAAGAAAGGATAAATTTCTTGGTTTTTGTATCGGAGAGAAATTTTCTTTATTGTAAACATTACAATTTGTATTTTAAAGATGAAAATTTTTTGTAAGCAAAACTATCTGTATTGTAATCATTAATGTTTCTTTCTGTAATAATTACAAATTAATTGTAAATATTACAATTTGTATTGCAAAGATTAGAATTCGTACTGTAAGCAATTGTATTGTAAACATTACAATATGTATTGTAAAAAAATTAAAATATGTATCGTAAAAATTACAATCTGTACTGTTAACATTACAATCCGTATTGTAAACATTACGATCTGTATTGTAATAATTACAATTTCTATCACAAAGATTACAATTAGTACTGTAAGCATTAGTATTTGTATTGTAAACTTTACAATCTGTATTGTAATCATTAATGTTTTTTTCTGTAATAATTACAAATTAATTGTAATAATTACAAATTAATTGTAAATATTACAATTTGTATTGCAAAGATTAGAATTCGTACTGTAAGCATTTGTATTGCAAACATTACAATTTGTATTTTAAAGATGAAAATTTTTTCTAAGCAAAACTATCTGTATTAATTAACAAATTAATTGTAAATATTACAATTTGTATTGCAAAGATTACAATTCGTACTGTAAGCATTTATATTGTAAACTTTACAATTTGTATTTTAATCATTACAATCTGTATTGTTATCATTACAATCTGTATTGTGAACATAACAATTTGTATTCTAAGGATGAAAATTTTTTTGTGAGTAAAATTATCTGTATTGTAATCATTACAATTTGTATTGTAATTATTACAATCGGTATTGTAAATATTAATGTTTTTTTCTGTAAAAATTACAAATTAATTGTAAATATTACAATCCATATTGTAAACAATATAATTCGTATTGCAAAGATTAGCATTTGTATTGTAAACATTACAATTTGTATTTTAAAGATGAAAATTTTTTTGTAATAAAAACTATCTGTATTGCAATAATAATAATCTGAATTGTAATAATTACAATATGTATTGAAATCATTACAATATGTCTTGTAATCATAACAATCTGTATTGTAATCATAACAATCTGCATTGTAATCATAACAATCTGTATTGTAAACATTAATGTTGTTTTCTTTAAAAATTTTCAAATCACCTATTGTTATTATTTTTACCTCTTAATAAGAAATTTTTTTTTTTTAATTTCATTTTATTCCTAATTTTCGTTTCTAATGTCCAGGGCAACTTAATAAAATGCCAGACGAAAGCTAATGATTTATTCATTAATCATGATTGTGAGATAATAATAAAGTTTGTCTCTAAAGGTTATTTGATTTCAAATATAGTTCACCTATTAATTTCTAAATTAATAATTTGTAAATGAACTGTATGTTATTCCTCTATTTCGAATCTGGATTAATTTTTTATTTTTAGAATCTCGGCATTCCTTTTAATATTTTTATTTAGAAATATAGACGAACAAACGAACAATATCCAAATATAACTATATAGACAATTGAAAGATTTAATTGATTTTTTTTTCTCATTTTGCCCACAGTTGACATTTACAAAAACCAAGCAATTAATTATTTAAATAAGTCAATTTTTAAGTAGGAGGAGAAAAAAAAAGAAGTGGAAGCTAGAAAATCAACATTAGTGTGGCCTACATTTCATTTGAATAGAGATATTGACCTTTTACATTTGGACGTATAACGTTTCACATTTCAATGTCTATTTTACGGTCTCATTAAACTTAATTGGATCCAAATTAGAAAGCAATTATGTAAAACAGTTTTTTAGTTGTTCGAAAAAAAAAATTGCTTTAAGTGACATATTTGGATTTTATTTTCTACTTTGTTTATATGAATAATAAAATAAAGGCAGAAGTGGATAAATAAACAAAACAATAAAATAAAGGGAAAAATAAATAAACATGAAAACAAAGGAATTAGTAAATGCTAAACGAGGATAAATAGTAAAATAAAGAAAGAAAATTAAGTTTGTTAACTTTGTTAACTTCGTGTTAATAAAACTTTCGAGTTAATCAAATTTTCAGTATTTTAAACTGATTTGTAAAAAAGTGGGGGAAAATTTCCTTTTTTGTGTTCTGCAAATTCTATAATGCTTTCGGTTGACATGCTAAGAGCCTTAACTTCCGGAGATTGATGTAATTTTTCCGCAGTAAAAAAAAAAAAAAAAAAATATAGGAAGAAAAGAAAAGAAAATGATGTCTCGTAGATCATTAAAGTTAGAAGAACTTATGCACTTGAGAGAATCAGATTACGCCAAGACTTTTTTAAAATTGCCGTAAAAGACTGCTGTAAAGGATGAAAATAAAAAATTACCTCCTGGACTTCTCTCTTTCTCGTGCTATTAATCCTCCGTAGGGCTTTCCAAGGAACGTCTTACTTCAGCGGATGCATCGGCGACAATTAGTTTCGGCACTCGGTGAGTGCAAATTTATTGGCGCAACGACCCGTGTTCCCGATAAGAGGAAACGCTATATACATGTATATATCGATTCTCTCGTTTCTCTCTCTCTTTCTATTTTTAGACTTTTCTCCAGTCTCATCGTTTTTTTTTTGTTTTTTTTTTTTTTGGCAAATGTGGGTGTGTGTGTATCGACAGTAGAGGAGAGACCGTTATCGACTGATTGCGAGCCTCGTTGCAAAATGTTCAAAAGCATGTAAATGATGCAGGCGTTTTTGTTTTCCAATACTCCTCAATATAACAAACCCCCCTTCTCACTAACCCTTCCCCCCTCACTCACTCTCTCTCTCTCTCTCTTTCTCCTCTTATCAAAACGGGTGTGTCCACAACAATCGATATTTTCCAGTATGTGTTTGTTGGTTTAAAAAAAAGAATAATAAAAAAAAATAAAAATGCGAAAAGATGGCTGAGACGCGCTTTATAAAAATGTGCCATGTCACCAGTGTCGCTCGACGATCGTAAATCAGAATGTCGTAGGCACATTCATAAGCAATACATCGCTTTTCGAAATCACCCTCATGTAAACCAAGACAGCTTGCATTTCCAAGGATATCTGCAAGAAGAAGATACTACCAGGTTGTGTCCGCGGAATGTCGACGGAACAAAGTCATAAATATTTAGGGGGATATACATGTAATGTGTGGCCAACAAGCTCAACTGAAAACGATTTCGATTAGACGCTCTTGAGGAAGTTGGACAATTTCTCATGACGTTTGCCATTTCATAACGTATCAACTTGCAACAACAATTTCATATACTGAATTTTAAATTTTAAAAAAGAATTTCAATTTAAATTCTATATACATGTTTCATTTTGTCTCAAGTTTTGATATTTTTATATTCAATATCTTTTCTCCAATTGGGATTAGAAATCCCAAGGAAATTTATATCGCAGACTACTTATAACGGTTATGTGAACTTAAACTGTCAAATGTGAAATCATTTCGAAAATAAAAATCATCTATAACTAAAATCGTAATATATTTTTCATTTTTCAATATATTTTTTAATTGGGATTAGAAATAAGAAAGAATTACAGAGGAAACAGTATATAACAGGTATGTAAACTCAAACTGTCAAATATGGAATTATTGGAAAATAAAAATCATTGATAATTAAAATCGTAATAATAGATTATACTTTTTGTTTTAGGATTCTTCGCAGACAATTTTTAAAATAGAATATTTTTATAATAAAATATTTTTAGAATAGAATATTTTAATAATAAAATATTTTTAGAATAGAATATTTTAATAATAAAATATTTTTAGAATAGAATATTTTAATAATAAAATATTTTTACAATAAAATATTCTTCTACTATAATTGAGCGCTCCAATGCAACAACTCGTTCGACGCTCGTTTCGAGTGTCGAACGAGTTGTTGCATTGGAGCGCTCAATTATTTTGCAGTTGAATATTTTCACAAAAAATTATTTTCATAATAAAATATTTTTACACTAGAATATATTATTTACAATAAACTTTTTTGAGTTAATAAATAAACTTTTTTACAATAGAATATATTCACAACGAAATATTTTTATAATCTAATATTTTTTACAATAAAATGTGTTCAGAAATAAAAAAAAAATGTTCAGAATAAAATATTATTCACAATAAATTATGTTAGAATTAAAAAAATTTTAGAATAAAATATTATCTGCAATAAAATATTGTTGCAATAAATTATATTTTTACAAAAGAATATTTTCACAGTACAAGTTATAAATAAATAAAGTTATAAATAAATTATTAATTCTACTACAGTGATTACAATTCAGGAGCGCGTTCACGTAACTTTCACTTTGAATTTTACTAAAAAAAATTTCACTTTCAATTTCACCCAAAAATATTCATTTTCACAAGAAAAATTTTTACTTTTAATGTTTTAATTTCAGTCAAAAAAATTTTCAATCTCAATTTCACCAAAAATGTTTGCATTCAATTTCACCAAAAAAAATTTCACTTTAAATTACACCTAAAATATTTTCACTTTCAATAGAAAAATTTTCACCTCTATTCAAAAAATTCTCTTTTTCAATTTTTATAGTTTTTAATTGAAAGTGAAAATATTTTTTTGTTAAATTTTAAATTTATTTGCAAAATTGAAATTGAGAAATTTTTTTAGAAGTGAAAATTATTTGATTGAAATTGTAAGTGAAAATTTTTTATAGAAAGTGAAAATATTTTGGGTGAAATTGAAAGCTTTTTAATTGAAATTAAAAGAAAAAATTTTGTTGTGAGAATTCAATTATTTAAATACAAAAATAAATAATTTATTGAATAATTGAATGTTTCTTAAAATTAAATTCTTACGAATTTTAATAAACTTTTTAAGAATAATTACATTTTTTGAGGAAAAATATTTTTCGGTGAAATTGAAAATATTTTTTGTTAAATTTAAAGTCCAAATATTTTGGATAAAATTGAAAATTTTTTTAAAAGTAAAAATTCTTTGGGTGAAATTGTAAGTGGAAATTTTTTTACAAAAAGTGAAAATATTTTATGTGAAATTGAAAATTTTCTGAGTGAGAGTGAAAATTTTTGCCGGAAAGTAAAAATTCTTTGTTCGTGAATTTGAAAGTGAAAATTTTTTGAGTGAAATTGAAAGTTTTTAAGTTTTTAAATTTTAAATTTTTTAAAGTTTTTAATTTTTAATTTTTTTTTTTTTTTTTTTTTTTTAATTTTTTAATCTAGATTTCTTTTTTATTCGTAAAAAGGAAATTTTTTTTGTAAACCCACTTATTTTGATAAATAAATATATTTACTTGCAATTTAGAGTAATGACTAACTCTAATTACATTGTACAGATTAAAAATGTCATACTTAATATAAAATTTCTGTCTATTTTAAATAAATAAATAAATAAAAATATTATTTTTAGTAAACTTTGCACGAAAGAGTAATTTAATTATTCATTATAAATATATTGTTGAAATAAGTAAAAAAAAAAATATAATAAACAACAATTTTACTTTTTTGTGAAAATTCCCATCTTAGAGTAAAAATCTCAGCACAATATATAAAGGAATATTAATTTGCAAAAAAAATTTTTTACAATTCTAACAATATAAATGACCCACGGTATTCATTTTCATTGTAGAGAGAGACACACACACACACATATAAATGTGTACGTATATACAAAATAGAAAGAATTTTCTATTCTGTATTATATTCTCTATGAATAAAAATTGGACGACAGTGTATGATAAAAAGCAGATCTTGAGAGATGAGCATACATCAGACTTTTATCATTATTTACAGGAAATGCAAAATGTAAAGCCTATCATAATGTCGGGGCTTTTTCCCCCTATTCATTTCGTTTCATATCTTCCAACCCCGAAATTCAATTTCGAGCAAATTTTTTTTTCAACTCTCTCTCTCTCTCTCTCCTCCTCCTCCCATGGAGATAACAACAAATATTAATCAATTAAAATGCACTGCTCGTTGGAACGTTAAAATAAATGAGATACACACTAATACACTGTTAGTGGGAAATGTTCTCCAATTGTATCGTAAATTTTACCAATTAAAAGTAAAGAGAAAGCGAATTTTTATAATTATATATTATATCTGTGTGATTTTATTGAAGTATTATGGGATGTTTTTTTTCTATTTGCAGCTGTGATATCTGTAATTGTAATTTTGATAATTTTGTAGCAATAAGACTTGAGTGTTATGAAATTGATTTAATAAAATTCAAAGTTTTTTGTAAAATAAAGGAAAAAAATTTGTATAAATTCTATTTGTTAATTGTAAATTTTAATTGAAAATAAAATTGAATAAATTCTTAAATTTTTAGAAAATAAAGGAAAAATTTTACTTAAAAAAATGTTCTATTTACGAATTTATTTAATTGAAAAATTATTCGAAAACATTTTTAATCAAAATTCTTCTCTAAATCATTTTTTTAAAAATATTTTTAGAAAAAGTTCTTTGGGAATTTTCAAATCTATTTTATTGCAATTAAATTTGACGTGAAATTTTAATTATTAAGAATTTCTTCAATTAATTAATATATATTAGAAAATAAAATTATCAAATAATTTCAAAAAAATTCAATAACATTCTTTCAAAAAAAATTAATTCTACAGAATTGTTAGTTAAATGTATGAAAAATTCAAATTTTCAAAGATTTTAATTTAAAATCTTTTGAAAATTCAATTATTTCTAAAAATTCATCCAATAATACTTTCAATATTTATTCAATATTTATTATCAATTATTTATTATCTAAACTTTTAATTGAAATTAATTTTTAAATTAATTTTTATTAGAAATTTCTACGAGAATTCAATTATTTAAATACAAAAGTAAATAGTATATTAAATAATTAAATATTTCTTAAAATTAATTTCTAATAAAGAATTTTATCAACAAATTTTTAAATAATTGAATTCTTTTGACGAATTTTAATCAAATTTTTAAGAATAATTACATTTTTTGAGGAATTCGATTAAAATTGTATTAAAAATAATTGAAATTGTGTGATGAGTTTTGCATTATTTATGAAAATAATTTAATATTGCGAAAAGATTTATAAAAATTTTGTAAATAATTGAATTCTTGTGAAATTTTTATTATTTATTAAAATAATTAAATGTTTGCG
Organism: Leptopilina heterotoma; assembly: GCF_015476425.1. Taxonomy (NCBI): domain Eukaryota; kingdom Metazoa; phylum Arthropoda; class Insecta; order Hymenoptera; family Figitidae; genus Leptopilina; species Leptopilina heterotoma. The sequence continues at coordinate 4,984,052 of NW_025111118.1, forward strand.
TAGAATTTTATTGGAATTTTGTTTAAAGAATTGAATTCATTTTGAGAATTCTTTTTAAAATAGTATAGATATTGAAAATCATCGAATTGACAAAAATTTTTGAAAATAATTAAAATTATAGGACAAGAATTTTATTGATATTTTTAAAAATAATTGAATTTTGAAGAAGAATTTTGTTATTTAAAAAGATATTTGTGATTTTGACGAGAATTTTTTTTTTAATTTTGCATACATAGTTGAACGTTGTAAGTAGAATTTTATAACTTTTGAAAATAATTGAATTTCTGCAATAATTTGTATCTTTTCTAAAATAATTCAATTTTTTAAAATGTTTTTAACTAAAATTTTTCTATAAATCCATTATTTTTAATAAAATTAATTAAATGTATATTGAAAAATTTAACTGATTTCAAGAAGAATTGGAATTATTAACATTTTGCAAAAATCTAAGTTTTTTAAAATTTCTATTTTTTAGTAAAAAATTGAAATTTTATAAAATTGAGAATTAAAACCTTTTGAAGTTCACCTACTTATGAAAATTGTAAACGAAACTATTTTAAAATTGAATTAATTTTGAAATATTTAAGAAAAATTGTTAATTAAATAATTTTAATGACATCAGTTGTTCAAGAATTTAGTTATTTAAAAAGAAATTATTGTCAGAAATAGGAAAAAATTGAAGGTTTTGTATTAAAATTCGTGGTGAAATCAAAAAGACATCAAAATTAAGAATTTTCTTATGAATTCTAAAAATTTAATTTTTTCCACTACTTTTAATAAAAATCCCCGACTTTTCCCTGAATCCTCTGTCTTAGAATATATAATTATTATTAGTTGTAATAGTATTAAAACTATATTCCAATTCATATTCTATTTTTATGAGAAAAATTTGAATTAAAAATTTCTAATTTTTAATTTATCGAAACAATTGTTAAATAGAAACAAAATCGAATACAAAAATCCTTTTCCAAATATCAAGAATCAAAGTCCCATCTTTTTAATTTACAATAATTTAAAATTGAAACCAATTTTAATAAATCCAAGGGGAGAAAAAGGAATGTCCCATTACAATAGAGACATAAAGGTATTCTAAATTGAAAAGGTCCAGAAGGAAAATAGTCGCCGACTCCCAAGAGACATAAATTTAAATTCACTCTACCCTAAAAGTGGTGGCATATACTCGAGAATTTCAAAAACATTTGAATTTTAATTTACCGCTTGTCAAAACTTTTGGTAACATCAAAGTTGCAGTATTTTTCAAATGGAGAAAGGAGGTACAACATAGTTCAAGAGTTGCAAGTTTGGTCAAAAGTTATTCAAGTTCCGGTAAAACTCACTTCCGTACATCCTCGTTGAAAGAAGTCGAAAATATAAGTCTTAAAAGTTATCACTATATGTATACACATACACAAATATAAACATATATACATACTACTCTACTCACAAAACTTGTCACGTTGATACACATCTGGTTCTTCAATATACCAATAGTTCCGAGAAAAGGGCGACAATAAATGCACACACAATATTTTTTAAAAATAGATTGTATGTCCAGTCACACAATTCAGATAGTGTTCAACGGAATTGTGTCCTTTTGCGCATAACTAATGATAAGAATTTTTAAAAAAACAGAATAGATTGCATTGTTGTTATGTAGCTAAACGAGATTTTCTGACAAGAGAAGCGGAGAGAGAGAGAGAGAGTGGGGGATAAAAATATGAATTGCTGATGAAACACAATTTTCGCAAAACATTTGCTACTTTATATATAGTACGCCATTATTATAAAATATGTTTGTAGAACTGAAATATAGCGCTTGGTACTATATCAGTTATTTTTGTTTTAAATGCCATAAACAACGTTCGTTATACGAGAGATGGTTTATCCGGACGTATCACCTCTCATTTATGAGTACAAAACGTTAATCGGGTAAAACGATTGTCAGACATATTTGACGATTTTTCATCAGCTTTTCTATTTTAACCGACAGGTGCATTTGGTTGAATAGGGAGAGTTAAATTTATCCTCTACTATACCCTCGTATGTGAAATTTTAAGGGAGGGTCGAAAATTTCACAAATAATTTTCAATAATATGTTAGTTTTTCTTTTATCTCCAACGATTTATTTTTTCGCCGAACAAAACGCGATGGTGTAGGGGAATTTAAAAAAAAATGATTCACATAAACGTGTTGCGAATGGCGTGTCGATTTCTATAATGGATAAACTTAATTTTTCAAATAATTATAAATTATAAACATTGTTATTATAATTTTTATTGGCTACAATTTTTTTGTTTCAGGAGCAACGAATGGCAGGGGTAACTTGGTTTTCTGTTATACCGACAGTTAGGAGATAATTACCGACCGAGAAATTAATTCTTGAGCGTCTCACCAGGTTCGCTAGGTGACAACCTAGCGAACCTGGTGAGACGCTCAAGAATTAATAGTAATCACAAGGAACATATCAAACAAGTTATTTAATCGCAAACTGTCAAATAGTGAAACAATCCTTCCGGGAATAAATAATTAAAATCGTAAAATTAGATTATGTTCGGCATTTGCGTTACCGACAGGAAAAATAATTTTTTTCCCCCAACCAACAGCAATCTTTTCGATACAACTTTTTAATGCCATTCTTTAATAGCGCGAATGCCGCACCACGAGCATTAATATTCAAATCAAATATGTAAATCTGAAAATCTGGATGTCTCCAATTTGTAAAGTTGAACGGTGGAAATTGGCAAAGTGCAGAAAACTCACCGAGACTGGGTCGCAAAAGAGAGATATGGCATAAAAATACCACAAACCTTAATCCTATTTATGACGCGAGACAAACAGCGATCCTTCCGTCCCATAATCCAACGGATTAACTCTCCCGTTTTGTCCGCAATCCTCCCTTTCTATTTCTCCCGTCACTCTCCTTCTGCACAACATTTTCAACCAGAGTTGAAGTGTAAGCGGTATTACAATCTTTTTTTTTGTTCTCATCTCACTCTCTCTCACTATATACCTGATTTACCCCCTTATTTTATACTTCCCACTGTTACCTATTATAAAATAAGAAGGGTGGAATTGATAGAGGGGTGAGAAAAAAGATGTCACTGTACTTTATTAATAATTCACACTAAACTGATGTTAAATGACGATTTTTTTTAATTCCACTAAAATCCCATTATATGGATGTTCAATATTCAAAGTTTATCGTGTTTTGCACACAATTATAATTAATCTGCTGCGTTATTACAGCTCGTCATTAATGTCGGCAACCATTTTATCATCAGATGGGATATTTTTTTATTTTCATTTTATTTCTCTTTAAACAGGGATTTTCGGATTATTTTTTGCATATTTTATGAAATAAAACCAAAATTTAGTGAAATTTCGTAAAATAATATTTCATCGCTCCTCTCTTTCTGAATTCAGCCTTTTTAACGATTGTAATCTTTCATAACAAATATTAGTTGTAAATTTATTTATTTTATTTACTAAATCACATTAATTACTTCTAATCTTTTCCCAAATGACATTTCTTTGTATTTTTTATCTAAAACGAAAATTTGATAAAGATGAGTTGTAATAATGAAAAAAAAAATTTACAAATTGTAAACAATAAATTTATTATTCAAATTAAATTATATGTTTAGTGTAATTATATTCATGTATGGAAATAGTAATGTATTTAAATGAATTTCTCCTTTTTTTGTGTATGCAGTAAAACACTTTTTTTTCTGCAAGGAAATAATTTATTAGGAAATTTCATTTTATGTTTAAAAATAAAGATTTCAGGTAGAAGATTAAAAGTAATTTCACACCGTTGGGAAAATGATATGGCCTCGATACATATAAGTGCAGGGAAAACGAGGTACTTTAAAATTAATACGTACCTATTCCGAATGATTTAAATTAATACTACCAAAGTTTGTTTTAGAAAGTTCCCAAATGTAACAAAACTCAGTTAACATTAATCGTCTAAATTTTAGTAACGAAATTCTATTTTCTTTTTCTGAAATTCAAATAAATTCTCCTGATCACATTTTTTACTATAACCTAAAATTGTACTTTTCTGACAATTAATCAAAATTTTTTAAAATTATTTTTATTTGTCATGAAAAGAATTTGTAAAAAAAAGATTCCATTAAGTAACACTTTGTAATAATTGACATAAGTCAATAATGTTAAAATTCAAATTTCATTTAAATATTCGATAATTATTGGAAAGTTCATTTCCTGGTAAAATAAATGAATACGACCATTAAAATTGATAGACAATTGAATTTTCAAAAAAATGCACATGGAAATATTTATTAAGTCTGTAATGGTGTCAAATCAGATAAATATTCAATAGACTAAGAGACGAAATTTACATTTTCATTTTAAATTATTGAAAATTTAAACCTACAAAATCAGTTATCAAACATTTATAATATGGGATTACAGAAGTCGAACAAAATAATAATTTACAAATCGAAATAAATTTAATAAAAATATAAATGGGAAAAAGGAAAAAAAATTGTTTAGTTTAGAAATAATTAATTATTTGTCAACGAGATAATTTTAGACGTACTAAAATGTAAATTAATAATTGATTAAACAAAAGTACATCTATTTTTATATCTCTTGAAATTAAATTATTCTATCGTATATGAACGGAAGGAAAAATATCTCCTATTAACTCCTTTCTTTAAATAAAAATTAACTTGACGTGAATGCTTTTATATTTATCCAATCCTTTTACTTTTTTTCTCATATTCATTAAATTTTGTGTTCTATTTTCTCACCTATCGTTTTATTAATTGTTTTTCAAAAATACTATTTATATTATGACCGCTTCAATAAATTTTCCATTATATCGGGTTTATTTGCTATAAATATCACAATATTTTGTATTAAAAGATCGATTTTGAACTCGAAATAGAAATGTCATAGAGGATTTAGTGTACGTATCATTTATAAAAGACTGCTTCTGACCCTCGTTTCAAAAAAGATCCGCCTCAAACGTCACTCTCTTGTCAAAACACTCAGACACCTCTTTAAAAAATTTTTTTCCACGCCTCAATTTTTCTCTTCTTCTTTTTTTTCGTATTTTGCGAATAATGTGGAGAAAAAATAGATTGATATTTTTTTTTTTAGAACGAAGGGCAATTTTTATTTTCATTTACATCACATTAGTATTGAAAATTTAAGTATTTTTTGATTCATTACGTACTATATTCATTGGTCGGTAATTATCTGTCGAGTGTCGGTAAAACAGAGAGAAAAATAACCCCTGCCATGCGTTGATCCCTTCTTGCAATTTAAATAAAAAAAATAACCAATAGTATTGGTATTAATATACGGAGTTAAAAAATAATTTGACAGTTTGAAATTAAATAACTGTTATATACACTTTGATCTTTGATTCTTATTTTTAATAATTTTATTTTATGGTTGGAATCATTTATTTCGAAATTGTTTTATTATTTGACAGTTTGCGATTAAATAACTTGTTTGATCACTTATTATTTGAAATTACTATTCCTAAGATTGAGCGTCTCGACAGGTTTGCGAGGTTGTCACCTAGCGAACCTGGTGAGACGCTAAAGAATTAATTTCTCGGTCGGTAATTATCTTCTGAGTGTCGGTAAAACAGAAAACTGAATTACCCCTGCCATGCATTGATCCCTTCTTCCGATTTAAATAAAAAAAAACTAACTAATAGTATTGGTATTAATATACGGAGTTAAAAAATAATTTGACAGTTTGAAATCAAATAACTGTGATATACACTTTGATCTTGGATTTTTATTTAAAATAATTTTATTTTATGGTTGGAATCATTTATTTTGAAATTGTTTTATTAATTGACAGTTTGCGATTAAATAACTTGTTTGATCAGTTATTCTTTAAGATTACTATTCCTAAGATTGAGCGTCTCGCCAGGTTCGCTAGGTTGTCACCTAGTGAACCTGGTGAGACGCTCAAGAATTAATTTCTCGGTCGGTAATTATCTCCTGACTGTCGGTATAACAGAAAACTAAATTACCCCTGACATTTGGAAACCTTTCTTGTTCTGCGATGTAAGTAAAAAACTAATCAAATAGTATAGATAACAATAATTATTTTTAAAAATTAAATTTATTTTTTCCTGTATTTGTTTTTCCACTACCACCACCACCGCCAGTCATAGAGTAATTTACTATTTTCTCTGATTAACTCTGTTTACACGGATGTCGCGCGAATTAAGGAGAATAATTTATATGTTTTTCAGCAACGTTTTCGCACCCCAAAATGCCACTGGCGGCGTCCGCGTAAACAAATCATCAGGATTTTCGGCAATTTCCGCGAGAACGTTTATATATACACACACTTTACTATATATATGTATATATATAAAATATATAGGTGTAAACGTGCTTGGGCGAAATGTCGGACCCGCCGCCGGTTTAAACCGAGATTCTAGCAGGAAGATAAGAGCTGAATTACGAATCGACTTTGCAACGGTTGAGACTCTGCCGATGGTTGTGTATATATATCTCTTCTCTCTCTATATAAATGTATTTGTGAGTGTGTGTGTCGATCGTACCTATTTTCGCTGGCAAAAGTGCTCTCACAACGATGCGGGCGGAAATTATGGTGATATCACTTCGAGGTGAAACTGACCTGGCCCGGAAAGGGCCCACTTTTCCTGTCCTCTGTCTTCAAAGCGATCTTTAGAACCCATAAAACGTTCCAATCTTATCAGGAAAAACTTCCACTGGTCGATTGTAAGTTATTACAACTAACTCTGTTATACTGTCTCCGCAAAATTTCTTTCTACCTTATAGAACTGACTCAATTCATTCTTTTTCTTTCTTTTTCATCAATAAACATTAAATTTTTCTTTGTTTATTTCGGCCCATTATTTATTTAACTGCATTTTTAATTTTAATATTGTTCTTTTAATGTATCAGAATTTTCAATAGACGAGAATTTTTATTTATAAAAGAATATATCAGCTTTTATTTATGGCATGCTTTATTTATATTTTCTATTCATATTTATTTATTTCCATTTTCATTTTTATTTATACTTCGAAATATATTTATCTGTTTATATTTTAATCTCTATATCTCTATTTTTATTTTCATTCCAAATATTTCTGTTTCTATTCATAATTAAATTAAATTTATATTTGAATATGGAAATACAAACGAAAATATATATTTCTGTATTTAAATTTAAAATAAAAATTATATTTGAAATCTAATGTTAACGATAGCTATGATCGTTAGGCGCTTGCATTATGCATCAAGGGTTCGATCTCCTCTTTAGGGTTTCAATTTTAATTTAAAGCATCATATCAATTTTTACTATTTTTAGTGTTGAAATAAAAAAAAATCCATTGCTAAATTGAGAAGAAGAGTAGAAAAGTTTGTTTATTGAAATCAGAGAATAGAAATTTATTTCTAGTTTAAGGAAAATTGAATTCTTCCGTATAAGCTAAAAAGTATTTGCAAAATAAATCATTTTTATAGCGAAACACTCTTTTTCAATGGGATTTTTTTTCTTCTTCTCTTTACTCGCCTTAATAAAAATTAAATTAAAAAAGAAATTACATTTAAAAACATAAAAGAGGAAAAAAAATATATGAAAAAACAAAGAAACAAAAGCAACGTTCTCAATTTTCCTAAATCCAGTGTGTACATTTCGATTTCAGTGTTTTTAAATTCGATTGGCCTTAAAATTGTATTGCTGTTGAAATGTTTGATTTGAATTTCAAATGCTTTTCAACTTGATTGTCTATCAATTTCCTATGCTTTTAAATTTTATTGACCTTCAAATTTGAAAGCTGCTTGATTTAAACGTTTTCCACAATCAAACTATATATATATACGAGACTTTAAAAGAGACTTTGCAATAACTATTAACTTGTAAATTATTATTATTAGCGCTTGCGGAAAAAAATATCTTTTAGAGACGAGAAGTTTCCTTCCTTTTTTTATATTTTTCAAAATGAACTTTGATTCAATTTCCATTGACTTTTATAACTCGATTTTATGTTTATTTGATAAAATTCAAAAAAAAAAAATTCCAAGGAGGTTTATTTATATTTGCAAACTGTTTCACAAATCGAAATTTACTCGAATAAAAAAGTGAATTTTAAAATGAAATTCTAGTCACAGTAAAATGAAACGTAATGTTAGAGGTAAAAAATTGAATGCAAAATCATTTTATTTCTTTTACTTTTATTCGTGAGAAACGCGCACATGTTTTTTTTAAAAAGAACAAATGACAAATCAGTGAGAATTTTTTTTTTATTTCCTCTTTTAAATTGGAATTTTTTTTCATCTTTTTTTTTGAAAACTAAATTCACTAATTGAAGCTGCTTATAGAGGGAGAACTTTTAATTCTATTAATTAAATACAAGTAGAGATGTTTCGTCATTACTTTATATGTACTTCTGTTAATTAGAGTTTAGCGAGTGAAAGAGAGAGAGAAAGAGAGGGAGATGTACAAAGATTCTCTCCAAGTATTCTAATCATAGTGAAATTTCATTGAAAATCACTGGAAAATTCAAGTGCTTTATCAGTGGAGAAACAGTTACTAAAATTTCACTATAGTGCCCAGTAAAACTTTATACAGTATATATACAGCTGCTTTTACTTGTAAAGTAGTTTATATTTATATCTATATATAGTTATATACATATAGAAACTCAAAAGTTGAAATTTCGTGTGCATTACCTGCTTTCCAGTGATAATTCACCAACAGAAATAGTTATAAATCTTTATGTACAATGTGAATCAGCGAAAATTACGAAAATGTCTCTGACGAAAATAACTTAATGAAACTTTGTTCCAAATACAAGGTGAAAATAATTTTAAATTATTATTAATGCGAACATTTTTTCTAGTAAATATTTTTTCTTGAAAATGAAAGTAAAAAAATAGTCAAAAAACAGAGAACAGTTTGTTGTAAACTTACAAAGAGATTAATTCAAATTAATTAAAGTTTTATTAAAATGAAATTTAGAAATGCTTCGGGAAAATATTAAAAATATATTAAAAAACGTTAAAAATTTGTTTTTGGACTTAGGAATTGATAATAAATATAATTCGTCATGTCTGACTAATTTTAGTTCTGCTAAAATTTTAGTTCATTAGGAAATAATAATTGTTTTTAGGAAAAACACAATATTTAATAATTTTTTATATTTTTAGCAAAGTTTCATAAATGCATTAAAATTATACACTGAAATAATTTTTCACCACTCGAGGTCGCCTTGATAATTAGAAAGGAAGGTAAAAAATTCCAGTGACAGTATTTTTCCAAATTGAGATATATTTAATAATAATAAAAAAAAGAAGGAAAAAAACAGTCAAGTAAACCGAATTGAACCCGGTGTTGAAATTCCCAAAGGCAAAGACTTTCTGCATTGATTTCTAATGAAAGTTCCCTCCTCGTCGACTAACGATAATCAAACCCCGTGGTACGTGCACTCTGAAAATCGGCCGCTCGCAGGTACGTATCTCTATATATAGAGAGTGGTAGTATAGTAGCAAATGGAGGGGGAGTGAGGAGAGTATCGCTCGATCTCTATTAATTTAACGTGGTTGGTAGGCCACGTATCGTGCACCTGGTTATGTGTGTACTCTACCATCCCGACAATACTCAGGGCCTTGGCAAGCCTTGCAATGCCATTTCGCGATGAGCTGCAACCCTCTCTCTCTCTCTCACTCACTCAGTCTCTCGAGATGAAGCCGCTTCAATTATCTTCTTGATAACTGTGATTGGTCAAGAGTGGGTACTTCCCTTTGCTCAACAGTAGGAGTTCTCTAGTCCAGAGTGATTGGCGCTTCAAGGGTTCGGGGAATAGGGTGGGGGGACAGGGGGCTCAAGAGGGGGAAGCAGAGGAATGAGAAGAAGAGAGGTGGCAAATAATCTCTAGGATTGGAAAAATATAGAAGCAATGAAAGCTTAGCTATATATATATATATATAGATGTGAGTATACGCGTGTACACGGTTATTACATGTCTGAGAATTATACGTGGCGAGCTCCTGGCAATCTATAGGGGTGTGATCGCGTGCATCGGAGCGTACAGAGCTCCATTTCGCGATGTTCAAAGCTAAAAGCAGAGTTCGCCTCTGGGGTTCAGTTTCCTTGTTCCACCGGAACAATGCGGCTTATATACGTAAGCGCCCTCCGGTCGCCACCTCCCTTTACCCCTCTATCCCCTCTTCTTTCAGCCACCCACTCACCCAACTATCCTCCTTTTCTCCGATCCCATTCCCACCCACTATCTCTCTTCACAGTGTGTGCCACTGTGTCTCGCTCTCTCTCTTTCTCTCTTTTGCGTTTTCATCCCTCCTCTCAAAGCATTGCTCAATGCTACACAATGTTCGTTGGTCTGGATTTTGTTTCGTTGGACGAATTTGTGCGTTTCCCTATGTGTTGTTGTTAAATCAAATCCTGAAATTCAACCTCCTACTCCTCTCTCTCTCTCTTTATTCTTCACCCTTGCCATATACACGCGGCCACTGAAAGTATATACATGTATATTATATTTACATCCGTGGGTATAAGTATATACTAATGGTAGTAGCATACATACTAGTGGAAACATATATCAGTAGTAGCATCCATACTACTATATGTACTAGTGGTAGTAATACATATTAGTGGTAGTCGATGTGGTAGTAATATACCAGTGGTGGTGGTAACAGTAGCAGCTGTAGAAGTAACATCAGTGGCCGAGTATATGTATCGCGAGCGCGGATGTTTTTTGGATAATAGATATATTATGCTCGCGTATATTACTTTATGCATGGCTGAGACCCTAAAGGACACATTTTTCGAGGGTGTGGGTGAAGGAGAGTGAGAGAGAGAGTAAGAGAGAGAGATTTTATGTGTGGATTGTGGGGACGCGCACATTAGCCACGTTGTCACAATTTAACACCTCTGTCATTTACTTTGGCTTTTCACCAAACCTCCACCTCATCCTACCATCCTTTCCCCTCGAACCCTCCACCTTTCAGTGCGTTACGCCAGTTCACTTCAATTGTGTGGGAATGCTTTTGTTTTTCATATTTCTCTTAAAGTTTTTTTTTTTTTGCACATTCATATATGTTCGTTATTTTCTCTTTGATCGTGTCGAGTGCTTTTTTAAATTACACTGATCAAGTTTTCGAATTATGTACCTTTGAACAAAACAATGGGTAAATCATTTCAATTTTTGTTGTCAAAGTTTATATTTCCTGGTGTAATCGTGGTGAGACATCCAAACAGGAAGGATAAATGGATTCTACAAATTCAGAGAAAGTTCTCTATGGAGGAGGCCGGAAACGGAAAATTTCACTGCTTGCTCCTTGATTAGTAATAATTTAGATACAATTGAAATTGTAAAAATAATAATTGAAATAATATAATAATAATAGTAATCATAACTTCATGAGGGGTTAGAAAATCGTGGTCTCTTCCTGGATGGCGGATAAGGAGACCCGGTGTATCAAGTAGACGGTAAATCCGGAGTGGACCGAAATCCTGTGCGAGGAGACCAGAAACGGGAAATCTCGCCATCGCTAGTCAATAAGATTGTTGCCGAAGGGCTCATGGATTGTGGGGACGCTGAACATTTTTGTAGTAGCAGAGATAATCTTGCGAGGAGAAGCAAATGGATTGGAAAGCAGAGGAAATACATCAAGATTATAGATTTTTAAGGGTGGTTGGTAATTAGATGAGTGACGAGGCTGGAATTTTGGTGTAACTTTTAGTTATTCCGCTGCGATCGAAAAATATCTATTGGGAATTCATTGATTGTTTAGATTCATTTGTAGTTTACAATTAGAACTCGACTATCGATAATCCGGTTGTACCGCTTTAGTAGCGATTGTCTACAGTTTCCCTCTCCACTACCAAGAGAACCCAGATAGAAGCGGTCCAGGCAAATGCGAATACTCCTAATTCCGAATCGGTCTGCAGACGCAGATGTTAATGAGCTTGGTCGTAACAGATGTTTCCGAGTGGAAATAAATGCTTCTGTTGGGATACATTTGTAAGCCACGTCTGGACTGCTGCAACTAGATCCCGCTAGGAAAGATTCAGAAGGAATTTGAGTCTGATCAGAATTGGAGATGACACCATTAAGGAGACTTTCGTCGCAGTAGTCACCTAAAGTTAGAAAGTTTTCATGGATTTAAGTCGCGAATTTTAGGTGCTGGTTATTGGAACACCAAGTGCTTTAGTGAATTGAACGCTGGCATATAAAATTATCGATTTGGTTTGTCTTATCCAGACAGAAAAGATCCAATCAGTATTGGAAGAGGTACTCAAGAAGCTAAAAAACTTCTCTGAAACTAGAGAACTTCTCTAAAGCTGAAAATTTCCTAGAAAGCTATGGTCATAAGACTGGATGTCTAGATGTACCATTTCTGACGTTCAGAAGCAACTAGAAGCAAAAAAATATTCAATATCCAAAAGACTAAAGGTGTCCACAAACGGATGATCATAAGACCCAATAATTCAGAACTGCACATCTTCAGACTTTTGGGTTCAGTCTTAGGAGAACTACTCAATAAACCAAAAAACTGTTGGGCATATGATCCGATCGTCTATGCGAATTTTCAGAAATTTGAATTCCAGTTGGAACTTCCAATAGAAAAGGCGAACAGATTTCGCAAAATTAGGCATTGAAAAATCGATAAAAAGTCCGTGCTTGGACGATCTCTTTATTAACCATAACTCCGATGGTTTATAGACATCATCAGGACCTACCTTGAGGTCAAATATAGGAAAAAAAAGACTGGAAGATCTGCTGCGCGCTTCAAGTGCGGAAAAGTCGATCATAAGTTCGCCTATTGTAAGAAGAGCCCAAGCAGTTTTTTTTATAGAAGAAAAAGTTCGCCGGGAAAGATAATTCGACCCAACTCAGAGAAAACAGACTACTAAGCGAAAGGGTCTTTAGGTCACATCTAGAGAAAGGAAAAAAAATCTGCAAATGTCTGCGAGAAATAGAGAGCATAGAAATAAATTTCAAAAGCTAAGAAATAAGAAAAGAAGAAGAATTTTAAGTAATAACATTTTTTCAATTTCTCCTCTCTTGAAAATCAACAAAAAAGCAAATGTTTTCCAAAAGTTTGCAAAAAGTAAATAAAAACATATAATACACTTGATCCTCTATATAGAAACAGAAAAATTCAATTCGCAACTAATTTTTTTCAAACAAACTTTTTTCTCTGAACTATACTTGGAAACACAAGTATGTGTGTGTGTGTATTAAACTTGACTACAAGTTATAATGAAGTTTCATATACTCGTTACTGATGTTTAGTATTCTGTGGTTCAAATGGATTATTAGCACCTTTATTTCTAGATTCTAAAAAAATGCGAATAAAATTATGTTTTTTAAAAATATTTTCTGATATTGGTTCGAAATTAAGTTGTGAAAAAATAAATTTTTTTATTTGCGAACTAAAAAAGAAAAAATACAATTTTGACTACAAAACATGTTTTGAAAATGTAAAACGAGAAATGTTTCCCTGCCAGGTGCAGTTTATTGCTGACATTCGTATACACGCTCCACACCCAAAACTATTTTGAGGTTGAAAAGGGTTCCATAAACTTCTCCCAAAGTTTCAAGTGATTATTAAAACATAACAAGCATATATTTATAATTCCTTCTTTTTTGAAATTTAATTTCACGTAATTACTGTAGTTTCAAAACTATTTTTTTTTTTTGTTTGAAAAACTTTTAAATGAAGACAATGGGAACGGCGAAAAAAAATTCCAAAAAAATGCGCCTTTTTTTACGAATCTAAAAATATTTTCCACTCTTTTTTTCGACTATAATAAAGTGAATAAAGTGAACGGGTTTGACTTGAAAAGAAAATGGATAAGTTCCGTTTTGGTTCATTCTTCTGCGCGGTGAGAAGTGAAAGAATTCTCTTTCTCGAATTAAACTCTCTAATTTCCATACTCACAACTTTTTTTTTTTTTTTTTCATTAAAAGAGAATTAGGTAAAAAATTTTCAATACGTGAAAAGTATAAATAATTTTTATTTTAATTAGAAAAAAAAATCCTTTTAAAAGATAAAGTTTTCAACTTAAATCACCTTTAAATTAAAATCTTCTAAATTAAAGCTCTTTTAATTTTCAACACTTGAAACTTTTGGAATGCTTTGAAGGTTGAAGGATCGTAAAAATAAAGAAACTTCTAAAAGTCATTGAAACTTTCCGGCTGCACAAATAAATGGACTTGCAGGCGTAAAAACCCACTTTACCAAGGAGAAATTTTTTCGTCGCCCTTCAACGTTACTTTTACACGGACTTTTAAGCATTATAGCGTCCGCTTTTCGAATTGTGTGTGTATATATGTGTAAGGAGAGTGAGAGAGAGAGAGGGGAGGCCTCTTCAGAGTTCGCGGTTCCCGTGGGCCCCTCAGTAGTCGCGATTGTCCTTAAGTACGCAAGTTACCATACATAAACGATTTGTTTCCAGTTGAAAATCTCTGCAAACGCTCATTTTCCAACCCTTAATGCACCTTCTCACTTACCTACTGGTTACACTTACATTAAAAGACTTTTCAAACATTTTACTTTTCATTCAAAGAACAGTACTCCCTTTAAACGCATTCTCTCTTCAGTTTTATTCCAATAAATTGCATTTCAAAATTTTTTATTCCCCCCTCACTTTATTTTTGCCTCTTATTCCACCACTCGAAATCTCTTTTTGCAATTTTTTTTAATCAGTGCTTTTAATAATTTAATTTCTTTTTACTGGATATGTAATTATTATGAAAAAGTATTCTTTGCTGCTTTTAATTGGAAAATTAATGCTTTTAATCAACATTTTTTAATAGAGAATAAGAAAGTAAAAAATAGTCAAAAAAAAAAATTAGGAATTTAATTTGTAATGTAAAGAATCTGGTGGATTGTAAAAAGATTGTTAAAAAGTAATAAGAGAGACGTAATTATTAATTTAGTTGGGAAATTTATAATTCTTGACTTAAGTTCAGAGAGCTTATATTTTATTCGACATTTTGTTCTTGTTGTTCTTTGGCAAGTTCTTCACTAACTTTGTAACTATGATAAGAAGACGATGAGTCTAAACGTATCGTTTTAGTAATTTGATTCCCAAGTCTTTCTCTTGTAATTAATAGTCGTCTGTGTAGCCGTTAGCTATACAAAAGTGGATCTCGTCTCTTTAACGCTATTATATCTATTTTAGAATCAGTCAATAAAATAGCAAACGCAGTCGAAATTTCTATTTTAGTCTTTCACACGCCTTCTCCTTTTTCTCCTGCTTTTAAGAATCGTTCTCAAGTTTTAGCAAATTTAAATGAAAAATGATTCAATTTAAAAAAGAATGTTTCTTTTAAAAGAGGTTTTAATTTTTTGCAACAGTATTAAAGGAATTATTTTACAAGAGGTTTTAATTTTTTGCAATAGGATTAAAGGGACGTTTCTTTAAAGAAACGTTTTTTAAAGTTCTTGCAAAGGTGTTAAAATGAAGGAAAATAAAATAAAAAATTTTCGCTCGGGGGTTCTTAAGATAGTAGTTACGGCCCTGGCTGAAAGTGGTTCGTCTCCGCTCGTGCAGACTCGGGGCGTCCCGAACCCGTCCGAACATGCTACGAACCTTCCCGAATGATACGCACTCCGCCATTTGCAGTATTTCTGTTTCTTTTTTTACAATTTCTTTTACTTTTTTTCTTGTCTTTGTTTCGTTCTAACTTTCTTTCGTCCTTTCTATACAATTTCGTAGGAAATTCACCAATAATTTTACTTATACCAAAAAAATAAATAAGTTAACCTCTCATAGATTGTGGAATTAATTAAAAATCTTTAATCAAATCTCCATCGTTTTTAATACTTTTCTTTTTAAGTTTAGAACATTAAACAATTTCGATTTCTATGCGAGGAATTTCGATAAATTTATTATAGTTCCTTCTCCCCTCCCCCCCAACATGAGGGGAAATGAAAGCTTTTATACGTTCTTTTGAGGTGAGGTCATTATGAATAAAATGGCACTATCTGCGCTCTTAATTGAAAGCATAAAATTTCTCAAAACTTATTGAGGATTAAACGCCTTAATTGTTGAAAGCACCTAAATTTTAGAGGAGAGTCTTGTGTTTGGGTGAGCGTGGCACATCCTTAGCGCCCCTTCCCTTCTCCCCTCTTAATAAACGCCATTAAGTAACGCGATCCTTGGTGCGAAAACTTTTCCTATATTTCCTGCTACGCGCTCTGGTGGTGCTCTCTCTCACTTTTAGTTTCCCTCTCTCTCTCAATCTCTATCTCTTTGCGTGAGAAGAGAAGAGAGGGAGTGAAAGAGAGCAGTGCCTACATACCTTCTAACACGACTTTGGCTCTCCCTTCATTCTAAGTTTAAGATAAGGTTTTCGGGTGGCGCTTCTCAAACGCCTCTAGTTTCATGAGATTACTACTTGGAAGGATACGCAGCAACCACTCGATGAACGAGACAAGATTGTAAATTCAAGTAAATCGAGCGGCACTCGTATATATGTATATACAACGGGAGATTGTTTCGTGTAGACATACAGCTTTAAAACGATCCTGGATAACCTCAGGAACAAGGTTGCCGAGTACTGTTGTATATATACACACACATTCGTGCACATGTACATATAGGTGCTCATGCGTGTATAGTTACGTACTTCCATAGATGCCTACTTACACATATACACATATACAAAAATATAATTATATTTAAATGTATATACATATAAATAAATGTCTTCATATGTGTACACATGTGTACATAAAAGTCTTGCCCACGAGCAATGATGCACATATAAATAAAAGTCTACATGTGTGCTTACAGATATAAGTAAATCTACATGTGTATGGTTACACATACTAATAACTCTACCTGTATATGGTTACACATATAAAGTAAGTCTAATTGTAAATGGCTAAACATATAAATAAGTCTACATGTGCATATGGACAGACATATGAATAAGTCTACATGTGCATACGGATGCACATATAAATAAAAGTCTACATGTGTATGTGGCTACACATATAAATAAGTCTACATGTGTATGGGTACACATATAAAGAAGTCTACATCTGTATGCGGCTACACATATAAATAAGTCTACATGTGTATGTGGCTTCACATATAAAAAAGTCTACATGTGTATGTGGCTTCACATATAAAAAAGTCTACATGTGTATATGGCTTCACATATAAATAAGTCTACATGTGCACATGAACACACATATGTAAATAAAAGTCTTCACATGTACACGGATAAATCCCAGTGATTGTACACACATATGCACATGTGCGATGGTAAGATGGGCGTATTCACGAAGAGAGGAGTACGCCACAAGCTAGATTACGTTAGGTATACGCACGACGTTCAACATAAATAGTTCAATCACGACAAGCTTAAAACCTTAAGCATCCCGTTGTCTGCTTTTACAACGATTCACCCTCCCCTCTCCACCCATCACCAAACACTTCTCTGTCTCTCTCATTCCTTTTCCTAGAAACAATCTCCATTCTGCTCGTTCCTTGTCTGGCACCTCGATATTGTTAGAGAGGAGGAGGAGAGTGGGAGATGGAGCTTAGGAGAGGGGGGATATGTATTCTCAAGACAGAGCTTCGTGACGCTCCTTGGAAAAGAGGGTATTTTCCCTATATTGAAATATTTAATATTTTTAATAGAAAGTCGATCCTTTGGGAAGAGACACGAGAGTAGTAGACAAGGGAGCTTTAAGTTACCAAAGAGTCATTTCCTTTTTACAGACACAAGGACTAAAGTTGTCTCTCTTGTAAAAAAAAGATTTGTCTCTCTGCCTTACTTCTTTTTCGTTTTCGCCATAGTTTTCTCCTGGACTGTTTTTCTTTTTTCATTCTTCTGTTCCCTTCTTTTTTGTTTTAATTTTTTTTGTTCTTTCTTTATCAGGATTGCCACGAAAATTTAACTTTATTTTTCCCTTATATTTCGAGATAGAATTTTTGACTTTTTCCCTGACACTAAAGAATATTCTGATTCACTCTAAAAATTATTAGAAACTCAATAAAAAGGTTAGAATATTTGCGAATTTATTTAATTGTAAAATTATTTGAAATTCTTCTTTAATTAATTATTATTTAAAAGAACGAAAAATTTAGATTTTCAAAGATTTGAATTTGGAAACCTATTCAAAATTCAATTATTTTTAAAAATCCATGCTATAAAGCTTTTAAAATTAAATTATTATTTAAAATTTTAATCGAAATTCATTTTTAACTCAATTTTTATTAGAAAATTCTACGAGAATTCAATTATTTATATACAAAAATAATTAATTTATTCAATAATTGAAAGTTTATTAAAATTTAATTATTGACGAGAATTTAAAAAAAAAAATTTTAATTATTTAATTTCTGCAAAGTATTTTGTTACTTTTCAAAAGAATTGAATTCTTCTGATAAATTTTGATATTTATGAAAATAATTGAATTTTGGAAAAGAATTTTATTAAAATTCTTTAAAATAATTAATTTTATGGGGAGAATTTTGTTGTTTAACAAAATAATTGAATTCTTTTGCAGAATTTACTTAACAATTTTTGAAAATAATTAAATTATTGCAAAGAATTTTATTATTTTATTGAATAATTGAATTTTTCTTAAATTTGAATTCTTTCGTTAAGTTTTAATAAAATTTTTAAGAATAATTGCATTCTTTGAGGAATTTATTTAAAATTGATCAAAAATTCAATTCTTGTTATAAATAATAAAATTCTTTCAAGGAATTTAATTATTTTTAATATGATTTTAATAACATTTTCAAAAGAATTGAATTATTTTCATAAAAAATATAATTGTTTGCAGAAATAAAATTGTTTTAAAATTTTTAAAAAAATTTATGAAAATAATTGAATTCTTTAAAGAAATTTTATTCAATAATTCAATTTTTTCAAAGAATTGTATTTTTTTGTAAAAAAATTAAATTCTTTCAAAAATTTTATTAAAATTGTATTGAAAATAATTCAATTCCTGCAAAGAATTTTATTATTTAATAACAAGAATTAAATTTTTGAGAAAAATTATATTAAAATTTTTGCAAAGAATTCAATTCCTTAGAAGATTTTTTTATTATGTATGAAAATAATTGAATCATTGCAATGAATTTTATTATTTAATTTTTTGAATAATTGAATTTTTTTTAAATTTGAATTCTTCAGTCAAGTTTTAATAAAATTTTTAAGAATAATTGCATTTTGCGAGGAATTTATTAAAAATTGTGTTAAAAAAATATATTTGAAATTCTGCGATGAAAATAATAATTGAAGTCTTAAATGAAATTTTATTCTTGTGATGAATATTGTTATTTATAAAAATAATTGAATTTTGCAAAGAATTTTTTTAAAATCACTAAAAATGACTGAATCTTTATGAAGAATTTTATTATTCATTAAGATAATTGCATTCATACTTTTTGGAAATAATTAAATAATATTAAAAAATTCATTTTTGTAAGAAATAGAAAAAAATTTGTGAAGGTTTTGTATTAGAATTAGTGGTAGTTTCATAAGTTTATGAGGCGAACAAAAAGACACAAAAATTCAGAATTTTCTTATGAATTTCAAAAATTTATTTTCTTCCAGTACTTTTAATAAAAATAACTGACTTTTCCCTGACAAATTCTACTTTCCCTGGTTTTTCCCTGAATTCCCTGATTTTCCTGACCTGTGTCAAAACTGTTTATTTCCTTCTCTATCTCGTTTATTATTTCTTTACTATTTTTTATTTTCATTCTTTCTTTTTATCCTTCTTTTTATATTTCCTTTTGCTTTTCTTTTTATCTTTCTTTTCTTCTTTTTCTTCCTCTTTTCTTTCGAGTGAAAGACAAAAGAAAAAGTGTTTTTGAAAGAAAGACAGAGAAATATAGAAAGAAAAAAAAATAAAAAGAAAAGGAAAGAAGGAAGCAGAAAAATATAGAAAGAGAAAAAAATAAAAAGTGAATGAAAGAAAGAAGCATAGAAATATAAAAAGGGAAAAGAATAAAAAGAGAAGGAAAGAAGGAAGAAGGAAAATATAAAAAGGGAAAAGAATAGAATGAGTAGGATAGAAAGAAGCAGATAAATATAGAAAGAGAGAAAATAATAAGAGAAAGACAGAAGAAAGCAGAGAAAAATAGAAAGAGAAAATAAAAAGTGAAAGAAAGAAGGAAATAGAGAAATATAGAAAGAGAGAAATATATAGAAAGAGAAAAAAATAAAAAAAGAGAGAAAGATAGAAGAAGAGAGCGAAAGACAGAAAGAGAGAGTGAGAAGTAGAAACAGAGAAAGATAAAGAGACCAAAAGAGAGAGAGAGAGAGAGAGTTAGAGTGAGGAGGGGGGAGGGGGGAGAAAGTAACTTGTAAGGGAGTGAGTATTCAGCGTCAAGTTAAACTTATGAATTGAGCTTTAAGTTCACGCGATATTCCTTCCAGTATTCCCGTCGTCTCCGCAGGGATTACGTCGAGCTGATTGGCTATCCAAGTTAAGGACAAAGCCACAGCTTAAACGGTCGAAATAGAAGGTCCCGCTTTTAGGGATGACTCCATTTCATTAGGGATACATATATAAAGGATCTTGGGGTTGCGAAATGCGTCTAATGGCCTACCCAACAAAAAAAAATATCACTACTTACTGCTATCCCTCAGGGGAGGCAAAAAAAACACACACACACAACAGGAGGAAAATTCTATTAAAGATATTTTCCTTGTCTTTTTATTTTACTTTTCCTTTCTCTATTACGCCTTGCGGGAGAAACCATCTGTTTGATTCTGTGGCTGAAAAATCACAGTGTAAGAGGACATTTTTATCCCTCTTGTTTACTGTCACATCATTACAGGTAACTCATTAAAGAGACATTCTTTTTTCTCTTAATAATTGTAATAATTTTTTTCTCTTATTGAAAAAAACTTGGTAAACATTGTTAATAATAATTTCTCAAAGAAACATTATTAATATTATTTTTTATTTTTATTAATATTATTTTCCTTCTTATTTATTAATTTTTTTTTATAAACGGGACGAGCTTTTATTATTATTTTTAATTATAATAACTTTTTTATAATAAATATTATTTTTTTCTCTTGTGACCGTATTTTTTATTTTTAATTATTAATACAAACCGTAAAATGTAATCATTATGAAGAGCAGAAAAACACTCTTCAACTTTATATTATTATTATCATCATCACTCTTCGAGTAATATATGAAAATTTTTCTCTTCGCTTGCGGTTTCACTTTGTCTTTTTTTTTAAAAAGAAAAACAAGAATGAAAGAAGAAAAATCGCGACAAATTGCCTTCATAAGATCGACGATTTCCGAAGTGGCCGTGAGGTACGGGAAAAATTGCAGTGCAGTTGCGAACAAGTTTCATACGTTATCGTCGGGACTTGTGAAGAATTCCTATTTATCAGCGATAAAACTGCGCGCTATCATATTTCTTCTCGCATCACAAGTCTGAGTCACAATCTAGATGAAAACAAAAAAAAAATGACGAAGAAAAAAAACTTCGTTTACCTCGCCCCGCGAAAGAATTATACACCAGGGAAATAACTTACAACGAAAACTTTTTAATGAGTCTGTAATTTGCAAAAGACGCCAAAACTTACTCTTTTAGGGATTTCATTTTTTTTTTTTTTTGGAAAAAATTTTCTAACGAGAATATCTTATACTTGAAATCTTTTCGTTAACGAAACTGACAATTAAATAAAACTTTGGCGGAAAACGAGGGGAATGTCTCGTGGAAAAAGTGAGTGAACATGTCTGCCTCCAAAAGGGACTGAAGTAAAATAATTATTTAAAAAAATTATTTTCGAAAATTCGGCCCATTTTTTAGAATTATTTAATTATTAAATATTTTTCGGTCGCATTCGTTAGTAGTTAGGACATTTTTTTTTTAAATTGATTGAATAAATAATGCGAAAAACTTGAAAATATCTTGTAAAGTTTTTGAAAAAGAAGCTAAAATTTAGTGTCGGTAATTCAGAAATTCGACTACTTAATGAAAATTCAAAAAATTTTATAGTCAAATTGTCAAAAAAATAGTAGCGGCATTTAGTTTAAAACTTAATCGTATGAATAATGCAAAAAACTTGAAAATATCTCGTAAAGTTTTTGAGAAAAACGGTAGAATTTAGTGTCGGTAATTCAGAAATTTGATTTACTTTAGCGGATTTCAAAAAATTTTGTACTAAAATTTGTGAAGGAATAGTAGAGGCACTTAGTTTGTAAATTAAGTGATTAAATAAATCGAAAAACTTTGAAATATCTCGTCAAGTTTTTGAGAAAAAAAGCTAGAACTTAGTGTCGATAATTCAGAAATTCGACTACTTAACGAAAATAAAAAAAAATTTATCGTTAAATTAGCAAAAAAAAATAGTAGCGGCATTTAGTTTGAAACTTAATCAAATGAATAATACAAAAAACTTGAAAATATCTCGTAAACATTTCGCGAAAAGCGGTTGAATTTTCTGTCGGTAACTCAAGAGTCAAAGTAGACTTAATGGAAATTAAAATTATTTTATGTCTCTTACTTAAAAGTGAGACATTTATACAGCATAGAGAAACATGCTAATTATTTGAGAATAGAAGAGGAAAATTTAAATTTAAAACAAGAATGGGCGAAAATTAATAAAAATTTTACGAAAAATAAAAATTTGTTGGGAAAAAAGAGAATTTCCTCATTATGTATTTTGAATGTTGCTCCTCTGAGGGACTTGTCGAGGCTCTTGTGTCAAGAAACAAGTTGATTAATGCCGGAATGTTGTTGCATTTGTTTCCTTTTTGCATGCAACAATTTTCCTTCAGAGCATGATGCTTTGGCTTGGTTAAGGATATCGCGCGAGATCAAAAGTTTCTAGTTCGGCTTTGGCCACGCGCACATTTGCATATAAATACAAGTCTGCACGGAACCGCTGGGAAGAGTTTCGTTACGAATAGTAAAGGCGGAAGGTGCACCACCTTCAACTTATATTTGGATAGTTAAAATGTGTTGTAGAGTCACCCTCGACCCAAGCAGCTCTCTCTCATGCCCCCTTGAGAGAGCTTTTCCAACCTCCCCATCCCCCCTCACTCTTTTTCCTCTCACTCTCTCTCCTATCCTCTTTCTTTCTCTATCTCACTGATCTCAAATTCCCCAGATATTATATCTAACAGCGTTTCAAAATATCCTTTTTAACATTCTTTTCCCTTATTCTTTATTAATTTCATTTTTCTCCTTTTTTTAAAAAGTCCAATTTTCAGAGAATATTTTATTTATACTTTCCATAAAGAAACAAAATAGAATTTAACTTCCTTTTTCTTCTTCTTCTTTTTTTTGGACCAAACTGTACATGCAAAAACTTTCTTTTCTTTCTGTTTTGCGTTATTTGCATTTTTTATATTTTAATTTATTCCTCGTGCGCGCGTTTCTTTAAAATAAAGAAATGGAATGCAAATGCGTTAAGGGGAGATTTTGTTTTTAATTATTAGAAAAATTAGGAATTGTTTTTAATTTACCTTTTTGGATTCTAATCTGTTGCAACTAGTTTGAAAATTTGCAGAAAATATTAAGACTAACAATGCTTTTAGTTTTCAAAAAATTAGGAATGTAAGGAAATTTTTTTTATCTAAAATCCTTAAATAATAGTAGAGGCATTTAGTTTGAAAATTCATGGTGTGGACAAAAAAATTTTTTTTTAAAAACCTCGTACAGTTTTTGAACAAAATGATAAAATGTAGTGTCGGCAATGCAGAAATCTGGAAATCTAAATGAATTTTTCGTTCTAAAATCGAAAAAAATAGTTGTGGCACATAGTTTACAGGTTAAATGCCCGAATGCAGTAAAAATATATAAGATATAGTTTTTTAATTTCGAGAAAACCTGCAGAATTATAAGAAAAAATGTCAATTTTATTCCTTTTTCTCAATTATTTTGTGTATCATTAAGATTAATTAAAAGCAAATTATTCTTCCAGTATACCAAAGTGTTCAATATTTTTCTCAGTCATTAAAAAAGTTACTTCTCAAACCAAACACTTATATTAATTCCACGAAAGATAAAACATTTCGTTTAATTTTGATTAATCAGAATTTACATTTATCACGCTCGTCTATATGATGAGGAGCAAACAATGTTCACTCTGTTTGCTGTGTCTTTTTATAAAGAAAATGAATGCGTCGTCATAGCGTCTCGATTCTAAAGTTACAATATTAAAAGGAACTCTGTTGTAATAACAAGTGCATTAATCACTATACTCATAAAGCGATTTATAAGCGGTTTTTTTCTCTCACTCTCTCTCTCTCTCTCTCTCTCTCTCTTTCTTTCTCATTCTCTGCACATGAATTAGCCCATCGTATTTAATTTCCTTTTAAATTGAATTTAATTTATTACTGTTTGAATGACACACACTCATCTTTAGTTAATTTTCTTACAGTAAATTCAACTACTCTCTTTGCCGAGTTTAGAAAGTGCACAAAATTCTCAACGTCTACAATTTCAAACTCCAAGTGCCAATTCAAAAGCGTAAGTTCCAGTTTTTCGAAGTTTAGCAACCGAAAGTTTAACTTTCTAAACTCGGCACAGTGGGAACCTCTTTAATTAAATTGCTAAACCGCGAATATTCTCGGTCGAAAGTTCGCGCGCACGGTTATTTTTCACCATTCGAAAAGAAATACTGTTTCATTTCTCTTTTTTTTTAGCGTGATTCAGTTTTTAAAAAAAAACATCCGAACTTTAAAAAAGTAAAAAAAAAAAGAAAAAAAAAGCTTAAATATTAAACTCTGCGCGAGAATATTTAAAAAGACAAAAAAGAAAAGTACTTGAAAAATTGCTCCTGTAAAATACATTTACAATAGCCTTCATAATGGGGAAGGTAACTGGAAAAGAATGAAGAATAAAATGCTGTTGTCGATTTTATCGTCTCTAAATCGTATCACTTTTCTAATTTTATGACATAATACATCGGTGAACGTGCTCTGAATGCAGTGGCGTGCTCGAGGGTGCGTCCTAATAATGGTAGTGCTCAAGTACCAAAGGCAGAGTTACTTCAAGACTGGCAAGACGGGTAACAAAGAGCAAAGAAGAAAAAAGAAAGAAAGAAAGAATGAAGAAGAAAAAAAAGGGCTACAAAGAGAGTGGGTACTCCTCCCCTCTATCTATTATTTACTTATTTTCCCCGTGGGCTCAGGTGGTGTGCGCCTTTAATAGTGACATCAATGGAGCCTACACGCCCGGCAACGAGCATTTTATTGGCAGAATTAAGAGTCTTACGATGGCTTACACTTTAATTAAGAGCTGCCTTCTTATTTAACAACGCGGATTTAATACGTCCAGCTGATCAACTCAGATTTACTTTGACTCCAAAAATCTAATGATTTTTTAATTATATCGTTCAGTTAATATTAATTTTCATGTTTTTTTTTCATTTTTCACTCAAACTTTGTTTACCATTTGCTCAAATTCTGCTATAATTTTGTTCTTTTTTTGTTTCTCTTTGTTTTTTTGTAATTAATTTTTTTACCCTTCATTTTTTGTTTCTTTGTTATTAATTTTTTCGTTACTCTTTGTTTTGTTTATTTCGTTATTATTTTATTTGTTAATCTTTGCTAAAAAACGTTTTGTTAAAAAGTTCCTCTTCTCTTTGTTTTGGAATTATTTTATGTTTTGTTAAAAAAACAATTCTTTCAAAGAACAAAATTTCCCTAAATTATAGTGAGTTTCTTTACCGACAGTGGTATTTTGTCGTTAATTTAGCAATTTTTCTTTGAAAAATTCCGTTTTTAAATTCGAAACAAACCGTTGTGGCACGTACTTCTAAATCTAAATAAGCGAATGCGGTCATAATATTAAAAAAACCCATTTAGGATTTTTTAGAAATACAGTAGAATAAAGTTTCGGTAATTCAGAAATTCGACTACTTAACAAAAATTTAAAAAATTTTATAGTTAAATTCATGAAAAAATAGTTACGGCATTCAATTTGGAAGTTAATTGAACAAATATCGCGAAAAACTTACAAATATCTCATAAAGTTTTCAAAAAAGAAAGTAGAATTTAGTGTCGGTCATTCAGAAATTTGATTTACTTTAGCGGATTTCAAAAAATTTTGTACTCAGAATTTTTGAAAGAATAGTAGAGGCACTTAGTTTGGAGGTTAAGTGAATAAATAATGCGAAAGACTTTAAAATATCTCGTAAAGTTTTCAAAAGAAACGGTAGAATTTAGTGTCGGTAATTCAGAAATTCGACTACTTAAGAAAAATAAAATAGTTATTATCGTATCAAGGGCGCAAAATAGGTGATTGGGACGATGGCGAGATGAAGGGACCGAGGGGACATTTTCGCGCCCGAGGCGAAGCCGAGGGTGCGAAAGTGTCCCCGAGGTCCCGAAATCTCGCCGAAGTCGTAATCACCTTTGCGCCCATGTTGCGAACATAATTTTTTGTCCTAACTGCATGAAAAGTATGGCATTGAGGGCACGAGCGAAGCGGGCGCAAAAGTACAGCAAGCGGGCGTAAAAGTACTTTTGCGCCCGCTTGTGTGACGTCAGCGGGCGTAAAAGAACTTTTGCGCCCGCTTCCCCGACCCCGGGCGAGAATCAGTTACTTTGCGCCCACTTTAAGTGCCCGAAATGACATACTTTTCGTGCAGGTAGGACAAAAAAAATGTTATGGATAAATTAGTGAAAAAATTGTAGTCGCATTATGATTGGAAGTTAATTTAATTAACAATGAGATAAATTTGAAAACATCTCCCATAGTTTTTGAGTAAGAAGGTAGAATTTACTGTTACTAACACAAAAATTTAATATGTGTAACTTTAGCGGAAATTCAAAAAATTTTGTCCTAAAATTTGTGAAATAATAGCAGTGGCATTTAGTTTGGATGTTAATTAAATAAATGATACCAAAAATTTAAAAATATCTCCCATAGTTTTCGAGTAATACGATAGAAATTATTGTCGATAATTCAGAAATTGCTTTTAATTTACTTTATTCAAAGTTAAAAAAATTCTTTACTCCAATTTTTGAAAGAACAGAAGTGGTATTTAGTTTGAATGTTAATTGAATGAAGAAATCGAAAAACTAGAAAATATCTCGTAAAGTTTTCGAGAAAGAAAGTAGAATTTATTGTCGGTAATTCAGAAATTTGATTCAATTTACATTATCGGAATTTCAAAAAGCTTTTTACTTGAATTTTTGAAAGAATAGAAGCGGCATTTAGTGTTGCACTTAATTTGATAAATAATAAAAACAACTTGATAGAATTTAGTGTCGATATGGCTGAAATTTGACTTAAATTGACTTATCAACAGTTTATAAATTTTTTCAAGCATTTTTGTGAAAAAATAGTAGTGGCACTTGTAGAAGAAGCCAAATAAGAGGAAAATTCAAAATATTCCCAATAGTTTTTGAGAAACAAGACAGAAATCGGTTAATTGAAACAAAAGTACAGCCTTAATGGTCGGTAAGTCAGAAATCTACTTTAAAATTTAAGCAAAAAAAAATCGTAAAAAATTAATTTCAGGCTAATTTAATATGTAAAATCGAATCTTTTTTACTCACTTATTCTCAGTGTGGCGAAAAGTAAATATTTTCTTACCTGCAACATAAAAAAATTGAAAATTCATTAGCGAAAAATTCGAAATAATACAG
Source organism: Leptopilina heterotoma (assembly GCF_015476425.1). NCBI lineage: Eukaryota > Metazoa > Arthropoda > Insecta > Hymenoptera > Figitidae > Leptopilina > Leptopilina heterotoma. The sequence goes on from NW_025111118.1 coordinate 5,011,660, forward strand.
GACAGTACAAAATAGTTGTAAAATAGTACAGAATAATTAAAAATAAAAAATCGTTGTAAAATCGTACAGTAAAATACAAAATAGTAGTAAAATTGTAAAGTTAAATGCAAAATAGTTGTAAAATAGTACAGCAATACACAAAATAGTAGTAAAATAACAGAAATAAAAATTTCCCTCAAATAAAAAAGCTGGAAATCAAAAGAGAAAAAAATTCTCATAACACGACACAAAAAAATACTCAAAAAAAAAAAAAAAAAAAGAAAAATAGATTCCACAATAAAATTTAGACCCTAAAATCAATGATTTTTTTTTTCACCGACGATTTGATTGGAAAATGATGAGATGGAGGGAAAAATCGATGGCAGTGCATAAAAGTAAGTCTATAAACAAATTTTGACGTGACTGCGAGAAAAACGATCATTCCGCAATCACGAAACGATTTTACGACTCGTTTTACTACAAGAACATAAAGTTTGGAAGTTGGAAGAGTTCGTGCTGGTGGCAAACGTTCACCTCAATGTAATATTGGTATTTCGTTAAAACCTGGGCGAGAAGAATCAACACGACTCGAAAGTGAGAGAGAGAGCTTGAGAGCCAGAGAAAGACAGAGAGAGAGAGAGAGAATCTTCGTCTGAAAGTCAGTAATAAATCCTGAAAGTGCATAAGCTAATAAGATATCAGATTATATTTTCTCCTGGGCGTGCGCTCTCTCTCTCTCTCTCTCTCTCTCTCTCTCTCTCGTTCACAGAGTGTATACACTGAGAAATTGTTGGGAGAGTTAAGCTTGTAGCCGCGTTTCTTAAGTAAAACAAACGTTCTTAAATTTCCACTGACAGGCAGTTAATTATTTTGCGCGTCTCGGGGAAACGCGATATCTTTCATCACTTTCAAGGTGCGTGGAAAATTCTCAAGTCAGTGTTTGTTTCCTCTATATGTGTGTATGTAAGACAAAACTTCAAAAGAATTCTCAGATTCTTCTTTCTCGACATCCAACGCAACGTAAGAAATTATCTTCTCCCTTTTCATTTGTCCAGAGAAGAGAAGGGGAGAGAGGGGGGAAAAAATAATTCGTTGCATAGCCTGCATTAGTCACTATTACGATTTTTAAATTTACCGTGCCGTCTTTTTTTTAACCTACTAATTAATTATTAAATTAACCAGAAGCAATCTTGCCGCAGGAGTTGAGAAAATTCTGTAGTAGTATATACATAAAAAAATTAGTACTAGGTTGCCATAAAAATTTAATTTTCTTTTTCCCTGATTTTTAGACAAAATTTTGACTTTTTCCATGATCCTGAAAACAATAACAAAACTGATCCTTGAAACACTATTCTGATTCACTCTGAAAAATTATGAAATACTCAAAAAAATGTTCTATTACATTTTTTTGACCTAATTTCTTTAAATATAAAATTATTCGAAAATAGCAATAATTTCGTTTTTAAAAAAATATATAATTATTATTATTTTCCTTTAGAAATGAAAATTCTTCCTTTAAATCAATTATTATTTTTAATAATTTTCGAAAAAGTTGTTTGAGAATTTTTAAATCCACTTGTTTACAATTCAATTTTACAAAATTTCAACGATTACTCAGAATTTTTTTAATTATATATTAGAAATTAAAAACTCAGTCAATTTTACAAAATTTCAACGATTACTCAGAATTTTTTTAATTATATATTAGAAATTAAAAACTTGAAATAATTTAGAAAAAAATTCAATTAAACTTCTTCAAAAAAAATTGATTATACAAAATTGTTAACAAAAAGTATTAAAAACTTCGATTTTCAAAGATTCTAATATTAATTTGTAACTTTTTTAAAATTCAATTATTTCTAAACATTCATGCTATAATGCTTTTAATTTATTCAATTATTATCTAAAATTTTAACTGAAATTTATTTTTAAATCAATTTTTATTAGAAAATTCTACGAGAATTCAATTATTTAAATACAAAAATATATTATTTATTGAATAATTGAATGTTTCTCAAAATTGAATTCTCATAAAGAATTTTATTAACAAATTTTTAAATAATTGAATTCTTTCGACGAATTTTAATTGCAATTTTTAAGAATAATTACATTTTTCGAGGAATTCGATTATTTATAAATCAATAAATATTAATAAATATTAATAATAAATGAAAAATTAATAATAATAAAAAATAAAATAATATAAAATAAAATTAATTATGTATGAAAAATTCAAATTTTCCAAGATTTTAATTTGAAACCTTTTCAAAATTCAATTATTTTTAAAAATTCACGCTATTATGCTTTTAATATTCAATTATTATCAAAAATTTTAGCTAAAAATCATTTTGAAATCAATTTTTATTAGAGAAAATTCTACGAGAATTAAATTATTTAATTACGAAAATAAATAATTTATTGAATAATTGAATGTTTCTCATAAAGATTTTTATCGACAAATTTTTAAATAATTGAATTATTTCGACGAATGTTAATTGAAATTTTTGAGAATAATTTTATTTTTCGGGAAAATGCTGTGATGAGTTTTATTATTTATGAAAATAATTGAATTATTGCGAAGAAATTTATAAAAAAATTTTAAGTAATTGAATTCCTGTGAAATTTTTATTATTTACGAAAATAATTAAATATTTGCGTAGAATTTTACAAAAATATTGTTTTTAAATAATTGAATTCTTTTGGAAAGCTTTATTAAAATATTTGATGTAGGTATTGAAAATCATTGAATTGAGGAAAATTTTTAGAAGAATTTCAAAGAAGAATTTTATTATTTTTAAAGATAATTGAAATTTTGACGAGAATTTAAAAAAAAATTTCTAAAATAATTGAATTTCTGCGAAGAATTTTATTATTTTTGAAAATAATTAAATTTCTCCGAAGAATTTTATTACTTTTGAAAATAATTGAATTTCTACAATTATTTCTAATTTTTCCAAAATTCAATTTTCTTTATTGTTTTTAACTAAAATTCGTCTATAAATCCATTGCGTTTATAATTAATTAAATATACATTAAGAAATTTAATTAATTTCAGAAGAATTTGAATTCTAAATTTTTTTTATAAATCTAAGTTTTTTTTTAATTAAATTAATTGAAAATTAAAATTTTATAAAATTTCTAATTAAAACTCTTTGAATTACATTTATTTATAAAAATTGCAAACGCAAATAGTTTAAAATTCAATTAATTTTGAAATATTTGTGTAAAATTTTTATTCATTAAATACTTTATAAGTACCTAATAGTTTTAAGTTAGTTCTTCAAGAATTAAGTTACAGTCGATCCTGTCGAAATGCAACTCTATTTAAAAAATTTTTTTTCTATTCAAAAATTGTCCAAAAAGAATTATTTTCATTTAGTTGCAGAATGTTGGGAGAAAAATATTACAAAATTAAATTATAAAACAATTTTTTCAATGATTGTTTACCGTAATAAAATTTTTAAAAAAACCGAGTTGCACTCCGACAGGTTTTACTGGACATTTAAAAATAAATTATTGTCAGAAATAGAAAAAAAATAGGTTTTGCATTAGAATTCGTGGTAATTTCCTAACAAAAAAGAGACAAAAATTTCGAATTTTCTTATGAATTCTAAAAATTTAATTTTTTTCTTTGTACTTTAAATAAAAATCCCTGACTTTTCTCTGATTTTCCTGACGAATTCAACTTTTTTCTGACTTTTCCCTGAATAACTCCCTGACTTGTAGCAATCCTGTTACGTTTTTCTCTTTTCTTTTTCCCTTCCCCCCTCTTTTTTGTTTTAGGGGCATAGATGGCGCATACGGCGCTTGTTTCAAAAAGGGCGCGAATTTTCAAACTCGTTATTTAGATTTATTTTCTTTTTTTTTCTTCATGTATACCCCATTTTGGGTTTCTTTAGTTTCATTTACTTTCAGTATTCTATTTGTTTAAATTTAAAAAATTGAAAAAGAAAATAGAAAAATTAGTTGATTAAAAGTATAATTATGAAAAAGTATACAGAGTGTATGACTAAGTATTTTTTTTTTTTTAAATTTGAGTAATGAAAGAAAATGTCGCTAAAATTAATATAATATTTAAGCAAAGAATGTGCGGAGAGAATAGTGTAAAGAATTGTTTTTTTCTCTTTCTTTTTGCTTGAGAAAATAGTGGTGACTCACGACCGAAGAGAAAAATAGGAGGAGAAAGTGCGCGGTGTGGCTGAGGAGCAATTCTATAATTTTTCCTTCCGTTTCTGGTCTGTGCTCCTTTATTTTAATTTCGACCTTTACGTGCATACGCTTAGCAGAGCAAAAACCGCGCATGAATGCTTATTTGTAGCCATAGTTGTGCCTGTTGTGTGTTTATGTATATATATATATATATCTATATATTTCCCTGTTGTTTCTGCACTTTTATACATCAGGAAAAGTAGCCCCCGGCGATTAAAAAGTTTCATTAACGCTGGCGTCAGTCTTTCTCTGTCCGCGGAAATAGAATGCATTTGCCGTTTATACCACGCAACACTGTCCGGTCAATTTCATTCTGGCGCCATGAATATTTTTTTTTCTTTTTATATTCTGTTACCTATCCCAAAAAAAAAAAAAAAAAAAAAAAAAAAAACTCACCAGTCGATCGCGAGAGTGAGTATTAACCATACTGGCGTGCCATAGTGTTGTTACTCTCTCTTTTAGAGAAAAAGAGGGAGAGAGAGAGATCGGAAAAAAAATTTAGTGCCAAACTCAGGGGTGGATTTTAGTTGAAGCCCTTGGGCAGTAATCAGTAGCGTTTCGCAACGACGACTGGCAGGTAATTTAATTCAGAGAATAAAAAAAAAATTTTTTTTTTTCAAGGGCATCAACCATAAATGGAAGGGTGTAATTGAAATATTTTGTTCCAAAATTGATTAGATATTGGGGTTCATATACAAAAGGGAACTTTGCTCCCGAGGCATCTTGTCGGTATTTTACTGACAGTAATGAAGGAGAACTTTTCCCGACAAGTTCATCTCCATTGTATGTATACCTCTTTTTCCTTTGGTAAAATAAAAAAAAAAAGAAAAAAATTTATTCTCATATGCTTCCGAAAAGTTTGAGATTTAAAATAAAATTATCCTCGTAGTTGAGGATAATTTGCAACATTTTTGAGATGCTAAAAATATGAACCACACTGACTATACTAGCAAAAAAAACTATCAATTGAAATACTAGCAAAAAAAAAAAAAAAAAAAAAAACACCAACTGAAATAAAACTGGTTATACTATTATCACCAGTGAAAATACCAAATGTACCATTAATTTTCGAAATAAGTTATTATTTTCTTTTTATCATAAAAGATTGCGAACGACAGAAAAAAAAATGAGAAAACTATCCGAAAAATTGTATATTTTGAATACAATTTTGTTTTGTTTTTTGCTCCTTCCTCTTTTGAATAACAAACAATGGAATTTTTCATTAATGAAACTTTCAATCTATATGTAAAATTTTTTTTAAATTCTATCTAGATTTCAATCGTGACATATGTCCAGCCTCTGCATTTTACACGTTATACGTGCCGAGTACACTCAATATAACCAATTTCGCAATATTAAATCACAAGAGATGAAAACGGTGAATTTCAAACATGACAAAAACACAAGATTATTTTAAAGTGTCATAACACTATTGTTGCAAATTAAAAATCGAGGAATAACATTTTCCACGTTTATGATAATAGTAGTAACTATATAACAGTATTTATAATAATAGATTATAATTAATAATAATCTTCGTAATTCATTCTTTCATTCTGTCTGTCCACACTTTGAAGTTAATTTTTTGTATATGCTTTTGTTTTTTATTTCTTTAAAAAATATTGTTTGACAAATCGAATGCAGGTATTTTTTCACGATTTATAATAAAATAATATTTGAAATTCGAAAATTTGAAAATTTTTTAAAAATTATGATTAAGAAATAAATTTTGTTTATTATATGCTTCTTTCTAAAACAAATTTCGTTTGACTGATGTAAATTATGCAAATTTTTCTCCTGTTTATTTATAAAAAATAGAAAATATTGTTAATTGTTACAAAATTATGATCCAGAAATAGGAAATATTTTATGCATAATTTTTATTTCTCAATAAAAAAAGTATTCACAAACTCATTCTTTTCTGTTGGGGAAAAAAACATTACATATTCAAAGTTTTTTTAAAAATAAAAGAAAAAAATGTTTATAAATTGTATTTGTAATTAACAAATTTATTTATTTATTTATTCAAAAGCATAAATTGAAAATTTTTGTATTTTTTGGAAAATAAAGGAAAAAATTTTACTCAAAAAAATGTTCTCTCACATTTATTTACGAATTTCTTTCATTGTAAAATTATTCGAAAAAATCAAAAACTCCTTTTTTTGTAAATAAATATTTAATTATTATTATTTTTATACAGGAATTAAAATATTCAAAAATTTCAAATTGAGTCTGTTTTTAAATAAAACAACTTATAAAAATATTTTTTTTTAAAATCTCAAATTATAAAAGTATTGTTATAAATTAAAACATGAAGAAATCGATTGCTCCGAGTCGAAGACTCGGAGTGATTGATTTCTTTATGTTTTATAATAATTAAAGATGACCGAATGATAAAATTATTATTTTATATTTTTAAGAATATTGTTAACCGTAACTTCTTCAAAATTATTTTCATCATTTCAATTCAATTATTATTTTCTACAATTTTTAATTATTTTTTATGAAAATAATTGAATTATTGCAAAGAAATTTATAAAAATTTTGTTAATAATTGAATTCCTATGAAATTTTTATTATTTATGAAAATAATTGAACTTTTGGGAAGAATTTTTTTATTTATAAAGATAAATTGGGATTTGACGAGTTTTTTTTTTTTTTGAAATTGTGAACACAATTGAATTTGATTACTTTTGAAAATAATTGAATTTCTGCAATTTTTTATAATTTGTGCAAAATTCCATTTTTTAGTCTTTTCAATAAAAATTTGAATTAAAATTTTTTAAATTCTATTATTTTTAAAGTTGCTAATTTTATTTAAAAAAGTAAGTAAAAAGTTACCTAGTAATTATTGCTAGTAATAATAATAATAATATTATAATAGTATTATAATTATTTTATTATAGTATTAATTAAAGAAAATATAAATATGATAATAGAAAAAAAAATGATAATAATTAAAAAGTTTGGATTTATTATAAGTATAATAAGAATGAAAATTGAGTGTAAATATTTATAGAAATATTTTGTCAAAATAAACAATGACTTTTAACTATAAGAATGAGATATTAATCTCTAAGGGAAATATTTGATTCAAGAATTTGAAGCAAATATCTATATATATATAATGCTATTAATTTGATCCAATATTTACTGATCCAATTTAGCTGAGCTCATGCAGTATATATTTTCAGAAGATGTTTTATTTTCTCCGCAATAAAAAAAAAGAAAAATAGAAGAAAAAAAATTATATGAATTGATACTATCGTATCAATCGTGTTGATTTAAAGTATTTATTTATTATTTTTCTCTATCCAAATGCGATTTTGTGGGGATTTTACTCTATTTCGATAAAACGAAAAATAATTAAATAAAATATATATATATATCTACGATAGAAGCCAAATAAAAATTATATGTAATTAAAATAAAATATTTTGTAAGTGATAAATCACATATATGTATATAAAGAAATCGTATTCAAAACAATTTTTTTATTACTTTACTGAAAAAAGTATTTTTTTTAATTAAATTTGTTTTAGATTAAAAATTTTTTAATAAAAATGTAGTTCTTTACTTAAAAATGTTTTTTTTTTAATGTATTTTTTTAAATAAAAATATATTTTTTTAATTAAACAATGTAATTTATAATAAAAAAACCTGATTTTTTGCAATCCAAAAAAATATCCATTTTTTAATTTCAACAAATTAAGCATATCATTCTCATGTGAATTTGTTTCAATTTCATACTTTGTTTTTCCAAATAAAATTTACAATTCAATGCTTAATTGTCGAAAGAGCTTTAAAAATGTAAAATTCAGCTTTAAAATGAGTCCAGGAAGTCTGTCGAGTTTTAACTTGACTTTTTAGAGCTTAGAGAGCTTTCAACAGCTTTCAACAAATTTTTTTTTCGTCCATCATCCAACACAGCGTGGGGTTTTTTTTTGCGACAAAAAGATTATCAATTGTATTTTTTTTTTTGCCTTTGAAATCCAGAGAATTTAACAAACAAAAAAAGCAAAAACAAAAAAAAACAAAAAATGTTTATGAGCTTTTAGATTGTGAAATATTTTAATATTCTCTTCTTTTTATATACGAATTAAGAATAAATGAAAAATAATGTTCTGTAAACAAGCAACCTTTCTTTGAAATTATCATTGATAATTAATTAGCCAACAGTGTTTTGTACAAAATGTACTTTACATTTTCAAGTATTAGGTTTAATATTCTTTTAAATTTAAAAAAAAAATAAGAAAAAACTAATTTTCAATTAATTTCAAAATAATTTTTTTAACCATCAGTTTAAAATAGTAGTAGTTTTCAATAAAAATTTAAAAATCACTAGTTGAAAGCAGTAGCAATTTCAAACATTAAAAGTTGAATCTAAAAACAATAACAGTTTGTCTGTGAAACGAGGATACTTTAAAAAACTACTAGTTTTAATCAACAATAGCTTAAAAAACTACTAGTTTTATTTATCAATAGCTTAAAAAACTACTAGTTTTAAAAACTACTTGTTTAAAAGAGTCGTAGTATTAAGCAGTACTAGTAAAAATCATTAACTTAAAAAATTAATAATAATACTAAAAATCACTAGTTTAATGCAATGGAATTTTTAAAAATTACTAGTCTAAAGCAATACTTGTTTAAAAGAAAATTATTTCAAAACAATTGTATTTTAAATAACTACTAGTTTAAAGCAATGGAATTTTTTAAAAAAATAATAGTATTAAAAATCACTACTAGTCATTAGAATATGAATTTTTAAACAATAGTAGTAACAAAAATCGCTAGTTTAATACGTTGATTATTTAAAAAACTACTACGTTAAAAGTCTTGCAGTTTTAAAAAGTAGTAGTAATACTTTTAAAAACTACTAGGTAATAGAAGTTAAATTTTTAAATAGTAGTATCAACAATCACTAGTTTAAAACATTGATTATTAAAAAAACTACTAGTATTATTCAACCATAGTTGAAAAAACTACTAGTTTAAAAAAGTTGTAGTTTTAAAAATCACTAACTTAAAAAAATAATAGTACTAAAAGTCACTACAATACAGTTCAATACAGTGGTATTTTTAAAAATTACTAGTTAAAAGCAGTGGTAGTAGTAGTAGTAGTACAATAATACAGAATAATAGTAGCAACGGTTGCTACTATAATATAGCAATAATATTAGCAACTATAGTAATTTTTAAACAACAGTAATTTTAAAATCCACTTGTTAAAAAAAATTGTATTTTTAAAAACTACTAGTTTTAATCATCAATAGCTAAAATACTACTAGTTTTAATCAACAATAGTTTAAAATACTACTAGTTTCACTCATCAATAGTTTAAAAAACTACTAGTGTAAAAAAGTTGTAGTTTTAAATAGTAGTAGTTTTAAAAATCATTAACTTAAATAAATAATAATATTACTAAAAATCACTAGTTTAATGCAGTGGAATTTTAAAAAATTACTAGTTTAAAGCAATGGAATTTTTAAAAAATAGTAGTATTAAAAATCACAACTATTTAATAGAAGATGAATTTTTAAACAATAGTAGTATCAAAAATAGCTAATTAAAATCGTTTATTATTTAAACAACTACTACGTTAAAAGTCTTGTAGTTTTAATAAGTAGTAGTAGTATTTTAAAAAACTACTAGGTAATAGAAGTTGAATTTTTAAACAATAGTAGTATCAAAAATCGCTAGTTTTAAACATTGATTATTTAAAAAACGACTAGTTTTAATCAACAATAGTTTAAAAAACTACTAGTTTTAACCAACAATAGTTTAAAAAACTACTAGTTTTAATCAACAACAGTTTAAAAAACTACTAGTTTTAATCAACAATAGTTTTAAAAACTACTAGTTCAAAAGAGTCGTAGTTTCAAGCAGTACTAGTTTTAAAAATCACTAACTTAAAAAAATAATAGTACTAAAAATCACTAAGTTCAATACAGTAGTATTTTTAAAAATTACTAGTTAAAAGCAGTAGTAGTACAATAATATAGAATAATAGTAGCAACCGCTGCAAATAAAATATATCAATAATTAGTAGCAACTAGTGATTTTTAATTCAACCGTATTTTTAAAATTCATTTTTTATAATAATAATAATTTATTTATTTTTAATTATTCAAATTTACCGTTTAACGCAGTCATACCAGCTTTGAAAAAAAATAACATTATTCAAAAAAATGGTACTCTGAAAATAAATAATGCTAATTTTAATAATGATAAATAATGCTAATGCTGACTTATGATATTTTAAACAGTACCCATTATACAAATAAAATTATCTCTTTTTTTTGCACCTTGAAAAAGTGATTTTAATAAAAAAAGAAAAAAAGAATGTTTTTCCTTTATGAAAGAAAGAATAGGAAAAAAAAGAAACGGAAATGCGTAACTGGAGGAAAAGGAGTAATTTTAATCACTAGCATTATTTGCCAGTCACAATGAAATGTCAAGCAGTTAATTGTTCAAAAGAAAACCGTAAGCTCTTCCTTTATAAAGAAAAATGAAAGAATAAGAATATGAGAGAAGAAAGAATGAAAGGGGGCAAGAAGGAAAGAAAGAGAGAGAGAGGGGTGAGAATGCATTCCCTGTTTCTTGAGGATCAAGAGGAGTCATCGTTAACTTTAATTAAAAAAAACTTTTTGTTACATTTGAGAAAAAAAAGAGAGAAAAAGAGAGAGAGAAAAAATAGTAGAATATAATAAAACAAAGAAAAAATGACAAATTTTATTGGACGCAATGTTTGAATTCATCTCTCAATCGGCTTAATTGGTGACGTCGTCGAGTACTTGGAGAAGTAAGTACGTCCGTTTCTCACGCTTAGTGCTGGAGAATGCAAGGAACAAATGCATGCTGAGTTGTGAACGAAGCTAAATGAAGAAATAACAGCGAGAAGTGCATCGTAGCAGAGATTAAGAGGAACAAATCCCCCTTTTCCCTCTCTCACTCTCTCTTCTCTATATTGAGAGGATTTTGCCTAGTACTATGAGGACTCGATCGCGAATGGGTTAGGGTAGAGAGAGAGAGAGAAGGCTTGGATTTAGTCCGGGTTAATCAGTCGAACCCACTCACCGAATGCACCCAGGTGGTCGGAGGGGGATCACTAAATCCTCCTGGATCATTTCCCCTTGCACATTACGCAGCTATGGTCATATAAATGTCTACTCTACATTGCACAACTTTAATGACCTTATATCAAGATTATTTCCCCGATAATAAATCTCCTTTTCTCCGCGTATTCGGATCAAAATATTCCCCATCCTATTATTATTTTTTTTTTTTTTTGCTTCTTTTTTTAATCCCTCGTCGTTCTGATTCTTTTTCTGAATTCAGATCACTATTTTTGCACGAGTGCCACGGCAATGCTTGAATTTTTTTTTTTTTTTTTAAAAAAGAGAGAAATAACGAATAAAAACACACCTCTACCTGGATTTAGAGGCATCAATATTTTAAAAGAATATCTGTCAGTCTAGAGGATTTTAAGTGTCTACCGAGAGAAAGCAAAGATTGTGATATTCGTATTTTTTTCTATCAAAGTCAGTTTCCGACAAAATTTGACGCTGAAATGTAGGAAATAATTCCGTTTTTCTCTTTTTAATTTACGATTTTCAAAATTAGGGGTTTCTTAAATTTTTTTTTTAATTAAAGTTTTTAAATTGTTTCAATTCTTTAAATTGTAGAAATTGTTTCAATTCTTTACATTATAGAAATTGTTTCAATTATAGAAATTCTTTAAATTATATAGAAATTGTTTAAATTGTATAAATTGTTTGAATTGTATAAATTGTTTGAATTGTATAAATTGTTTAAATTGTAAAAATTGTTTAAATTGTATAAATTGTTTGAATTGTAGAAATTGTTTAAATTGTAGAAATTGTTTAAATTGTAGAAATTGTTTAAAAGTCTTAAAAAATTTCCGCCTTCTTTCCCAAAAAAGCAAAATTTCTCACTTCAACATACACACTCGTCCAAAAATCTGATTAAAACAGTGAATTACAAAATTTACAAGTCCAACGTCCAGACAAACGCCGGGAAAAGCGTACAAACATTTGAGATCACTTTACGATGTTACGTGAGCGCTGTCAGAAAACCACAACTCTCTCATGACCACAAAATTTCGTTGCATTCATGAAGGGCACATGTCAGAACTTTAAACCACAATAGAATAAAAATTTTATGATTTTTTTTGTTGTAAATTTTTTTTTTGTTTTTTTTTTTTTTGCTTTCCTTTGCCGCAGAATATAAAATTATACACAAAACTTTTGTAATAATAATAAAAAATTTACCACTAGTTTTTAATAGAAATTAAATTCAAAATTTCTGAGAAAGTTTTTTTTTTAATTTATTGTAAAGATAATATAAAACTGGTCATAAAAATAGACGATAATTTCAAAACTTGAGGTCTTAGATTTCAATTCCGAGAAAAATTTGTTCAATTTGTTAAATATTTAACAAAAATCTAGGGATTATTGTTATTTTTAAATTTCAATTTTCAAATAAGAATCTATAGATTATTTATTTTCATCATTGTCTAAAATCGAGTTTTTAGGTCAATAGTTTTAATTCGAAATAATACACTTTCCATTTTCAGGTCAAACTTAGATCAATACTTGACCAAATTTTAGAGATATGGTCCAACATTTCAATTTTCGATTATTGATTTAGAGATTATTGTCTTCAATTGAGTTTTTTGGTCAAAAGATTTCATTTGAAAGTGAATTTTTCTTTCTTAGGTCAGAAACAGGTCAAAACTTGACCAAAATTTCGAAAATAAGATTTGGAATTTCAATTCAAGGCAATACTTTCGAGATAATTATCTTCAATTACGTTTTTAACCCCAGAGTCTCAATTCGAAAACAAATTTTCCATTTTCAGGTCAAATATATGTCACAACTTGACCCAAAATAAAATTAAAAATTGAGTTTTGAGAGCAAGAAATACTGAGTTTAGCAGCAATAATATTTTTAAAAATCATGACAATAACAAAGAAACAATCTAAAAATACATGCAGGTCAAGAGGTCAATGTAAACTAAAAAATCAGGTCAAATTTTAGGTCAAGAAAAATTTTTCAATAACCATTTGTTTCAATTTCAATAATAATTAAATTCAATTTATTATCTCGTTTACTAAAAATCATTCATTTTTATTTTTGTATTTTTAAGGGGAGACTCCACCTTCATTTTCACCCCTTTAAAATAAAATTATTAGACGAGGTAATATTTTTTTCTTACATCTCTTTTAATCTGAAAACATATAAGATATGGTCGAAAATATTTCATTTCAATTTTTGACGAGGTTAGAATTTTTTTCTTTTCACCTATTGCATATTATTGCAAAAACAATGCGAGAAGTTGTTCAGAATTGTAAAATAGGAATGGAAAAAAATTTTCGTTGAAAAATATTAAAAACTGTAACAGAAGATCGATTTTTAATATTCAAATCTACAAGTTTTGCCGAAATTTCGAAGTCCTTAAATCTTGAATTTTTTTCCAATCTGTGTTTACTTGCGTAATTTGATGCGCTGATTCAAAAAACATTGTTAAAATTGACGTTTAGCTCATTTTCATGGTAAAAATCATAGTTAAATCGGAAAAATTTAAAGGTTCACGACTTTCGAAATTTCGGCAAAATTTAAAGATTTGAATATTAAAAATCGATCTTCTCTTACAGTTTTTAATATTTTTCAACGAAAATTTATTTCCATGCATATTTTACAATTCTAAAGAACTTCTCGCATCGATTTGCAATAATATGCAATAGGTGAAAAGAAAAAAATTAAAATGAAATATTTTTGACCGCACCTTCTATGTTTTTAGATTAAAAAAATTAAAGAAAAAAAATATTACCTCGTTTAATAATTTTATTTTAAAGGGGTCAAAAAAAAGGTGGTGTATCCCCTTTCAATAATTAAATATCTTTCTCCAATTTTAAAGAAATCATTTACTTTTATTCTTTTTTGTCTAAATTTAAATACAACTAAAAATAATTTGACCTGAAATTAAAATGCATTTTAACAAACATTTTTAGAAAGTTGATTTTTAAAAAATAACGAACACTAGAAATATACTTGTTACTCCTCTTGAAAAAAAAAAAAAAAAATGTTTGGAATTTTCAATCAACAAGGTCAGTTTTCCAGTAGTACTCTCGACATTCTCGAGAAAATTTCCTCTTAACCTATTTTCCGTACTACATATGTATATATATAATACATGCACATGGTTTATGGGCTAAATCAAGAATGTTAAAATTAAGTGTCGTAGGGATAGAAAATTTTGTCGTATATGTGTACATATATATATATATATAATGTCGCGACGAATTTTCTAAAATATGTTTAAGAGAAATTAACGATGCGGTAAACAAGATTACGTAGAGAAAGGCACTAATGAAAGCACGTACATAGTGGGTACTTTGTGCTATTTTACTTGTTTAATTTTATCTTCATTAAAGTACTTTCTTGTATATGTTAGTTCTTCTCTCAGTGCAAGTGTTGAATTTGGTTGTCATGTATATATTCACCTGTACGTATAGGGGGAAACCTCCCCCACATTCTGTATTCTATATACATATATATAGTATTCTATATATATATATAGTATTCTATATATATATAGTATTATATTATATATAGTATAATTGTACGTGTGTGTTTATACGCATACGAATAGGGCAAGGCCCTTTGCATTCCTCATTTCCTTTACTCAATTTACCTGGCGAGCTCGTAATTTGCCCTTATTGTTCTCATGCAGACGTATACGCAGTGGGGCACATTAATGAAAATTATACGGAAATCTTTGTGTCGAGCGATATATCAGTTATCGTTGTAGCTCAGTAATTTGCAAGTCGTTACCAGAGTACATGTTGAACTTCTCCACGCAATGTAATTTTTCCACCCCCTTCATTTTTTTTTCTACTCATTCCTGTGTTATTTTTTTCCCCACCTTTTCTTTTTTGTTATCGTATATACTTGTATATGAAAGAAAACAGATAGCTCAATTATCCATTATTTCAGGAAGCAGGAGTTTATTAATGCCAAACACGCTCCTGAGCCGTCTGCGTTATTTATTGATCAAAATATTATACGTTTTGAAATGGATATAGAATATTGCGCGCTCTCGCAATGTGTATATATGTATAGACGACCGAACAGTGTTATGAAATTAACTTATTTTCTTTTTCAGAGATTCTCTCTTCTTTTATGGAATTCTCTATAGGTTGAAATACAATATTTATGAGATCGTAATATTTTAAAAATGAAGTATTTTACACACCCAACCGAAGGTTCTTTTTTTTGGATTAATTTAAATATTTACTTTCGGCATTTTTTCAATATTTACTAGTATTTACTAGAAAAAGAATAATTCTACCTTCCGTATGGCTTAAAAGGAGATAAGAGCGACAAATTTGTACGTTTGGCGACGGTTTTTATTTTTGAAAGGGGAAATAAGAAAAAGGTGATAAATAATTAAGAGACGAGATATAAAGCACTTAAAACACCGAAAGCATGCTTTTTGATTCAGAATGGACAGAGTACTTTACTCGAAACTTGGTACTTAAAAATTAAAATCATAAAATCCGTTTTCCATTTGGATTTCCAAATGGAAAGTAGAAGAAGAAGGTGATGGCCGACTGGGAAGAACTACTGTTCCTTTAATTTTAATCACCCGCGTTGATCCTCGACAAAGTGTAATTCCAAATTACCGTTTGAGGAGTAGTAGGAAAAGCGGTCAGATGATTTCGAATTCTACGTTCGCGGGTACTTTCGAGACGTGATTTCGGTGAATCCACGTTAATTCGAGTAGCGACGGTCGAGCGTTCTCTCCCTTTTTCTCTCTCTCCCTCCTGTACCACTCCTAAAGGGATGATGTTTCGCCTCGAGCAAAGTACCAAAGTGCCTCATCCGATCTGAACGAGAGAAAATGGAAGAAGACGCGCATGGAAAGTAGAAATAGAAAAGGAAAAAGAGAGAGAGAAAGAGAGAAGAAGAGCAAGAGAGATAGAGACAGAAAACAAGAAAAAAAGAGTAAAAAAAAAAAGAAATATGAAAAGGTAAGGGTCGTGAGGATCCTTGAAAAATGTTCAACACCGCACAGACATCAACAACAGAACCCGACTATTTGCGTGAACCCGTTAGAGAGTCTTGTACCAACCACGTACTGGCGCGTGATTGCTAAAACATCACCGTTTCTAGTTGAAACAACCCTTCCCGATACCCACCATTCCCATTGGAAAATCGATATACGAATTTATTGACAGTAGTACAAACACCCAGGATCCATGTAACAATGCACTGCTGGCTTACTATGAGCATACATAACACATGCATATACATATAGATATACATACAATACAGTGAAATGGGAGGAAACACTTCTTTTTTTTTACCCACTGGGAAATATGTTGTGTTAGTATGAGGGTAATATGGGGCCTCCTCTCTCTCTCTCTCTTTGTTTATAGCAAAGACTAAAGCTAAAATTTTTTTCTAAATTCAATACGAGTAACGTGTGCGCAATAAAAATATTCCATCAACTAGAGATTCATTCAAATAATACTATTCACAATGTTATTCTTTAAAGGAGTTTAAGAAAACGTTACTGTGATAATAGAAAGCCACGAAATGGAAGGATGGGAAATCAGAGTGTAACAATATTTTAACAAGTGGAAGGGTAATTATTAATGTGAGCGAGGAATTCTTTACAAATTGTAATTAGTAGCAAATTATAATGTTTATTTTAAATGTACGCTTGGTTAAAAATAGGTGTATTCCATAAGGAAGGCGTGGCTATAAGTAGGCGTGTTCTATTCGGAAGGTGCCACACCTACTTATAGCCACGCCTTCCTTATGGAACACGCCTATTATAATCTCAAGACGTGGATACAGGTAGGCGTGACTATAAGTAGGCGTGTTCTATTGGTAAGGCGTGGCTAAAAGTAGGCGTGTTCTATTCGGAAGGTGTGTCTATAAGAAGGCGTGTTTTATTCGAAAGGTGTGGCTATAAGTAGGCGTATTCTATTCATAAGGGCGTGACGTCAAGTAGGCGTGTTCTATTCGAAACGTGTGGCTACAAGTAGGCGTCTTTTATTTCGAATCTTTCTTAAAAGTAGGCGTATTCTATTGGTAAGGCGTGGCTAAAAGAAGGCGTGTTCTATTCGGAGGGTGTGGCAGAAAGTAGGCGTGTTTTAATCGGAAGGTGTGTCGAAAGGAAGTGTCTTAATAAATGGGCGTGGTCAAAGGGGTATGTTCTAATGTAAGGGGTGTGGGATACGGAGTAGACTATTGAAAGGGTGGTGAAAAGATGCCTTGGGTTGCAAAAAAAGACGCATAATAAAGAGGCGTGCCCTTATATACTAATTAAATTAAAAAGTTGTTTTCTATAGAAAAACGAAAAAAAACGAATAACGAATAACGAATAAGAAACGAATGACGAAAGTAGGCGTTACAAAAGTAAATGTAGCTTTTAGGGAGGGGCAAAGACAGAAGAGGCGTGGTCCATAGGCGTCACCTACCAAAAGGGGCTTAGCTAAAAGATCCTAAAAAACATTTTCCAAAAATCATATGTAGTTCTTCCAAGAATATTTGCAAATTTACCCAATAATCTTATTACCACAAAAAGCACCATTATTTCACTGAATTCTTCCTCAATTAATACTTCTCTCCCATTCACATAAAATTCAATACAATCAAAAAAGAAAGGAAAAATTCCATTAAAAAAGAAACCAATAATTTCTCATTATCTACGGATTCATCAGAAATAATTTCCATGTTATTCAACACCCAAAAGAAAACGATAATGATTATAAATTTTATGAAGACTATCTTAAACATGAAATCATACAACGAATAATGAATACCTCTTGGAAAAATTCATTTATTTCCTTGAAAATTTATACGCCAGAAGAATAATACAATAAATTATTATTTCATATTAAAAAGAATGATTGAAAATACACTTGTTTCAAACTAACATTATCTTCAATATTATACGTTTCCTCATTTATATACGCTCACAAATTATAGTTTCTCTCTTTCTCTCTCGCGCGCTCTCTCTAACTCACTATTTCTCTGGTTTGGCTAAAATTGTAAATTCAACACGAGTACTGTACGGTAGTGCAATAAAAATATTCCCTGACTCTATATCAACTATAGATTCATCAGAATAATTTCCATGTTATTCTATATAGGTAAAAGAAACATTAAAAAAAACGTATGGAAAAAGACAAAACGAATATGTTCAATGTGAAATTAGAGTAGACAAAAATTTACTCAATCAAGTGTTTTTTTCAATAAGATTCACATACTCTGACGCCTCTCTGAATGATAATAAACGAAGCTGATTTCTTTTGTTGTAGAATATATATATAACCAATGATAAAATTCACAAGTAATCCGGATTTATACTTTTTTTCATGAAATATTGAAACAAAGGTGGGATTTTTTTATTGAAAAAAAATTCAATTCTGAAATGAAGGTATTTTCTTTTGATAGAAACTTACAAAAGTATGTTTCACGGTTATTTTGTTTTAAAATAAAATTTTAATTATTACTGTATGTAAAATGAATAGAGTAGAATATTTTTTTATTAATTTAGTAATAGAATCTAGTGATGGACTTTCTCGCGGAACTGTAAAACTACAAGTTCCTACGGATATATATAGAGAGGATGGAGAGTTAATTGTACAAGTATTTTAAAATTGCAAATAACTTGGCAACTATTTGGCAATTGTAGTATTTTTTTAGGATGCGACTAATGGATTAGTCTGGAACAAAAGACTTGTTGTTTTCATTGGCGTGCGTATAGAATTGTAGTGGAGAGTCGCCGTTTTTTTTTCATCCCCATTTGAATTACACAAGATGGCTCTCGTGCGACCTACTTCGTTCAGAGAGGGTGGCAACCGACCTTTCTCCGACAATAGATTAACCCCTAGTTATGCTGTGGGGTTAGACTAATGTATCATTGAGAGGATTGGGGGTCAAGAGGTAGGGGGAGAGGGGTGATGGTAGTCGTTACCAGTTACCAGCCGCGGTGCAATCATATTGCGCGAATATAATTTGTTACCGTCTGCTACTGTACTCACATATATATGTATATATACGAACCCCGTGGTGCTATAGAACCCACCGCCTGTTAGATTGGTAATGGTAAATAAAACGCCCTTATGGTATATTTTTATTCTCCATCTCTGTTAGAATCCATTCGAATACGATAGCAGGTTTTGTAATCCGAGTTGCTTTAAAGGACCTCTTGTGTGCGACGTTTCGCTCTACGTTTTCTCTCCGCCCCCCCTGCCCCCTTTCTCTCACTCTCGTTCCGTAAAAACCTATTGGCTTTCTAACCGTTTTTATTATAATGAAATCCGATATCCATAAAGTTATCTTTTACTTGCACGGAAACATCGCTTTCTTGGTGCCGATCAATTCGCAAGTGGCATTAAAACCTTTCTTATCCAGAAATACGCCGAGGATCATTTCTGATACAACCAATCAGACTCCCAGCTTTTCTATATAACAGGATTCCTTTTTCTCCCTTATACCGTGTTTTTCCTTTCTTTTTCTTTTTCTCCTCACCGTGGAGTTTATTCTACAACTCAGATTTAACCTGAAAGTTATATTTTTCACAATATTTTTCCC
Organism: Leptopilina heterotoma; assembly: GCF_015476425.1. NCBI lineage: Eukaryota > Metazoa > Arthropoda > Insecta > Hymenoptera > Figitidae > Leptopilina > Leptopilina heterotoma. Next base: position 5,031,482 of record NW_025111118.1, read on the forward strand.
GCTTTAGCTTATTAGCATAATTTAAAATTATTTATTCACTTTGCGAAATGTAAATAAACTTATAAATATTATTGTAAATAATATACTTGTTCAAAGGGGTGTGTTCTATTTTTGTGGGAGGGACTTAAGTGGTACATTTATAGGTAGGGGGTTCAAAACAATGAGAAGAGTGGTCATTAAGGGCGTGCCCTACTTAATGGGCGTTTCCTCGATCTTAAAAATTAAAAAATAGAAGAAAGAGGCGTGGTCAATATAATAAAAGAGGCGTTGTCAATCAAAAGAACCATAAAAAGGGGCGTGGCCTACTTAATGGGCGTTTCCTCCATCTTAAAAATTGAAAAAATAGAAGAAAGAGGCGTGGTCAATATAATAAAAGAGGCGTGGTCAATAAAAAGAACCATAAAAAGGGGCGTGTCCTACTTAATGGGCGTGGATTCTATCACAAAAAGTAAAAAATAAAAAGAGGCGTTAACTGTCAAAATCTAATCCTTAAAGGCATGGCACGAAAAATGTTGGTAATCAAATTTTTTAAACCTTTACAACAAAATTCCCACATTTCATAAAATAAAATAAACAAAATAAATTGTAAATTTTTAATTAACTGTAATTTATTTAGTCATGAGTCGTCACTTTCCCGATTCAGAATGCAGATATAAACAGAATGGAAAGTTAAAATTATTTGGTCGCTACTCTAGGTATTTCCAATATACGGCACTATTTTCTTCTCTGGCAGAAAACCAATTTCAACATTATTGTCACTGACAAAAAAGAAGAAAAAAAGAAAATGCAGTTTTGGTGTTAAAACAATGTTAAAAATTTACTCATAACGTTACATTACATTTTCGATTTGCATTTATAGAATTTCTTCTAAAAAAACAAAAAAGTATAAATAAATAAATAAAAAAACTATTACCTTCTCATGTGATGAGAATGTACAAAATATAAAGTAATTTCTTACTGCTTTTTTTTCTTTTTTTTTTTTTTGAAGATGAAATTAATGGATGAAGGGGGTGAAAAACTAAAAAACGATTTGCAAGAGAAAAAAAATGAACAAACTATCTAAATTAAAGGAAGAGTACGCAACTCTTGGAAGCTTTCAACTCAAGTAATTAGCAACCTTGAATCAAGATTTAAATTTAATCAAGGCCGCAGGGAAAGCCCTCCACTGAAACTTTATTTAAATATCGTTCAATTTTCATGTAAATTATCTTTTCCGAAAATCAGAAAGTTGCCTCAAGTTTTCAGTGATTCTTAACGTTAGAATCTCTCTCGCTCTCTTTTCGCCTCTCTTTTTTTTTGCGCGCCACGTGTGCAAATTAAAATCCACATTTTCTTCCTGTTAAAATGGAATGGGCGCGCGCACTCATCCATAATGAGTTGTAACGTACTTCCGTTTTTCGATATCTTTTCTAAAAAATCTTCCATTAGCTCTCCAAAGAACACTCTTTTAAAGACAAAAAAAAAAGAAAAGAAAAAAAATAAAAGGAAAAGAAAAGAAATGAAAAGCAGCTGAACGATCGTGAAAGTCGATCGATCCCAAAGCGCAGCACGTGCTAAGTGTGTTCCCCTCAATTCAGAAAGGGCGTTGCACGACCACACATTGCAAATGTCTATAGTATACAAGTATCTTTTGGCATGCACCATTCCCTGCTTCCATGCAGGATGCTTGGACTATAAAAAAAATAATACTACGGGAATGTTTCGCGAAAAGAGAGTAACGAGTACGTTTCTTCTTTTATTTTTTTTTTATAAGCGAGGCACACACAAAGAAAAATTATACTGAATTGGACTCAACTTTTTTTTTTAAAGCTCTGTGATTTACACCCAGGAGGGATTTATGCCTTTCAGGTAACTTTGTAAATATCATATTCCACTGTGGAAACCGCAGCATAAATTTTTTTTTATCGAAATTTTATGGAATATTGTTACGAAATTGCATTTGAAATTTCACATCGAAATCTACTCTCATTCCTTTAAAATATACCACAGGGGTGAAAAATAAAAAAAAAGAATTATAATTCAATGAAAAAAAATAGATTTTACAATTACATTCTATTGCATTTATATTAAAATATAATTTTACATTGCAAATCGATTTAAGAGAAATATTATAATTTGAAAATTTACATTTAAATAATTCAAGGCATTATTTAAAAGAACAACAGTCAAAATAAAAAATCCAGATCAATTATTATTAGTCTCATTAAATTATTCAAATAAATTTAAATTAGTAACTCGACACAATTTTTCCACAAACTAAATATAAATCACGTCTGGCAATAAGGTCCAATAAAATATTAAAGAGCTCATAACTAAATGAGAACAAAATAAAATATTCAAAATCCACATCAATCAGAAATGAAGTTTTAAAAAAGAAGAAAATTAGAACACGACATGTTTCGTTAGTTTACTTATTTAATATTTCGTATACCAATAAAACTCATAAATCTAATTGTAAATTCAGCTCTAGATGCTTTTTTTCCCCATTTTTAGTGACATGAAAAACATTTCTATATAAAAGTATAATATATATGGAGGAAGAAAAAATATATTTAAATTTATCCTCTCCAATAAATAATATTGTTATTTGAGTTTAACAAAACGTGTACTAAATATAAGTAAACCGAATGGGAAAAAAAGGGGGAAGGAAAAAAAAACGAAGTAGACTAATGAAGATAGTTCCCGAGATAAAATATTACCCTAGGCGCGCATATACACGTGAAACAATTTGTTAAAATACGTAATAAGAGGCTTATGTGGGAGTGCCATTAAATACCTGCAATGCGTGGTCATATTTTATATCAATAAAAAGATGAAGTTTAGTTGAAAAACAGCTCAGTTCTCCTACAAATGCGACCATCCAGGTAAGTCATGTATTTTTGGTAATAAATTTTCCAATGAAAAGCATTTTTTTTTCGTTTTTTATCTCTTTTTTTTACTCTTCCATTTCTTTTTTTTCTCTTTTTTTCAATATTATTGGACATTTTTCTATAATGGTCTTTCTTTAAATTAAAAGTTAATAATAATTTTTTTTTACTTTCGCCTTTTAATATATTTTTGATGATGATGAAAATTATTCATTAGTAAACAATAGATATAATAATAGCAAATAAATTAATGAAGAGTAGAAAATAAATAATAATAATAATAATAAATCAAATATTATTAAGCAAATATTAATAAACATAAACAAATAGTTAATTTACGCTACGATTTTATCCCCGTAATATATTTTTGATGATGATGATGATGACGATGACGATGATGAAAATTATTATACATATCATATAATTCACAAAATTTATTAGACAATATTCAAATCATAAAGTTATGAGTTTAGAGTTCAAAAGGGCTTCATAAAGCTATTATTAGATGATGATAATTATTATTTTACAATTGTGTTTGTTTATACATATATATATATATATATAAATACAGCTATATTGTAGTTATTTATTTATGGAAATAGAGAATATTCTATGTTTATAAGGATTCAATTAAACGTATTGAATCGACGAATATGGAGAATGGATGCAAAAACAGATTGGAAATTGAATGCAGTAATACGGAAATAGGTCAAGCTTTTAGTATAAAAACGAACCCTTGTTTTCTTATTGAATTTTTTTTTCTCCGCAAAACATGTATACTCTCCGAGTTTATATCAATTTCGGTCAAGCAATTCAGTTTCTTCCTTTTTCTAGGAAAAAAAAAGAAATTCACCTCAATTTAAACATTTAATTGATTACTGTAAATTTTTTTGGTTTCAAATTATTTTTGTACTTTATTTATTAAAATTTATTTTCTTCATTAATAATATTTATTTAATAAAATAAATATTATTAATGAAGTATTAATTTTATCGTTTCACATTTATAGTAATTTTTAGTTTATTTAATAATTGGTAAATATTTATTTTACCATTTTACAGGCTTCGTACTTGATAATTAATTTTAAAAAAGTAGCTTAAAAAAAGTAGCCATCGAAAAATAAAATTTGACTAAATTTTTTTTTAAATTACATTCAAAAATAGAATATTTTTTTAAAATAAATATTTAAATACCTATATTTATTTTGTCTACAGGAATTAAAATAATTCAAATGATTTCAATGTAAACGTATTTTTCAAATTTAACTATTTCTCAAAATTATAAAAGTAATTCTTTCAAAATTCAATCATTTTTTTGTTTGTTAAAATTTACAAATAAAATTATTCAAAATTTTTAAAATTTTATTCTATTCAATTTTAAATTAATTCTTATTAGAAAGTTCACCGAGAATAAAATTATTTAAATACAAAAATAAATAATTAATTAAATAATTGAATATTTCTTAAATTTGAATTCTTATAAAGAACTTTATCAACATTTTTTAAAAATAATTGAATTTTTATAAAGCATTGCATTAAAATGAGTTTGAAATAATTGTCCTCTTGAGAAGATATTAAAAACAATCTTTTTTAAAAAATGATTTTTTTCAAACATTTTTATAAAAATTGTGTTTTAAATAATTGAATTTCATTGAAAATTATATATTATTTATGAAAATAATTGAATTATTTCAAAGAATTTTATTACAATTTTTAAGAATAGTTGCATTTTTGGGCAATTCATTTAAAATTATATTAAAAATAATTGAAATCCTGCTATTAGTTTTAATATTTATAAAAATAATTGAATTCTTGCAACGATTATTATTAAAATTAAAAAAAATAATTGAATTTTTAAAAAGAATGTTATTAAAATTTTTTTAAGATAATTAATTTTCTGAGAAGATTTTTATTATTTTTAAAAGTAATTAAATTCTTGAGAAGTTTATTAATTTTCTTTAAATAATTGAATTCTTGTGAAGAATTTTATTAAAAATTTCTGAAAATAATTGAATTCCTGCAAATAATTTTATGATCCCTGAAGATAATTGAATTTTTCCGAAGAATTTCATTAAAATTTTTTGAAAGTAATTTAATTCTTTCAAGAAATATAATTGACAATGATATTGAAAATAATGATTAAATTCTAATTAACAAATTATATCAAAATCATTTTAAATAATTACATTTTGGCGGAATTTATTTAAAATTGTATTAAAAATAATTGAAATCCGGTGATGATTCTTAATATTTATAAAAATAATTGAATTTTTGCAACGATTATTATTAAAATTTAAAAAGATAATTGAATTACTACGTAGAATTTTATTATTTATGAAAATAATTGAATTTTGCAAAGAATTTTATTAAAATTAAGAAAAAATAATTGAATTTCTGAGAAGAGTTTTATTACTTTTAAAAATAATTGAATATTGTTGAGATGGTTATTAATTTTTTTTTAAATAATTGAATTCTTGCGAAGAATTTTTTAAAAATTTCTGAAAATAATTGAATTCCTGCGAATAATTTTATTATCCCTGAAGATAATTGAATTTTTCCGAAAAATTTCATTAAATTTTTTTTAATAGTATTAAATTCTTTCAAGAAATATAATTAACAATGAAATTGAAAATAATGATTAAATTCTAATTAACAAATTATATCAAAATCATTTTAAATAATTACATTTTTGCGGAATTTATTTAAAATTGTATTAAAAATAATTGAAATCCTGCGATGAATTTTAATATTTATAAAAATAGTCACTTTTTTCAAAGTCTACATGAAGAAGAAGGAGTAAGAAAAGAAAAAGAATAAGATGAAGAAAAAGAAGAAAAAAGAATAAGCAAAAAAAGAAAAAAAGAATAAGCAGAAGAAGAAAAAAAGGAAAAAACCTGAAAATCATCGAAAAAAATTCTGAAAAACTTTTTAAGAACCACAGTTCTTGAAAAGATTTTCAGAAATTTTTTTCAATGATTTCCATTAGGCCATAAGTATAATTAGACAAGAGCCAATTAGAAATAACAGTTGCATCATCAATTAACACAGTGACTGATCTATTTAACAATTTTCCCTTGACGTGAGAGTGAAGAAATGCGTGTACGACGTCGGTATAGTTGGTACGAAGTGGAAGCACCACGCTCTTTGCTAGATTAATGGAGATCACCCACGTACTGGCTCTATTTGCTTTGTTCGCACGATTGCACTGACAATGGAAATTTAAGTGTAACGTGCCTCATTTGACAGTCACGTATCTTATATATCGCACTAACCCACCTCATTAGACTCATTACCAATTTTCGGCACTAATTTTCCTGCCTCCCTTCGATTTTCATTTCGTGACACACAGAACGTTTCGCTTATTCCCATTCACACACATACATATATATAGACACCGAACAGTCTAATGTATTACACACCTACATTCACCTAGCATTCTGATTCTAATCTTTAATTGCTCTCTTCGTAGAAACATGTTTCAAACTTGAAAATAACTTTGCCAAGTTACATTTCAGTTCTTCACAAATCAAATAGCGTTTTTCTTTTAATTGTGCAATAGCAAATTGGACCACGCCCCTTTTTGAAATGTTTGAATTCGAATCTGACTTTTTTGAGAAGAAAATTACTTTCGATAATAACAATTGTAGAATAAAACTACTTTTTGAAATTGTAAATAAATATTACTAGTGAATAGTAAATAAATTTCTTGGTCAAAATATTTTCGTTATTAAATAACTTGGAGAAATTAGAAATTTACAAAAAGGGGCGTATTCTATCTTAGGGGGCGTGAATGTGGGCGTGACTAACAAGTGAAGACACGCCCCTTCTACTAAAGAAGGCGTAACCGTAATTAATAGGCGTGTCTTACTTTCGTGTTCGGGCCTAAAAGAGGCGTAATTAAGGTAAGAAAAGGGCGTTACTAAAGAAGGCGCATCATAACTTAATCATTAAGCATCAAAAAAAGCGTAAAGGTCATTAAAAACTTGGAGAAAAAAGGCGTGATTCTAAGGAGGCGTAACCGTAATTGAAAGGCGGGACCTAATTTAATAATTGGACCTAAAAAAGGCATAAACGTCATGAAAATGCTGAACAAAAAGGGGCGTGGCTCAAAGAAGGCGTAACCATAATGTTAAGAATGTGCAAAAAGGGGCGTGGCTTAAAGGAGGCGCAACCATAATGATAAGAAATGTGCAAAAAAGGGCGTGGCTTAAAGAAGGCGTACCCCAGTGGGTGTGGCTGAAAGCACCGGAACAATCGACTCGGACCCCAAAAAAAGGCGTGTCTTAGCTATAGAAATTGATAGGACACGCCTTTTTAAGTCCGAAACGATTGTTCTGGTGCTAAAAAAGAGCGTCACCAAACAAGTGAGCAGTAAAAAAATGAATATTGAAAGGACTTCGCTTTGAAGGGTAAATAAATCTATTTGAAGTAAGAAAAAAAGTTGCTGGGGAGCAAAAAGGCGTAAAGAAGGGAAACAAAAGCTGCGATAAAGGTTATGTAATCAGAGATTGAACTGGAAGAACGTGCGGGGATCTAGTCGAACGATTATCTTCCATTCTTTCTGAAGTGCAATTTTAAGCCAGTTCTGCCTACGCGTCTGCTATTGTTTCAACCATCACCCCTCCTTTTCTCTCTATCTCTCTCTTTTTTTTACCTCTTCACGTGAGTTTATTTACTATTCTTTTCGAATTCACACGAAAAGTGACATAAAACGTGGGAAGTGAATCATCATATGAGGGAAAATATTCTCACTCCTTGAGAGATCTAAAGCAGTCGTCTTTTTGTGATTCTTTATTCTTTCTTTCTCTCTCTCTCTTGTTGCTTTGTGCTTTTATTATAACACTAGGATGCATTTTGTTTCTTTCAAGAACAAGTGGATATAAAAGATCACATTATTTTTTTTTTTAGAAAATTTTATTATTTATGAAACTTGAAAATGGTATTCATAAATAATAAAAATATTTCTTATTTTCAGAAAGTTTATAAAAAGCAATAAATATTGAAGTCGATTATTTTTTTTTTATGAAAGTTTTCCCTCATTTTGACAATGCTCTTTTCCAATTGCAATTTTTGCTGAGTCTAACGAAATCTCTTAGTCCGATTTAAAGCTGTTGCGACTTATATACGAGATTTCGACATCGATAAGAAAATTTCTCTGGCAAAAACAGTGCTGACTCGGATTGTGTCTGAAGCAGCTAAACAACTTTTTGTCTCGATAGCAAAGTTATAATAATTCCTCTTCTTCGCGTGAACTGTTTTTAATATAATAGAAAAAAGAAATTCCTTCTCCTGTGTATATATTAAAATACAATAAGAAATTTTTCGATAACAAAATACAAATTTTTATCAAATATAATAATTGTCCTGCAAAAAAGAAACTTGGTTCAAATTATAATCATTAAAATTTATCATTTCGAGTGGACAAAAAGGAAAATAAAATTTTTTTCCAAAATGACGAGAGAGAGAGAGAGCATCTCGTAGAATTAATTAATACCCTCTATATAAATACATATACATATACACAAATTGAATTTACGTCAATGAGAATTACTAGTTTGTAGAACACAAAATTGATGCTTTCATTTAATCGTTTATCAATTAACTGCATGATAATTCAGGGAAACATTCACAGTTTGCTGCTACACTAATTGTCGTATCGATGGCCAAAATGAAATTTAACAGTGTTTCAGATATTACTCGAGGAAATCCACCAGGAAACCAGATATTTGCCCAGATAACAAGCGATTAATTTAAAATACTTTCAATCCAAAGTACTAACACAAACTCCAATATTCTGCGCATTTGAATTAATCATTGAGTTTGAAATCTGCAACTGATTTTGAATATTGCAAAAATTTATTTGGATCAGGTTGAATGTTACGGGAATTAGGCACCTTTCTGCAATACCGACCTTAAATGGCCACGCCCACTTTAAAATATAACTAATTCAAAAAATCTATAAACAAGCCCCTTATTACAATAAAGATAATTCTACAATAAAGGTAATACTGCAATAAAGGTAATACTACAATAAAGGTAATACTACAATAATGGTAATACTACAATAATGGTAATACTACAATAATGGTAATACTACAATAATGGTAATACTACAATACCAAGACAATTCTTAATTGGCCACTCCTTTTTTACCACGTCCATCGAAAATATAAATAAACAAAAAAATTTCGAATACGAAGGAAACTTATTAGTTATTTTCACTTTCTTACCAAGAAAATAACAATAAAGATAAATAAAAAGTAGAAATATAAAAGAAAATTTAGTAGAAAAATAGAAGATTAAAAAAGAAAAGAAAAAAATGAACAAGAAAAAAAGCAGACAATTAAAAATACAAGTAGAAAATTAAAAGAACTCGAAAAAGTAAAAAATAATTTATTATTACAAATCAAACAATCCTTTTCCCTGGAATGGAGGACTAAAATACCTTATTTCACGAAAAAGGACACTTAAACTTTCTGGAATTGCCGAAAACACGCCCCTTACAGACGATAACGCCCTTTATTGACCACGCCCACTTGGGAGAAACACGCCCTTTATTGGTCACTGATTTATTGACAGTGACAATTATTTGATACGCCTATTATTTTTTTTCCTAGGTTTAAATACATTTATTATCAAACTATTGCAAATTTTTGTCTCTATTAGAGATCAAAATTATATTCTCTAAAAATACCTACTAAATTATTGAATAAATAATTAAATAGTATATTAAATAATTTTATAAATAAATCGACCATGTAGGGTTTGAATTAGTAAAAATTTGTTTGGTAAAGGTGAGAATTTTTTAGTGATGTTAGTAATGTGGGAACTTTTATAATAAAAGTGAATATTTCTTGAGGTAAAAGTGAAAGTTACGTGAACGCAACGCTGTATTTTATTGTCACTAAAAACGCTATTTTACGCTAATGTCGTAAAAATTTGGTTGCTGGTCAATAAAGTGTCCATTATTGCCCTAGGGCAATAATGTACACTTTATTGACCAGTAACCAAATTTTCACTCTATTTACTATTTATTTTCCGTTGCAACAAAAAATAATTTATTATTTTTTTTTGGTTAGAGCCAAAAATAAATAATCAATAAATAAAAATTCAAAACTAGAGTAATATTCACAGAATTCTTTAAATAAAAAGTAAAATTTTTCAATAAAATGAAAATATCTTGCTGGAAAATTGCAATTTCGTCCTTTGACCCCTTTTGCACTGGCACCCTTGAAATATTCACTAAATACCAAGCAGACAAGGGGGAGATTTCACTTTTTCTTTGTGTGCGAAATATTTGATGAAGAAAAATGTGTAGGTAAACTATATATATATTGTATGTATATAAATGTATATGAATATAGATATAGTGGACGCGTGGCAAGTGAAAAGGTGGTAGTTGTACAACCTACAAGCAAAGTATAGCCTCTAGAAGGTTTACGCACTCACACTTGTGCAGCTCGTCGAGAAGTTCTGACAGCATCTTCAGGCACGAATGCGGGAAGAGTAAGTACCGCGTTCCTAGCTCTGGTGGGTCATACAATATTCACTCCGTCTCGTTCCATTCCAGCGGACGTCAAAAACAAGTCTGAAACCACCCTTCACTCCCTTGCCTTCCTTGCCTTGCCCCCTCACATCCATGCTAGAGCCAAGTCGGAGCCAAGGGTTGGCTCTTCTCTCTAATATATATATATATATATACAACCACTGCCTAGAGAGAGTGGATTCCTCTCTCTCTCTCTCTCTCTCTCTCTCTCTCTCTCTCTCTCTCTCTCTCTCTTTTTCACCGCACACCGTTACCCATCTCTCGAAAACCACCCCCGTGAGCAGCGTTACCCGCAATTATGCTCTCTTTGCAGCCCTCTTCTTCAGCGGCTACGTGGTTATGCGTGAAATGCGCGATATCAGCTCGCTTCGCTTCATGTTTATGAAAATTGACTCGTTAACTTACTCCAAAATCAGTTTAAGTGCCAACTTTATGTACATTTATTTAACCCTTCTCTTAAGCAAACACTTTCACTAGGAAAAAAAAAATTTTTTTTTCTCACTCACCTTCGACTAATTTACTCCTTATTTTTGTTTATTAATTCTATAGATGCTTATTTGGGAAGGTTTATAGAAAAGACGTTCTAATGGAGCTATAACTCACGTTTATAAATTACAAAAGATATTTTTATAATTTACTTGTACTACTGAATGACATATTTTCTTTACTACCGTCTGACCTCAAACTGACCTGTACTACTTAAAACGGAAATACAGTAAATATTTATTGAAATGTCTGACTAGATAATTTTTACTACTGAAAAAACTGAAATTTACCATAGAATTGATAAAAGTCTGACTTATCATTGACTTGTACTACTGATAGTCATAGTATTAGAAGAGTATAAAGTCTGACTGTTACTCTATTTTACTACTGAAGGTCTAATTTTTGAACTTTATGAACCGTCTGGCCATAACTGAGCTGTACTACTTAAAAGGAAAATAGAGTATATATATGTAATGAAAAGTCTGACTCAATAATTTTTACTACTGAAAAAACTGAAATTTACTAAAATTGAGAAAAGTCTGACTTATAATTGACTTGTACTACTGATAGCCATAGTATTAAAACAGTATTACGTCAGACTGAGACTATTTTACTACAGAAGGACCAATTTTGGGAAATTCATGAACCGTCTGACCACAACTGACTCGTACTACTTAAAACGAAAATAAAGTATATAAGTAGTAAAAAGTCTGACTGGATAGTTCTTACTACTGAAAAAACTGAAATTTACTAAAATTGATAAAAGTCTGACTTATAATTGACTTGTATTACTTATATTCAAAAAATAAGTGAAAAAAATTGACTAATTCTGTTTTACTATTTACATGAAACGATATGATTAAAAAAAGGTAAGACTTGTACTACTGATGAGTATGACAGTAACTCAGTTATACTACTGAAATTCTGAAAAAAAGTAATACAAGAAGTCTGACTGTGACTCTTCGTTACTACTAAAGAAAAAATTGACGAGAATGCAAAAATGGCTGACTTCAATTGACTTGTACTACTGATTCATAGAAAAGAAGTGGAAAAAGAATGTCTGACTGTGATTCTACTTTACTACTTAGATAAAACATGATTTTTCGAAAAAAGTATGTGAGTCTGACAGTATCTGACCTATACTACTGATATTCTAAAAATCAGTACAACACGAAGTCTGACTATGATTTCTCTTACTACTAACTCTCTAAATATGAATTAGTAGAAAGTTACTAATGAAATGACGAAAACTCGTCCATCAAATGGTTTAGTAATAATTTTAGTAGGTTGAGTAATAATTTACTGACAATTAGTAATATTTTATTAATTGTTAGTAGAATTTTACTAATTGTTAGTAGAATTTTACTAATTGTTAGCAGAATTTTACTAAGTGCTTAGTAGAATTCTACTAACAATTCAAAGAATTTTTTTATTATTAGAAACAGTTTTATTTAAAAAATAGTGTTACTAATTCATTTAGTTAAATAGATGACTAACAATTAATGAAATTCTACTAAAAATAAGTAAAATTTTACTAACAATTAGTATTGTTGTACTAATTAAAACGAGGAATAGTCGTCCATGAAAACTATTAAAAATTAGTAAAATTTTACTATTTCTTAGTAGAATTCTACAAATTTAAATTTAGAGAGTAAGGAAAAATTTGACGAGAATTCAAAATGGTCTGAAAACAATTTACTTGTACTACTGATACTCAAAAAAATCATTGGAAAATATCTGACGGTGATTTTTTTTTACTACCAAGAAGAATTTAAGAATCCAAACCGAAAAGTCTGATTGTAACTGACTTGTACTACTAATACTTGAAAAAAAATCTTCGAATTAAGTCTGACTGTGACTATCATTTACTACTGGTAGAAAAAATTTAAAAGAACTCGGAGATTTAAACTGTCTGACCATAACTGACTTGTACTACTGAAATCCAGACAACAAATACAATAAAATGTCTGACGATAATCGACTTGTACTACTGATAATCAAAAAATAAAATAGCTTCTGATTTTTATTCTTCAGCTGCAAAAATGCGAAAATTACGACAAAAATAGTAAAACAGTCTGACTACAAACTGACTTATACTACTGAAACAGAAGAAATCAGTTAAATAAGATGTTTGACTATATATCCACTTTTCCACTGATAAAAATATGAAAATACAAAAATATTTAGGATCTGCCTCCAATTCACTTGTACTACTTGATAACCAAAAAAATTTTACTGTCACCGTACCGAAGAAAAAATAAATAACTAAAATAAAATACGCAAATTCTAAAACATATGGTTAAGTCTGACTATAAATGACTCATACTACTGATTTCCAAAGAAAAAATCGTTGGGAAAAATATTTTCAAATAGAGAAAAGCAAAATAATGTTATTTTGTAGAAAATATGTTTTTGAATCCACAAAAAAATAATGTCAAATAAAAATTGATTTTTTTTACAGTTTTTGAAGCATTTTATTGAGAAAAAAATTTATTTTGTGCTAAAAATGCTAAAAAATACCATTATTATTCAATTTTTTTCTTTGAAAATTAATTTTTTTTTATTTTTCTCAAAAAGGGTGTAAATAAAAAAGTGATAAAAAGTAATTTAAAAAAATTGTATTTTTTCCATAGAATTTTAATCTAAATTGAAATTTGATATGGAGGTTCGATTTTGCATGTTGGTTACTGGAAAAATAGACCAAACGTGATTGAAATAGATTCTAATAGCGTTTTTAATTAAAAAGTTGAAGATAATAGTAAAAACATTATTATTATTACTATTATTATTATTATTAAAAATAAATATGATTAAATTCGTAAACTAGTAACTAATGAATAAAATAAAATTTCCTGTTTCCAAACATTGTAACCAGATCCAAAAAGTTAGAGTACATTTTTTTAATTAAAAAGAAAAGCAACTAAAAAAAATAATTTTTATTTTATGGAATTTTTAAATTTCACGTACATCAACAACTGTAGTAGTTAAACTGCTACGTCTATATATATATATATATATATATATATATACGTATATACACGTTATATTATAATTGAAATTAACGTATACACTTTTCTCTTAATGGTAATTGTCTCGAACATTTCGAAACAATGAGAATTTCGATTAAAAACAAAGTAGAACTGGAAAATTACTCGAGTTTTTAGAGAAAATATATATGTGAAACTTTAATAAAGCTAAAGTTTCATATATTTTTATACTTTAATAAAGCTTACAATAAAGAAGCACTTATTTTTCTAATATAATGCAGCTTGTGTAAAGTTTCCCGCGGTATATTTCTCCATTTTCATACAGCCTGTATTAAACTTTTATATATTTCTTCAAGATTTCTTCTTTTTTTTACTCTCTTTCTCTCTCGTTTTTTTTTACCTGTATATAGTTTATGTGAAAAAAATTGAATTTTTCCGTATCAATAATCGATATAAAATATACATTACTCGTAAATTGTTGGAAAAAAGAGAGGAATTTTTTTTTTCTAGAAACAAAAATTATTTTACATATCTATAAACTAAATTAACTTAGAAAAATTATTACTATTATTAAATTATTATTATTATTATTAAAAATAGTGAACAATTTATTGAAATTTAATTAAAATAGTTTTTAAAATTCTCTAAATTTTCTGAAAAAAATTGAAAACAAAGGAAATTTAATTGAACTTTGAAATTCAAAATGTTTATAGTTGAAAAATATAGGAAACACACCTGGAAAACCTATAAACATTGAGATCAGTTTGCAATATACGTGAGTGCTGTCACAAAAGCACAGCGTTTGCGACACCTCAAAATTCGTGGCATTCACGAAGGGCACATGACAGGACTTTCAACCTCGACAGGATGTGAATTTTAAAAATCTTTTAAAATTTATCAATAGTACAAAAAAAAGAGAATTCTATCGAGAAGAAAAAAAGTATACAAACATATAAATATTTAAACCTAAAAAAAAAACTATACAAATGTAAATATTATTTATAACAAGAAAAATATAAACAAAAAAATTTCATTAATTCATTTTCATTATTTTTCAATTTTTTACAATATCATGAAAGTTTTATAATTGAAAGGTATTTTGTTTGTTTATGCTTTTCAAGAATTAAAATTATTTTCATAAAAACGTAACTTTAATATTAAATTTAAGGAACTAAATTAAATTAAAAATTAATTTGGAAAATTTAATTGAAAAGTTAAATTAAAAAATAATTTGGAAAATGAAATTGAAAAATTAAATTAAACATAAAATTGAGAAATGAAATTGAAATATTTCATTAAAAATAAAATTGATAAATTAAATTAAAAATTAGATTGAGAAATTATATTTAAAAATGACGAATAAAAACTTGTTCTATTCAAGAATTCAATTTTACGTTTGGTATAATTTAATATCACAAAAAACAAATTAATTAAAACTGAAGAAACCTTGTCTAGAATGGAAGAGTTGAAAGTAGAATTTATATTTAAAGTTATATTTATTCAGAACCAATTAATTTAATGTTTCTTTTAAAAATTCATTTGTATTATTTAACAAATAATGCGCAGAGTAAACGTACACAATGAAAATAGAATAACTCGAAATATTCCATTATTTAATTATATTTATTTGAAATTCACAAATTAGAAACGACTAAATTAATTTTATTAAAGCTTTTGATGAGTACTTGCAGAAAATTAAATTTGAATTAATTATTCTTGTTTTTTTTATTATTCTTTCTATTATTACTACCCACTATTATCATTATTAAAATAAATATTTTTACTATTTTTATTATTATTATTATGTTTATTATTATTATAATCATTATTAAATAGATAAAGCGAAAGAATTTTAATAAAATTCAATTATAAATTAAATGAAAATTTAATTTAATTAAACACTTTCGAATTTGTTAATAGTTGAACAATTTATTTCAATATTAAATAATAAAATATTTTTCCCATATTTACTTTGATTAAGTTTTGATATTTAAATTTAATTATTAAATACTTGAATAAACTTTTTTAATTATTGGAAACACTTGTCAAAAATAAATTTTAAAAAACAAAAAAAAATGTATAAAAACCACTTTTGTGAGTTAATAAAAAATTAGTAAATTCTCTCTCTCTCTCTCTCTCTCTCTCTTGTCAAAATTGATTTCCTATACTTAGATTCATATTATAGAAGGAGGTTGTTCAAACAATTCTTTTTTAATCGATAGAAGATGCAAATTGTTTTAAAATTGCTACTCGAAACTCGTCATGTTAATAACATTAATCGACAGTAGGTACGACACTTCACTTTCTGATAACGATCAAACTTGGGTCATTGCACTCACGAAATGATGACAAAAAAAAAGAAAAAAAGAAAAAAAAGCAGTTAAAAAAAGAAACTCGTACATATTGTCCAAGCTCTTCAATTTCGTCCAATCAACTATATCAAGTCCCTAGCAAAAAAAAGTGTAAAATCAAATTTTAGTTTGAAATCATCTGCATTGTAAAGCCAATCAAACATCCATTGTTGTTAAATTTTCCAGTCCTTCAAACTCTAAAGATAATTATTTCCAATTATTAACCGTTTGGAGATTTTTTTTCCGATCTTTCAATATATATATATATATATATAAAATTTTACAAAAGGAAAAAAATTGATAAGGAAAAAATTAGTGGAAATTTTTTTTTATTTTGTTCACAGTGAAGCGATGTTATATTGTAAATTGGAATTTTTTTTTACTGTAATTTTGTCAGGAATTCTCTGTATTCGATTATTTATTTATATATTTATTTATTTTATACTTTATATATTCTTTTATTATTTATTTTTTGTTTACTTTGTATTATTTATTTTTTCTTTATTTTGTATTATTTAGTTTTTATATATTTTTTTATTATTTATTTTTTATTTATGTTCTATTTATGTTTTATTTATTTGTTTCTCATTATTCAGTTTTTATTTATTTAATTTCCATTCCTTTTTAATTTTACAAAATGTTTACAAAATACCTACTAAATTTAATTCAACAAAATTATAGAGAAAATAAAACCGAAAAAATAAGAAAAAATAAAAATTTGAAGCAGTAAATAAAAATGTGAATCGTGATTTTTCTATTATAACTTCGTCGTGATTTTTCTGTATTCGTTTATTTATATATTAATTTATTTTATACTTTATATATTTTTATTATTTTTTTTTTTTACTTTGTGTTATATTTATTTTTCATTATTCAGTTTTTATGTGATTTAATTTTGATTTATTTTTAATATTACAAAGTTTTACAAAATTCCCACTAATTTTAATTTGACAAAATTATACAGAAAATAAAATAGAAAAAAAATAGAACTAAAAAGAAGGAAAAAATAAAAATAAAATAGAAATTGAACCAGTAAATAAAAATGTGAACGTAAAAAATTTTTATCTCCTCTATTTTTTTTCGGTGACAATTTTCTATTTTATTGAATACATCAATATCTTTTCGAACACAGGAAACTTCTAATAAGCAAGAGGATATTTTATTGGAATTTCTTCTCTCTCTCTCTCTCTTTCTCTCTCTTTCCAGTGGGGCAGACAGTGAAGTGTGCGTTTGGGCGAGAGAGGGGTTTAAATAAAATAAAAAGAAGAACAAAAAAAAAAAAAAAGAATGAAGAAAAAAACGACGAAAAAAATAAAGAAAAAGCGTGAAAAAAAGGGAAAAACCGCGAGGGACGATCAAACGTGTGGGGTCATATCGAAGCTTTTGTGCAAAAGGGGTCTTTCAACTAGACGAAGTTTCAAGTACAGTCGAACCGGCACCGGCACTCGAAAGCGTTTCTCGGTCAGGTTTCTGAAATCGATATTCGCCCTCGTGTCGCTTGTTTCTGCGCGCGAAGCTACAGGCGCCGTTAACAATGCAGGCGGGCGTGGAAAGCGCTCCTCGCATCACAATCAGTTGCTCAGGAAAGTCGACGCAAGTTAAAAATAAAAAAAAAAGAAAAGAAAAAAAAAACTTTACCTGCGTTTTCCTTTTCTTTTCGGGGGGAGGGGTTTTTTCCCTTTCTCTCTCTCTCTCTCTCTTTACTTCTATATCAAACCTCGTCAACTCCTTCATCTTATAAACTATGCTTTTAGTAACGCAACGATGAAATTTGCCCGCGATATTTGCATAAATTGAAATTCAGGGCACTTTCAGTTCAAAAAAAAAAAAAAAAAAAAAAAAAAAAAAAATGAAATGAAAAAGAAAAGAAAATGACGCGAAAAATCCTTTCTTTTATGAGAGACCCCCAACAAAATACAAGTTCTCTTGAAAAGAAACTTTTTCATGTTAAACAGTTATATGAATATTTTTTAACTTTACGGTAAACTGCCACTTTATAAATATGTTACGTATAGCGATAATATTTGTAATTTGGTTTTTGTTCTGAAATTTGATTAGGTGAATGTTACGTAATCGGAAAGTAACAATTGCTACGAAACTGTTACGTAATTTGTTATTTCTATTTTATTTATTCTCTATTTTTCATATTTTCTCTTATTTTTTTCTATCTTTTTGTTTTTATTCATTTA
This sequence comes from Leptopilina heterotoma, assembly GCF_015476425.1. Lineage (NCBI taxonomy): Eukaryota > Metazoa > Arthropoda > Insecta > Hymenoptera > Figitidae > Leptopilina > Leptopilina heterotoma. Next base: position 5,049,907 of record NW_025111118.1, read on the forward strand.
TTTAATTAATTACTTTATTACTTAGTAATTATATTTATTTATTTATTTTACAACTCCGCATATATAGCAGAGTTCAAATAAACCATACAATAAACTGTTACGTAAATTTTTCTTTTCAGTTACGTAATCCCTAAATTTAAATTAGTAACAGTGTTTAATAATTTTAATTATTATCTACTTTTTTAACAATTATTTACTATTTTCTACTTTCACAATTTTTTATTTTTACTTAAATTTTACTATTTTCTATTTTTGACTATAGTTTTATTGTTATTTGATGTTGAAATTTTAATTTACACCTCTTACAGTCATAACTATTTGTACTATTGTCACTCTTTTACTATTACTTACTTTTTACTATTTACTGTTTAATATTTACTGTTTTTCCTTTTTTCCTATTATTTACTATTTACTATTTACTATTTACTATTTACTATTTACTATTTACTATTTACTATTTACTATTTACTATTTACTATTTACTATTTACTATTTACTATTTACTATTTACTATTTACTATTTACTATTTACTATTTACTATTTACTATTTACTATTTACTATTTACTATTTACTATTTACTATTTACTATTTACTATTTACTATTTACTATTTACTATTTACTATTTACTATTTACTATTTACTATTTACTATTTACTATTTACTATTTGTTACTTTTACTATTTATACTAATTTATTATTAATTACTATTTATTATTTACTATTTTTACTACTTTAGTATTTTTACTATTTTTATTATTTATTTACATACTTTTAAACTACAACGAAAAAAAGAAAAACTAGCTCAATCGTATTTACTATTCACAGTTTATTGTTTATTATATTTAATTATTACTTTTTACTGTTTGTTATTCATTATTAATTTATTTACGTATTTATTGATTTATTTATTGTTTAATAGTAACTATTTAAAATTTATTATTTTTTTACAATTACTCTCAAAATTTGAATTAGTAAAAATGTTTACTAATTTAAATTAATGACTGACATTTTTTTAAATTAGTCAATTTTACTAATAAATAGCAATTTCAATTAATTTATTAGTAAAAATTAGGAAAAATGTTTACTAAAAAAATGTTTACTAATTCAAATTTATGACTTACTTTTTTCTTTTGTACCAGTAAATTTTATAAATAAATAGTAATTTCTACTAATTTGTTAGAAAATTTTACTAAAAAATAGTTATTTCTACTAATTTATTAGTAAATTTTACTAAAAAAAATCCAAGACCTTCTCATTTTTAAATAAGAATGTAATAAATTTCTCCAGATTTATTAGAAAAATTTTACTAAAAATATTCATTTCTACTAATTTATTAGTAAAATCCACTAATTCAGAGGCAAAAACTCAATATCTAATTAAAAAAGTAAATGTAATAAATAATAAGAAAAAATAGTAAAAAGAATTAAAAAATAATAAAAATAGTAAAAATAGTAAAAAAAAGTAAAAATACCTAGTAAAAATAATTATGACTGTAAAAAATGTAAATAAAAATTTCCCCACCAAAAAAATAAATAATTCTAGTAAAAATTGTAAATATAGTAAATTGTAGTAAAAATGGAAAAAGTAGTAAAAATAGTAAAAATAAATTAAAAGATTATTATTAAATAGTAAATAATAGTTAGAAAGGTAAATAGTAATTAAAGAAGTATATAATAAAAAATAAGAAAGAATAGCAAAAAAAATAAATAAAAAACTGTAAATAGAAAACAGTAAATATTAGTAAAAGAAGGAAAAAATAGTAAAAATAGTTATGCCTGTAAGAAGTGTAATTAAAAATTGCAACGCGAAGAAAAAAATTTATAATTCTAGTAAAAATAGTAAGGTATTAAATAATAGTAAATAAAGAAAATAGTAAATATTAGTAAATATAGTAAAAATAGTAACTGTAGTCAAATTAGGACATGTATTAAAAATAGTGCATATTGTAAAAATAGTAAAAATAGTAAATGGTAGTAAAAATAGTAAATACAGCAAATAGTAAATAATAGAAAAATAGACAATTTTGTAAAAATGGTAAATAAACTAAAAATAGTAAATATAGTAAAAACTGTAAATATAGCAAAAATAATAAATAGAAAATAGTAAATAATAGAAAAATAATAAATTTTTTAAAAAATGGTAAATGTAGTAAAAATAGTAAATATAGTAAAAACTGCAAATAAAGCAAAAATAATAAATAGAAAATAGTAAATAACAGTTGAAAAAGTAAACTGAAAAAAAGAAAATCTAATAAAATTTAAGTACAATGAAGTCCTTTCGAAAAATGGTAAATTTTTTGAAAAAAGAGAAAAGAATAGAAGAAGAGAAGAAGAGAAGGGAAAAAGTTAAGAAAAATATATCTGAACAGAAAAAATGTATAAAAAAAAATTCTTTTTGAAATGAGTAATTTTCTTTTCACGCAGATTACATTTGTGTTGACGTTTTAAAACTTTTTTTTTACTATTCCTTTTTTTTCCGTTCTTGTTTCTGACGACAGTGAATTAAATTACATTTTTACCATGAAAAATTGGACCTGGAGGGCCTCATTTTTAAAATTACGTAATAATCATATGGGCTTTTATCTTTCGACTCATATGCACATGACGAGTCGGGCGGTGGTAGCGCGCGGGGGATTTTTGCGCTCGGAACAAAAGAAATGTCATAAAGTAGCTTTTTTGTCTTCTTTTCTTTTTCATTTTTTCTTTCTTTTTGTTTTTTCTTTTTCTTTCTTTTTTTTTATTCAAGTTGAAAACGTTCTTTTCTTTTTCTTTTTTTTTTTATTCGATGAAATAGACAGATCAGGTTTCTGGCATAACGCCACAGAAATCATGACCACTCACGAGTATTATAAGCGGGCAACACACAAAAGAACGGCACCGTTCTCAAAGTCAGCCATTTTGAATGCCTAGACAGGAAATCTATCCCAAGGGAAAAAGGACATGTCTCTCGTGTGCACCGAAATCTCGCACCAGCAGCACGCGTTCTCTTTTCTTTTTCAAACATCACTTACGCCCCCAAGAGTAACATTTCTTTACATGGGACACTGTTGGAAACTTACGAAGCTTTTGCTGATTCCAATATTATATATGTACTTTTACATTTTTCTTTTTTTCTCTCTCTCTCTCTCTCGTTCACATTTTTCAGTTCAAAAATTTGTCGAAATTTCATTTATTGGAAAAAAGAGGGAAAGAAAATTTATGTTAATTATTTTGTAATTAATTTGATAATTTATGTTATTTTACTACAAGCAGTGAAATTAGTTTTTAATTATTGAAAATTGAAATTAAATAAAGTGGTAAATTGAAATTTAAAAAATACAAAAATAAATAATAAACAAACTAAAATAGAAAAAATTGAATGAAAAATTATTAAAAACAAAAACAAGTGAGATGGCCTAGAGGCTTAATTGCTTGCCTCGCAATAACAAGGGACAGAGTTCGATTCTTTGCGACTGTGAACTAATAAGAAAATTATTATAAACTAAATAAAATAATAACTTGAAATTAAAAAATAAAAAATCTAAATAAAATAATAAATTGAAATTAAAACAATAAAATAATAAATTGAAATTAAAACAATAAAATAATAAATTGAAATTAAAAAAAAAAAAAAATAATAGAAAAGTAATTGAAACTAAATAATTTCTTACAAAAAAATACAAATAAACTAAAGTAGTAAAACTATCGTCCTTCATTTGAACGTTCGAAACTTTGTGAACAAAATAAATAAATTAGAATAAATTGAATAAATATTCGTAATAATTTGTTGAAACATTTATTTCACTTCGAATGTTAAATTCAAAAGAAAATTATCTCCAGTTTAAAGTATAGAAAAAAATAGAATTATTTTAAATACAAGAATTTTATTTCTCGAAAAAAAATCAACTAATTAAAAATACGAGAAGTTAAAAATTATCCCCTAATTAGGATGGAAGAAGAAGAAATAAAGAATTTACATTAAAAAATCCCAATTGAAATTGGAAAAAGTAATTTATCTTCTTTCATTTAAATTTGTAAGATTTAAAAGTATGAAAAGAATATCTGTGAAATTTAAAGAAAAGTGCAATGAAAGTTTTGCACTCAGTTATATAAAATGTAAAAGAGAAAAGTTCATTCATGAATTTTAAATACAGTCGCACATGTAAATGAAACTATCTTTCATTTACCCCTTGGATTTTAAACTTAATTTACTTTCAAGTATAACTGTGAGAAAAAAAATCGCTGTATCCTATTTGTTGAAGAAAAAAACAAAAAAAAAGCAAAACGGAGCAAAAAAAAATCAAAAGATGCAAAAAAAAGGAAAAATTTAGAAAAAAGTGAAAAAAAAACAAAAATATCGAAAAAAGCAAATGAAGCTGAAAAAGCAAAAAAAAAAGCAGAAAAGAGAAAAAAGCGAAAAACTGAAGAAAGTAAAGAAAATTAATTTCTATTTAAAACGATATTACAATTTTCACACGCGTGACGTTGGGTTTCCACATAATTACTAACACTTGAAAATAATCAAAAAAAAAGGTAAAATACATCAAAGGCATGTACTTAGAATTTTCCCCCTTCCTTTTTTTCATTCCTTTTTTTTTAATTTCAGTGGTTTCTGAACTTGACAGCGCTCTTTAATGCCAGTATAAATCCCCCCCTAAGGAAAACTTTAAATTCAAATGGAAAGATTTTATAACTTTTGTCAGCTTCACAAAAGCTTTTCGAGAATTTTATATAACTTTAAAAAATCAAGTTGTCAAAATGAACAATATTTGAGGAATTATTACCATTGCAATTGGAAAACTTTTTTTTAATTCGATTCATTTTCAAGTTTCCTTCAGTTTCTTAATTTTTATCGAATAACTTTATTGGCCTTTTTTAAAAGTAATGCATTTTTAATATAATTTTTTTAATAAATTATAATTTTTAATTTTTAGTTTTAGTTTCTATTTTTTATTTTATTTTTAGTTGTGTTTAATTCCAGTTTTTATTTTTTGTTGTTGTCTTTATTTTTGCTATTTAATTTTAATTTTTGTTTTTACTTTTAAATATTATTTTTAGTTTCAGTTTTTAGGTTAAGTTTATATTTTTCAATTTAAAGATTCAATTTTTATTTTTTTCACATTTTTCTAGTTTCAATTTTCAGTTTTTATTTTTAATTATTACTTTTAGTTTTTAGTTTTAGTTTTTCTGTTTATTTCTAGTTTTTATTTTTACTTTCAGTTTTAATTTATATATTTCTTATTTTCAATTCTTATTTTTATTTCTTACTTTTAGTTTTTATTTTTACTTTTAGTTTTTATATTTTTTATTTTTAGTTTCTATCCTTAGTTTTTAGTTTTAATTTTTCAGTTAATTTCTAGTTTTTACTTTTTACTTTCAGTTTTCATTTTACATTTTTAGTTTATTTTTTTAGTTTTGATGTTTATTTCTAGTTTCTATTTTTTTACTTTTTGTCCTTATTTTCAATGTTTACTTTTAGAATTTATTTTTTATTTTTAATTTTTTTTATTAATTTCTGTTTTTATTTCCATTTTTTTATTAATTTCTGTTTTTATTTCCATTTTTTATTTTCTACTTTTTGCCTCTATTTTTAATGCTAATTTTTATTTTTTATTTTCTACTTTTAGTGATTATTTTTAGTTTTTTATTTTAGTTGATATTTTTCAATTTTTTGGTTTTAATTGTTACTTTTTATTTGTCATTTTTAGTTTTCAATTTTCAGTTTCTTTTTTATTTTTAATTCTTAATTTTAGTTATTATTTTTTACTTTTAGTTTTTATTTTTAGTCTTAATATTTATTTTCTACTTTTTATTTTTATTTCTTACTTTTAATATTTATTTTTTCTTTAAGTTTTTATTTTTCGTTTATGTCGTTCGCTTTTCATTTTCTATTTCTAGTTTCTATCCTTAGTTTTTAGTTTTAATTTTTCAGTTAATTTCTAGTTTTTACTTTTTACTTTCAGTTTTTTTATTTTCCATTTTTAGTTTATTTTTTTAGTTTTTATGTTTATTTCTAGTTTCTATTTTTTACTTTTTGTTCTTATTTTCACTTTTTACTTTTAGAATTTATTTTTAATTTTTACTTTTAATTATTAATTTCTTTTGTTATTTACACTTTTTATTTTCTATTTTTTGCCTCTGTTTTTAATGCTAATTTTTAATTCTAATTTCTTACTATTAGTTATTATTCTTAGTTTTTTATTTTAGTTTATATTCTTCAAATGTTTAGTTTTAATTTTTACTTTTTATTTGTCATTTTTAGTTTCAATTTTGAGTTTTTATTTTTAGTTTTTTTTCTATTTTTTATTTTACTTTTATCATTAGTTTTTATTTCTAGCTTTTTAATTCAGCTTCTAGTTCTTTTAGTGCTTATTTTTGTTTGTAGTTTTTTTTCATTTTTCCTTTTTGAGTTTATTTTTAATTTAGTTTTTAACTCTTATTTTTAGTTTCTAGTTTTAATTTTGTGTGTTTATTTTTAATTTTAATTTTTATTTTCGATTTAGTTTGTTTTTTAATTTTTAGTATTTGTTTTTAGTTTATACTTTCTATTTTTTGCTTTTATTTCTTATTTTTAGCTAAAACTGAATGTTTTAGTATTTATTTTGAGTTTTTATTGTTTGCTTCTAGTTCTTATTTTTTATTTTAGTTCCTATTTTTATCTTCTACTGTTTTTTTTTCTCATTTTTAGTGTAGAGTATTTTTCAAAAAAATTAAAATATTATCTAATGAAAAGAAATTAGCAAAAATTAATAAATGAATTTATTTTTAATAAATATTACTTCAGCAATAACCTATAAAAAAATTTGTTTTGACCAAAAATAAATGTTTGTTCGAAGAAAAACCCAATTTTACCAAAAACAAACTAAATTCCTTTTTATTTCCTCATATCTAAATTTCATATATTTTTTCTGCAACAAAAAAAAAAAAAAAAAAAAAAAAAAAAAAAAAAAAAAAAATTCACCTCGCACATTAATAATGTAAAAAACTAAATGTACATATAAATAAATAGAAATGTTTTTCCAAGTTGGAGGAGAATATCGATTGTTGAATTCATTAAATTGTCAAACAATGTTCGAGAGGAGAGAAGCACAACTTGAATGTAGAAAGGAACTTGGATCAACTTGGAAATTGTTAACGTGCTATATCCGGCATAGAGCTTAGGTTAGTTGTATACACCCTCCCCCCCTCCTTCTACCCCTTTACCCTGCTTTCGTCCCAAAACTAGTATAAGGGTTTCCGCCCCAACGCCATTGCAATGTTATGGGGTCACCGGTCAAGTCCCGACTCATTGTTGCTCGTCGGACTGCGGCGTGGAGAACACGACAGACGGGCGAGTAGCTCACAATGCTCCTCGAATCATCTACATCCGACGCTTTTGTCTATATCGCGGACGTGCCAGCACAAACCGAGTGAAATACACGCTAGTGCCATTCAACATTATACCACACTAAAATAGAGGAATATAATTCATATTTATTCACAAAATTCTACCTTTTCACTAAATCTCACCGGGCATATTACATTTCATCATAAAAATAAAGAAATTTTTTAAAAATCTAAAGAAAAGAATTTACCACTTTTTATTTTTTTATTTTCGTCTTCTTCTCTTTTTTCTCTTCTTTTTTTTTTGACACCAACATTTTTCTCGTTTAGAAATTGTTCTAAATTCTTTTCTTTGAGTTTTCTTCTTTTTTCAAAAGCAATGCCGAAAAATCTGACACATTTTATAAATGAAAGTAAATTTTTTCTCTCTCTCTTTAGTCTTCATATCTTTTTTTTTTTTAATTCCAAAATATAGTTGGGAGAAAATCAATAAATTATGATAATTAAATGACAACAATAAAAGAAGAAAACCAAATAATACTAATACACAAAAAAATGTCACCTAGAAAAAAATTTCACTATATTAGCGAATAACCATTAAAAATGTATTTTTTATTTTACAAAAAAAAATTATATATAAATAATAAGTAGTTTTATTACAAAATAATAAAAAAAAATTTTTTTTTAAGTAAAGCAGATAATAAGAAATTATAAAGTAAATTAATAAATAAGTAAATCTCAAAAAGTAATTATCCAAAATTAGGTCAAAATTGACAAGAAGTTTATTCGCGAATATCAAATTTTAGGTCAATTCAATCAATACGAACTTGAAAAGTGCATCGAAATCACAGGTCAAGAGAGTAACAAAACCTTAAAAATTTAGGCCAACATTTGGAAAATGATAAATAAAATTTATAAATAGAGGTCAATATTTAAATATATTTAAATATTGACCTCTATTTACAAATTTTATTTATTTGAATTCATTTTATTTTATTTATTTGAAAATTTAGGTCAGAGTCTAGTGATAAAGGAAGAAAACTTGAATTTTAGGTCAAAATATACAAAAGATAAGCCGAAGAGAACTTGAAAATTTAGGTCAATATAAATATTGATGAATATGAAAAAAATTTGACAATTTAGCTCAATATAAATATTAACAAACATAAAGAAATAAAATTCAAAAATTTTAGATCACAATATTTTGTTAAAAACATAAATTTGAAAATTTAGGTCAATGTACAAAAATGTAGAGCTAATTAATCACTGAATTTAGGTCAAAATTAAGTGTTCAAAGGGAAAAACTACCATTTTAGGTCAGAATTCACAAATAAAGCGAAGAAGACTGGAAAATTCAGGTCAATATTTGAATGTAAAGAAAAAATTTTGAAAATTTAGGTCAAAAAACAAAATTGTCGCTAAGACAGCTTTAAAATTTAGGTCAAAATTTAGTGAACAAGGGAAAAACTATAATTTCAGGTTAAAATTGAGAGATAAAACAATTGAAAATCTTGAAAATTAAGGTCAATATTTGAAGATAATGAAAAACATTTGAAAATTTAGGTCAAAAATCAGAATTGTGTTTGAGAGAGATTTAAAATTTAGGTCAAAATTAGTGAAAAAGGGGAAAACTAAAATGTTAGGTCTCAAATAAAAGATAAAGCGAAAAAAACTGGAAAATCCAGGTCAATATTTGAATGTAAAGAAAAAAATCTGAAAATTTAGGTCAGAAAACAAAATAAACGCTAACAGTGTTTTAAAATTTAGGTAAAAATTTAGTGAAAAAGGGAAAAAACTATAATTTTAGGTCAAAATTAAGAGTGAAACGATTGAAAATCTGGAAAATTTATGTCAATATTTGAAGATAAAGAGAAAAAATTTGAAAACTTAGGTCAAAAAACAGAAATGTGTCTGAGAGAGCTTTAAAATTTAGGTCAAAATTTAGTGAAAAAGGAAAAAAATAAAATTTTAGGTCAAAATTAAAAGATAAAGCGAAGAAAACTGGAATATTCAGGTCAATATTTTAATGTAAAGAAAAAAATCTGAAAATGAAGGCTTGAAATGATTAATCAAAAATGAAAAATGAATTCACAAAAATGAAAAAGAAATTTTGAGAATTTAGGTAAGAATTGAAAGACAAAGAGAAAGAAGACCTGGAAATCTAGGTCAATTTAATATTGACAAATAAAATAAAAGAAAATTTGATAATTTAGGCCAAAATTGATTAATAAATAGAACAAAATTTGAAAATGTAATTCAAGTAACAAAAATATATCGAAAAGAACTTTAAAAAGGTCAAAATTTAGTAGTAAAGGGAAAAAAATTAGAAATTTAGGTCAACGAGCAAAAATAAAGAGAAAGTATCTCGAAAATTTAGGTCAAAATTTAAAGAAACAGCAGAAAATTTGCAAATTCTGTTTTCAAATTTCTTTCCTAATAAAACAATTTCGAAAATTAAGGTCACATTTACAGTTCAATGAAAGTGAAAATAACTGGTAAAATTTATGGATGAAAAGAGAAATTTCTAAATGGAAAACAATAAAATTGAACAAAAATAATTAAAATACAGAAGAGAGAAATAAAATGAAAATAACTAAAAAGAAGCAATTATTTCTATTAATTGAAAAAAAAGGTTTTTTCGGTAAAAAATTAACTTATATTTAACACGAGAGTTGAGATTGAAGAATTATTTTCAACAGGAACCAAAGTTGTTTCAGAATAGTTGGAGAATTTATAGTATGAACTCTCTCTCTCTCTCCAGCTCTCTCCTTTTATTCAAATTAGTCTTGAAATATTTAGTCCAACCACGAATATAATTATGAAACTAAAGTTGCACCGGAATAATTGTTAATTTAATCTAATGTAATTCGAAACAGTGGTAAGAAAAAAATTTCCTTTTTCATGTATATTAAATGTATGTTTTTTTGTCAGTCGGTAATAAAAAGAAAATATAATTAAGTATGTAATAAAAAATATTAACTGTATTAGGATTTTGCGAAAAGTTTTTATTCGAGACGAAAAGGATAATGTGAAGTTTAAGCAAAATTAGTTTGGTATTAAATTTTACTTTTCCGTATTATTAATAATTATTACTATATTATTATTTTTATTATTATTATTATTATTATCAAAATTATTACTTTTATTGCTATTGTTGTTGTTATAATAATAACAATAATTTTTTTTCATGTTTTTTTTACTTTTTTGCTTTTATTTTTATTACTTTTATTATTCTTATTTTTATTATTTTTATCTATTATTATTTTTTTACAAGAAGAATATATTTCATTCTATAAAAAACCAACTTTTCATTAAAAAAAATGCTATAAAATGGATGAAAAAAAATTTTAAATGGACTTTAAAAAAAACTCATATAAAACTTAGTACACTTATATTAAAATTTGCAAAAAATATTTTATATATTTTAAAAATTCTTAACTTTATAAAAGCTTGCAGTATATGTTTCATAAAATTTAATCTAATTTAGAATTCCCACTATGAAAATTTTTGCTTTTAGTGCACTTTCCCTCTAACTAGTAAATTATTTTTATAAAATTAGTTGAATATTTTCTTTCAGTACAACTTCTCTTTAAAAAATAAAATAATTATACTGTTTTTGTACTTTTTTATTATTATTAATACCATAAAAGATATATAAAAATTTTATCCTAATTGTTTCATTTTAATTTCATTTTCTATTCTAAATTAAGTGATTTAAATACTTGAATATAAATTACCATTATTATTATTAATTATAATTATTTATAAATCGAAATTATTATTTTCTTTGTTGTAACAATAATAATTATAGCAAATAATATTACTTACTATTAATATTAATACAAATAGTATGTAAAAAAAATTGTTATAAAATAACTAATAAATTTTTCATTTTTGTTATCAATTTATGTTAATTTATTTACTGAATAAACATTTAGAAAATATATTTAGAATTTTCATTTTTAGATAAAAAGGAAACAATATGTTTCACACATTTTATAAAATTATCATATACTGCTTTCAAATGTACATAAACTATATTGTTAAGTTTTTAACAAAAATGGAAAATAGTTTAGTTTATAATTTTATCTTACCACTAGAGAGTTGACATGAAATCCATTCAAAAGTGACACTTACCTGAAACAAAGAAAATTCAAAATTAAATTAAATTAAATTAAAATAAAAAATTAAATTAAATTAAAATTAATTAATTAAATTAAAATTAATTAATTAATTAATTAATTAATTAATTAATTAATTAATTAATTAATTAAATTTAATTAAATTTAATTAAATTAAATTCAAAATTAAATTAAAATAAACCTTAAAAAATAGAAAGTAATCTTCTAAATTAATAATCGTTGTATTTCGGTAATCTGTTCGCAGTTTGAAATTAGATGTTGTTTACTTTTTTGTTTCCTAACTTTTTAGCAAAGAATTTTATAAAAAAAATTTGAGAATAATTGAATTCCTACCAAGAATTTTATTATTTATGAAAATTATTGAATTCTCGTAAAGAATTTTATTAAAATTATTAAATTCATTATTATTAAATATTAAATTTTAAAAAATTAAAAAAAAAGTCAAATTAAATTCTTTTGAAGAATTTTTTTGAATTTTTTTAAAATAATGGATTTTTTTTTAATAATTTTAATTGAAAATTTTTAAAGTAATTGAATTTTATAAACAATTTCTTTTAAGTTATTCAAATAATCGTGTTTCTTCATCATTGAGATTAATCATTTAATTATAGAATTTTAACAACATTTTTTGAAAATAATTCCATTCTTGTAAAGAATTTTATTACAATTTTCTAAAATAATTTAATTCATTCAACGATTTATTTTAAAATATAGAAAATAATTGAATTCTTTTGAAAAATTTTATAACGAATTAAGAAAAAAATTTAATTCTTCCGAGAAATTTTATTGAAAATAATTAAATTTGTGAAAAGACTTTACTGTATAAAAGAAAATTGATTTCTTTCGTGAAATTTTATTAAAATTTTGTTGAAAATTTAAACAATAATAATTAATTATTTACTTAATAAGTGAATTTTTTTAATTTTGATTATGAAATTATTTAAAAATTTATATTTGAAAATAAAAAATTTTAAATAATAATTTTGAAATGTCCCAATGTATTTAAAATTATTTATAAAAAATTTTGTAATTTCCATAATAATAATACAGTGAATATCACGTTCCGAGTTATTAATTAAATAGAATAGATTATTATTTATATAAATCAGCGATAGAAATAAAAATTTTTAACTCTGCGAAGTATTGAACCTTAATCGTTTGGTATCAATCTAAACTATAAGGCATTTAACGACTGTGACTACTGCAGACTTAAGAATATTTTTTACCTTTTTTTACAAATTCAAATTGTATCCTAATGTTCTCGAATGAAAATTAAAAATTAAAATAAAAAAATCCACTTATTAAATAATTGAAAAATTAATTCTATTTAAAAAAAATTCCTCTATTAATTTTTATTATTTTTTCCTTTTTTAAATTTTTCTTTAAAGAAAAAAAGAAAACAAACAATAATAAAAAGAAGGAAAAGAATAGTAAATTTTAACCAAATATATGCTAAAAAAACCAGTGATAGTAAAGTTTATTAAAAATCTGCTAAAAATAAAAAGAAGAGAAAAAATAGAATACAAATAAATTATAAACGGAAAAGAAACCAAAAATAGAAAACAAAATTATAAAAGGAAAAAAAAATACCAAAATCAGAATAAAAATGGAAGAAAAAGAGTTAACAAGGGAAATGTGCGAAATAATAATGTAAAGTTTATCATAAAATGAAAAATTATTCATCACACAAGAATGACAAAGGGAAAATACAAGATGCAAAACGTAGCTTGAAGTTGTGCGCGGTACAAAGGAGAGGGTAAATGATATTATGAGTGGAGCTTGTTTTTTTTCATTTCTTTTTTTTTGCTTTATTCTCCTTTTTTCCGGTTCTCCTTTTTTTTCTATCATTTCTTTTCTTTTTCGTTCAAGGTTTACTCCAGAATCTGGAAAGATCCTGGGTTAGCAGATTATAATAAAGCTGCCTTTTCTCCCGCAAGCTATCCTCTCTTATTCCTCTTGGCGCATTGTCTTGCCACCACTAGTGGAAGAGAAGTCGTCGTCGTCGTTGTGTGTGCCCGCAGCTTTCGCCTGTATTTTCCGACTCTACTTTTGCCACACGAAGATTGGAAAACGTTAGTCATTCCCCGCCCAGCAGAATCGCGACTCGGGGCTAACTCGATTTGCCCCGTAAGATTTTAGAGCTTGGGCGTTTGAATAATTTTGCATTCTTATTTTGTTATTGAACGCACTTGAATTTCATCCAGCAAGAGGAGAGAATGAGAGAGAAGAAAAAAAAAGTGAGAGGAGACTCTTCTGGACTTGTCTTTCGACAATTTACTTTCCCACTCTTCGATTTTCCACCAACCTAAAAATAAGAGATTCCCCCTTCCTCTCTCTTTCTCTCTCACGCTCTCTTTTCACTCGTTGGTGTGCACGGTATTCGATTACTTTGTAAAACTGTTTGCACAAAAAACTTCGTTATTCCTCTGTTTACATTGTCACATTTTTTAAAATCAACTTTCAAGCATTTTATTCAGTCGCAGAATTTCGCTTCTTTTCAAACATAAAAAAAAAAAAATTCACTTGGGGGAAAGGGAGAAGGTTACGCACATTAAAAAAAATTACCATTTGCCCCCAGTTTGAAAAAAATACTAATTTTGTTTTTAACCCAGCGAACAGTTCAAAAATAACTTTTAATAACTTTTAAAAAATTGTTTTTAAATCTACTTTTTTAGAAAACAACTTCGAAATTACATTTTTAAAAACAATTGTTTGAAAAACAATTCAAAAGTCTCTTGATTTTTTGAAAATGAATTAAAATTAAAAAAAAGAAGAATTAAAATCAATAAATGAAGCAAAATGTTTCCATTTTGTTTCGAGAATAATATTCCTGTCACGGATAAAAAACTATAGTGCAGGTGTGACAATTTTTTCTTTTTTTTTTTCAATTTCGAGAAATAAATTTTTCAAATTCTAGTGTTAAAAGCTTTCGAAATTGAAGAAAAAGATCATAAAAGCTCGCTAAATTGATAAATCTGTCAATTAATAAGAGCCCAGGACTTTAAAAGCATTTCTAGTCTGTTAAAAGCTTTCGAATTTTGAAATTTTTAAAAGCTAAAAACGATCAATCGAAAATATTTTATAGAAGAAAAATGTATTAATTAACAAATGATGGAAAAATTGTTTATCGATGAAAAAACTACAAAAAGGTTTTTTTTTTTTTTTGGAAAATTTAGACTTGGAAAAAATGTCAAATTTTTTTTTCTTTTTTCTTTTAAACGGGGAAAAATGCGAAAAGGAAAAAAAATGTAACGTTTTATTTAGAAAATATACGTAACGAGATTTTATAAAGGTAAAAATGTTCAAACGAAAAAATTTAATGAAGAAAAAATATTAATTAACAAATAATGGTAGAAAAATTTTTTTGATGTTAAAATAATTGAAAAATTAGTCTTACAGAAATTGTCCAGAAAAAAAAAACTACAAAAAGATTTTACATCTTTTTCTCACTTTGCAAAATTTATAGTCGAAAAAAGAAACAAAAAATGGTAGAGAAAAACAAATTTGACAAAATTTGTTTTTCTCTCCCATTTTTTGTTTCTACTTTATTTTTTTCTTTTGAAAATATGAGAAAAAATGCAAAAAAATAACAGAAAATGTAATTTTATTTCGAAAATATGTAACGGTATTTTGTTGAAATGATGAAATGTAGCTACTACAAATTTGTCTGGAATGTCCTGAGAGAGTATTTATGCATGAAATTCATTCGAAATTGCAATAGGAAATTCAGTAGAAATTATTTGTAATTCGGGAGGATATTCAACGCAGAATATTCGATATTATAATTTCTAGACACACGGCTTTCTTGATAGTTGAAAATAATCTCGTTTCGAATTGTACGTTTATATATATATATAACTAGGTATTTATGTATAGAAACTAAAATAGCAATTAAAGCCTCGACGATTTCTAAACGAATTACTAGCAATTTAATGCATAAAATACCAAAGAAAATTCCTTAGAAAATAAGTATTTTGAAATTTAAAAAAAAAAAAATTAAAAATTGTGAACGTAGAACGAAAGAAATTATTATAAATTACATTTTACGTAAAAGTGCAATTAATTTAGATATTTTATTAATATTTTTTTAATAAAATCTAATTACTGTTGTATTTTCCAAAAAGAATGTATTTGTTATATTTTACAATAAAATGTTATTATTAAATTTTAAAAAATTTAATTATTATTTTCTGTATAATAAATTTAAAAAATTAAATAATTTATTAATAAATAAATTAACGTTTTATAGGAAACGTTCAATTATTGCCTTTTATAAACAAACGAAAAAGTAACATTTTATAATAAAAACGAAAAATTATATTTTATAACAAAAAGTTTTTATTTTATTTTGTAAATATAAATATTAATTTTCAAATTAAAAAAACAGTAATTATTATGTTTTTATACTAAAACGAATTAACAGAAAAATATTATTACTATTTTTTTGTATAAAGAAAACGAAATTATTATATTTTACAAACAGTGGAATAAATTTAATTTTAAAAGTGGACTAATTATAATTTTTATAGAAATAATTTTTTAAATTTATCAATTAGTTGTAAAATTTAATAAAAAAGAAAGAGGGGAAGAAATGTAAATTTACTTGACAAATTTCATTTGTTTAATCGGTTGTGTCGTGATTGAATAAGTGTAATTTATTTAAATTGTCATGCATTATTAATATAATGTATTTACTAACGTAATTTATTGACTGGATACATTAAAACCGGTTTCAATCAACAATATACGTTTCAATTGATCAATACGATGTAATCAGCATAAAACGCCACAATATTGAATATTAATTATTATTGTAATGAAAATTCAATTGTACTTCGATGCGGAAGTAACAAAAGAATTTGTTAACTCTGACATTTTAGGCATTGTCAAAATTTATATATACATATATATATAGAAATAAACAAAAATAAATACAAATTGTTCAAATTTCTCTCTATATCCCTAATCCTGGTTATTTAGAATTTTTTCCATTTATTTTTAATTTAGCTTTTATTTATCCCAAAATCTATTTTCCAACGATTTTTTCTTTGGTAATCAGTAGTATAAGTCAGTTTTAGTCAGACTTTACAGGATGTTTTAGAATTTGCGTATTTTATTTTAGTTATTTATTTTTTCTTCGGTACGGTGACTGTCATTTTTTTTGGGTATCAAGTAGTACAAGTCAATTGGAGGCAGATCCTAAATATTTTTGTATTTTCATATTTTTATCAGTGGAAAAGTGGATATATAGTCAAACATCTTATTTAACTGATTTCTTCTGTTTCAGTAGTATAAGTCAGTTTGTAGTCAGACTGTTTTACCATTTTTGTCACAATTTTCATATTTTTGCAGCAGAAGAGTAAAAGTCAGAAGCTATTTTATTTTTTGATTATCAGTAGTACAAGTCAATTATCGTCAGACATCTAATTGTATTTGTTGTTTGGATTTCAGTAGTACAAGTCAGTTATGGTCAGACAGTTTAAATCTCCGAGTTCTTTTAAATTTTTTCTACCAGTAGTAAATGATAGTCACAGTCAGACTTAATTCGAAGATTTTTTTTCAAGTATCAGTAGTACAAGTCAGTTACAATCAGACTTTTCGGTTTGGATTGTTAAATTCTTCTTGGTAGTAAAAAAAAATCACCGTCAGATATTTTCCAATGATTTTTTTGAGTATCAGTAGTACAAGTAAATTGTTTTCAGACCATTTTGAATTCTCGTCAAATTTTTCCTTACTCTCTAAATTTAAATTTGTAGAATTCTACTAAGAAATAGTAAAATTTTACTAATTGTTAGTAGTTTTCATGGACGACTATTCCTCGTTTTAATTAGTACAACAATACTAATTGTTAGTAAAATTTTACTTATTTTTAGTAGAATTTCATTAATTGTTAGTCATCTATTTCACTAAATGAATTAGTAACACTATTTTTTAAATAAAACTGTTTCTAATAATAAAAAAATTCTTCGAATTGTTAGTAGAATTCTACTAAGCACTTAGTAAAATTCTACTAATAATTAGTAAAATTCTACTAATAATTAGTAAAATTCTACTAACAATTAGTAAAATTCTGCTAACAATTAGTAAAATATCACTAAACCTACTAAAATTATTACTAAATCATTTGGTGGACGAGTTTTCGTCATTTTAATAGTAACTTTCTACTAATTCAGATTTAGAGAGTTAGTAGTAAGAGAAATCAGACTTCGTGTTGTACTGATTTTTAGAATTCCAGTAGTATAGGTCAGTTACTGTCAGACTCACCTACTTTTTTCGAAAAATCATGTTTTATCTAAGTAGTAAAGTAGAATCACAGTCAGACATTTTTTTCCATTTCTTTTCTATGAATCAGTGGTACAAGTCAATTGAAGTCAGCCACTTTTGCATTCTCGTCAATTTTTTCTTTAGTAGTAACGAAGAGTTACAGTCAGACTTCTTGTATTACTGTTTTTCAGAATTTTTGTAGTATAACTGAGTTACTGTCATACTCATCAGTAGTACAAGTCTTACCTTTATTGAATCATATCGTTTCATGTAAATAGTAAAACAGAATTAGTCAATTTTTTTGACTTATTTTTTGAATATAAGTAGTACAAGTCAATTATAAGTCAGACTTTTCTCAATTTTAGTGAATTTCAGTTTTTTCAGTAGTAAGAACTATCCAGTCAGACTTTTTACTACTTATATACTTTATTTTCGTTTTAAGTAGTACGAGTCAGTTGTGGTCAGACGGTTCATGAATTTCCCAAAATTGGTCCTTCTGTAGTAAAATAGACTCAGTTTGACGTAATACTGTTTTAATACTATGGATATGAGTAGTACAAGTCAATTATAAGTCATACTTTTCTCAATTTTAGTAAATTTCACTTTTTTCAGTAGTAAGAACTATCCAGTCAGACTTTTCATTACATATATACTCTATTTTCGTTTTAAGTAGTACAGGTCAGTTATGGTCAGAAGGTTCATAAAGTTCCAAAATAGGACCTTCAGTAGCAAAATAGAGTAACAGTCAGACTTTATACTGTTCTAATACTATGATTATCAGTAGTACAAGTCAATTATAAGTCAGACTTTTCTCAATTTTACTAAATTTCACTTTTTTCAGTAGTAAAAACAGTTCAATCACACTTCTCATCACAAATTCTTCCTTTACTTCAATTTTCGGTAGTACAACCAATATAACTAATTTTTAGTATACGTAAAAAAAAATATATTCTTTCCCAAAAGGAATACACATATAAAATTGAATACGTATATACGTGACTGTATGTCTCGTTGTATGCATATATACACAGAAAGAGAGAAGTGGCGAAAAGAGAAAAAGACGTGTTCGAGAGATGAGAAGAGTAGAATGGAAGGAGAGAGAGGTGCGGTGAGGTGTGTGCGCGATCCCAGCAACCGCGTATCGTAATGTACACCCATTCTGATAAGGGGATACGAGGCAAAGCCGGTCGTGTCCGCTCGTCGAACAACAAAGGACGGGTTATGTTACGACGGCTCGTAACTTACTGCAGAAATGCTTTTATTCGGGGAAACGGAGAACATAGCGAGTGAGCTCGCGCTTTGTTGTCGGTAAAGTTGCCAGTAATCAGATCACCTCGGGATGGATGTAACATTCTTGCATGGCATTTCTCCTCAATCCGATCCTAATTAATTACGTACCACCGCCTCTATATCTCTCGTCACTCTCTCTCTCTCTCTCTATATATATTCTCTGCCCCTCTGTTTTCAATCCTCACTCAAAACTTGGGATCAAGATCCTTCATCTCTCGTCATGTCTTGAGTTTTGTCGATCTATATATAGGTATATATTTATCTAGATGGGTATTGTAAGTAGGTGATGGGTAGATACTAGCTACATATATATACTAGACGAAATATATATATATATATATATACATATACATACTAGACGAAATATAAATATATTTTATATGCGCTCAACGAAATGTATACATACAGATATATTTCCTTAACATATTAGCTCGTCTCTAATAAGTCTACTCTATATATATATATATATATATATATATTTTCAGATCGTAACTAATTATTCGATATTATTACTAGAAATTACGATGAATTATTTGTCTATATATCTTGGATTCAAATTTCAATAAGAGAGAAATTCTGCGTATAAATGCATGAAATTGTATGTTATAATATATGTGTAATGCTAATGCTTGATTCTAATGATAATTTACGTTTAATGATGATAATGAGGGAACTAGAAAAATTGTAGTACAATGAGAGATGAAATTAGTTTTGAAACAATTTTTCCCATTTAAAAACGCTTCCCAAGAATTTTGGTATATGGATATTTCTTTTGGAATTGGGATTTTAAGTAACATTCGGAGAACACACCACTTTTTTAGATCATTTTTCAAAGCTTAACCAATTTTAAAATATTGTCATCTGATCAAAATGAAGAATTTTTTTAGATATAGTTTAAACTCTGTAAAATAATTATTTTACAGAGTTTAAAACAATATTTAAAAAAATTCTTCAAGTCTGTTTACTTTTAAATGTTTATAAAAAATATTAAACAATAGATAAAAAGCTTTTTTTAAAAAAACTTGGGGTCAAAGTGACCCCATGTGTTCTCCGAGGGATAAAATAAAATTCTATCATTAACCGTCTGACCATAACTGACTTGTACTACTTAAAACGTAAGCAGAGTACATACGTAATGAAAAGTCTGACTGGATAATTTTTACTACTGATAATACTGAAATTTACCATAGAACTGATAAAAGTCTGACTTATAGTTGACTTGTACTACTGATTCAGAGAAAATAAGTGGAAAAAAGTGTTTCTACTTACAATTAGTAAACTTTTACTATTTCTTAGTTGAATTTTACTAATTTAAATTTAGTATCATTGAAAAATATCTGACGGTGACTCTTTTTTACTACCAAGAAGAATTTAAGAATTCTGTACCGAAAAGTCTGATTGTAAGTGTAACTGACTTGTACTACTAATACTTGAAAAAAAATCTTCGAATTAAGTCTGGCTGTGACTATCATTTACTACTGATAGAAAAAATTTAAAAGAACTCGGAGAGTTAAATCTGTCTGACCATAACTGACTTTTACTACTGAAATCCAAACAACAAATAAAATAAAATGTCTGACGATAATTGACTTGTACTACTGATAATCAAAAAATAAAATAGCTTCTGACTTTTACTCTTCTGCTGCAAAAATATGAAAATTGTGACAAAAATGGTAAAACAGTCTGACTACAAACTGATTTTTACTACTGAAACAGAAGAAATCAGTTAAATAAGATGTTTCACTATATATCCACTTTACTACTGATAAAAATATGAAAATACAAAAATATTTAGGATCTGCCTCCAATTGACTTGTTACCACGCCTTTGCTCTTTTCAAATTCCCTGACTTTTCCAGGTTTTTAATACGAAAGTTATTCGAAAACATCAATATCTTCATTTTTAAATAAATATTTAATCATTATTATTTTTTCATATAGAAATTAAAATTTTCGAAACTTTTTCAAAAATTATTTTCATCATTACGATTATTCATTTCTAAAATTTTTAACTAAAATTTTTCTTTAAGTCAATTTTTTTTAATAATTTTTGAAAAAGTTCTTTGAGAATTTTCAAATTTTTTTTTACAATTTAATTTTATGAAATTTTAATTATTCTAACAGTCCTCAATTAAATGTATTAGAAATTAAAAACTTTAAATAATTAAAAAAAATTCCATTAAACTTTTTGAAAAAAATTAATTCTACAAAATTCTTAATTAAAAATATGAAAACTTCAAATTTTCAGAGATTTTAATTTGAAACCTTTTGAAAATTCAATCGTTTCTAAAAATTTACGCTATAATGCTTTTTTTAATATTCAATTACAATATAAAATTTTAACTGAAATTCATTTTTAAATCAATATTTATTAGAAAATTCTACGAGAATTCAATTATTTAACTATAAAAATAAATATTTCATTAAATAATTAAATGATTCTTAAAAAATTGAATTTTCATATAAAGAATTTCATTAACAAAATTTTTAAATAATTTGATTCTCTTGAAAAATTTTAATAAAATTTTTAAGAATAATTTCATTTTGTTGAGAAATTTGATGTAAATTGTATTAAAAATAATTGAAATTCTGCAAAGAATTTTATTATAATTTTTAAAAATAATTAAATTTCGCAGAGGAATTTTATTTTTTATATAGATAATTGAAATTTTGATGAGAATTTTTGTTAATTTTTGAACATAATTAGATTTCTGCGAAGAATTAGAATACTTTTGAAAATAATTCAATTCCAGAGACGAATTTTATGAAAATATATTTTTCAATAATTGAATTCTTTTGTGAAATTTTATTGAAATAGTGGTCATTGAAAATAATTGAATTTTGACAAATTTTTAAAATTCATTAAATTTCTACGTAGGTTTTTATGAAAATTATTTTGAAAAAAATTTTATTGTTACAAAGAATTTCATTATTTATGAAAATAATTCAATTTTTTGCAAAAATTTAATTAAAAAATGAATTGAAAATAATACTTAAATTGTAATAAATGAATTGTAGCAAAAGTTTTTTAAATAATTAAATTTCTTTGCTGAATTTTAATAAAATTTTTAAGAATAATTAAATTTTTTTGAGGAATTCCATTATAATTGTATTAAAAATTGAAAAAAAAATTGAAAGTCTGCGATGAGTTTTATTTTGAATTTATGAAAATAATTGAATCCCTGTAAAAAATGTTATTATATGGTTAAGTCTGATTAGAAGGGACTTATACTACTGATTTCCAAAAAAATAGGAAAAAATATTTTTGAATAAAGAAATGCTAAATAGAAATAAAAAATTCTAGTTAACCTACATGTATACATACACTTTATTGTACATAAGTGTACGCGAACAGATAGATATATATATATATAAATATATTTCGAGTGTCGCGAAAGCTACAGTCGATAGAACCGATAGCAAAGTATTTTCGAGATAAAGGATTATTTTAGAGGAGCTAAACATGCCTCAGCAAGAAAGTAATGAGTGCGCCCCAGAGAACGTTATCGCGTGAGAGAAGCATTATCATTGCGTCTATTTTCTATACGTGTACTTGTGAGTGTGAGTTTATACATTAATACTCTTTGGTCACGATATATGTATATATATTTTCTTTTCTATACTATTATTCAGGATAATAAACAAATAAATATATAGATGTATAAATTTATCTCCACTGATGCTGTATTGCGTTAATTTTTCTGTCAACTCGAAAGAAAATTCATGAACGCTATATATTTTTGTGGAACAATATAATATGTACTATAGTTTGGATTAAAAAAGATTGCGATTATTGTGAGCGGAAAAAAGGAAACAATGGCGAGTAATAAAAATAGAATTTGTATTTCGTATATTTCCGAGAAAGCGATTTTTAATTGACATTTATTTAACGCAACGAAAAAGAATTTTATTTTTGACTTGAAAATATATTTACTTTATTAAAAAGTATTATTTATAAAAATAATTCATTGAGATGAATTTTATTAAAATTTTTGAAAATAATAAACAATAACTAATATTGTCTACTTGAGTGAATTTAAAAAATTTTAATTATTCGAAACTAAAATATTTTGTAAGTCGACTAATAATAAAAAATTACGCGAATACTTTTGCAGCACAAAAAAAAAGAAAAGAAATTTGACAAAATTTTCAATAATTCTCTTCTAAAAACCGATTGAAAACACTCCTGGGCAACAATGTAGATAAATATTTTCAACAATATATGTTAAAATGAAGAATGCGTTCGACATAGTTGGAATTTCTCGCAGCTTTAGAGAAATTCACACACTTACAACTAACTCAGCAGCATCTCCCGGGCATTGTTCGCAGTAATTTTAGAAATTGCCAGTCTTCAAGCTTCTTCCTTCAAGAAAAAGGGAGCTGTACAAGCTTTTTCAATTATACACTATAGCTATATATAAACATCCATATATACAGATATATACTGTACGTAATTATATTTTCCCCACTGATATAAACGAAATTCACTAAAAAATACATTACTCCTAATTGATAATATATAACTGCAAAAATACAATTACTTTATAACTGTTTCTTTTTCTTCTTTATTTTCATTTTTTGCTGTTTAAAAAGACGATCATTTTTCATTCCAAAATATTTATTTATACTCGGAGAGATATTAAATTTTAAATTAGTGAAATATTTCTCTAGAGTTGAAAATAGGATAATTAGAGTGTAATTATGACTGCATTAAGGGAAGATGAAGTTAAACAATAAAAATATTGTGAATTCTTCTCTCTAAATCAAAATTATTGAAAAGTCGTTCTCTAATTTAAATTAGTTGCAATTTTTCATTTTTGCTAATCTAAATTTTATCAAACATAAGAAATTAATTACTAAAGAAAATAATTACTTTAGTAAATTAATTACTTTAGTAAATTAATTACTTTAGTAAATTAATAATTACTAGTAAATTAATTAATAAAGAAAATAATTACTATTAGTAAATTAATTACTAAAGAAAATAATTACTACTAGTAAATTAATTAATAAAGAAAATAATTACTACTAGTAAATTAATTACTAAAGAAAATAATTACTACTAGTAAATTAATTAATAAAGAAAATAATTACTACTAGTAAATTAATTACTAAAGAAAATAATTACAACTAGTAAATTAATTACCAAATTAATTACTAAAGGAAACTATTACTACTTAAGTAAATTTATTACTAAAGTATTTAGTTTAGAAAATTCATTAGTAAATTATTAATATAATTAATTTTATTTACTACTATTTTATTAAAATAATTAGCAACTAAATTAATAAACAAAGTAAAAAATGACAAAATCCAAATTTTACTACTATAACAAAATAAAAACCAAAATGTATGAAATTTTCACACATTCCACTCGCTGACTTTTATACTATTCTCAGAGTAAATTTTACCAGATCTAAAAGTAAATTATACCACATTTGTAAAATATTCGTAAGCTCTCTTAAAGTTCACAATATAAATGAAAAAATCCCAGAGCTTAGACGGGAAACTTCAATATTAGAGTACACATTATTATGAGTTGTAATTATACTATAGGGAGAATACTGTTTCATTAAAATCTTGTAACGATAGCTTGTATCGATCCCTTTAATTAAAATTACTTCCAGCTCACTCTGCCTTTCAATTATAACAGCGATCAGTTTCACACATTCGTTTCGTTTCGTTTCATTTTTTTTTCTCTATTTTATTTTACCGAAAATTGAAGGGAGAAATTAAACGACACCAAATGGAATTGAGAGAATAAAAGGATATATGAATTTTTTTCCGTGCCTTAATTTTAACAAAAAAAAAAAAAATTTTTTTTTTAATTCAATTAACATTCGTGGAATTTTAATTTAAATTTATATTTTTTCATTTGGATTTTTCTATTTTTTAATTTTATCTACTTTTTGATTTTTTCAGTTTTTATTTTGTTCTAGTTTTTACTGTTTTTTACTTGTAAATTTTTTACACTTTTTATTCTTTCTACTCTTTACTTTTTTTTATTTTCGATTCTTTTCTATTTTTCATTTTTTCTACTTTCGAATATTTCACACTTTTTATTTATTCGACTGTTTATTTTTATCTAGTTTTTAATTTTTTCTACTTTTTTATTGTTTATTCATTTCTACTTTTTCTATTTCTTACTTTTATCTACTTTTTAATTTTTTCTATTTTTTATTTTTTCTACTTTTTACTTTTAACCACTTTTCCAGTTTTTTCACAATTATTTTTTTTACTTTTCAACTTTTTCCGCTTTTTATTTTTTCTACTTTTCAATTTTTTCTACTTTTTAAGTTTATCCAATTTCTAATTATTCCCACGTTTTATTTTTAAATCTAGTGTTTATTTTTTCCACTTTCTATTGTTTCTACTTATTACTATTATTTACTTTTTAATTATTTCTACTTTATAATTTTTTCTACTTTTTATTTTTTCTACTTTATACATTTGTCTACTTTTCAATTTTTTCCACTGATTATTTTTTTCTTTTTCCCTTTTTAAAATAAAATTCTAGAAAATTTTTTAATTTCAATTTTCTTTTCTTTTTATAATTTATTTTTTTATTAATTTTCTTGTTCTATTTTATTATATTTTCAATTAATTTGTCTACTTTCAATTAATTTTTTCATCAAAATGAAAACTGTTTTTTTTTCGCTGTTCTTTTCTTTTTTTGTGTGTGTGTGTTGTTTTTTTGTTTGTCCGGAATTGAGCGTAACATTGCACACGGTAGAATTGTGTGACCTTTTTCATGTGGTTAAAATTCAACCGCAAAACCAAAACCGTAATTTACTCCCACGATCTCTTTTTGACCGCGCACGAGACCTCAAAAAGTGAAGCCACACAGACGTGCCGAATCCCTGCAATGTAATCGGAAACGTTGCAAGTTTGTTTGTCCAGATAAATCAATGAGTAATCGACGGTTCACGTTCTTCTTTCCTTCTAATTTTGGTTTCACTCTTTTCACTCGTTCCCTTTCTCTCAACTTTTTTTGTCTTTCTTTTCCCTTCTTTTCTCACTCTCTCTGCTTTATTTTTTTCCAATTTTCTACTTTTAGATTTATTAGCCACACACACCAACGAAATTTTCTAATCAAAATTTTCAATTATTCTTTGATTAGCTAAATTATTACAAAAAAAAAAAAAAAATAAAAAAAGGGAAAATAATTAATGAATTACTTTTTGATTCTTTTTACTTTTTATTTTTACTTCTTTTAATTTTATCTACTTATTTAATAAAACAAATAATATAAGTAAGAAGATTAAGAATAATAATTAAAAAAAATAAAATAAATAAGAAAGTAAAAAATAATTAAGGAAATAAAAATAATTACAAGAGAAATAAATAATTGAACGAATTAGAGTATCTAAAATAATCATAGCAGAGTAAAAAAACGAAAAAGAGAAAAAATTCAGAAAAGGAGAGAAAGGAATAAACTGTAAAAAATAAAACAATGAAAAATAGAAAATGGATCGCTTTTTAATGCTATTTAAATTTTTTACTATAGCCATCAAGTTATTATAGCTATATTCAGTTTTAAATACAATTATTAAGCTTTATCTACAATTATTAAGCTTCATCTACAATTATTAAGCTTTATCGGCAATTATTAAGTTTCACATTAAAGCATTCAAAGTTTTATATATGCATTATAATTATTAAGTTTGCTAAATAACTATCAAGTTTTACGGGTAATTATTAACTTTTCCATATCATAACTGTTTCACCACTATTATAATACAAGTTTTTAATATTTATCGTGCTTTGTTAAATATTTTTACACACATCCTGCTTCTATATATATATACACTAACAGTAATTTTCCGGCAGTTTCTCCCTTTATTGGTACTTTAAAATTTTTTTAGTTTTCAACTCGAAATTTTTAATTTCGAAATACTAAAAACGAAAAAAAAGAAAAAAAAATGAAAAACGAAGGAAAAAAATAGAAAAAACGAAAAATGAAAAAGGAAAAAAGAAAAACGAAATAAAGAAAAGTAAAAAATAAAAAAAGAAAAACGATTAAAACAAAAAAAGAAATAAATAAGGAAGGAAAAAAGAAAAAAATAAAAAAGATAGAAAAAATATTATTGAAACAAATTTCTAGATTTAGTGAATAGAATATTGTCTTTCCAAAAATAACTTCTACACCACAAACCGTCAAAAATTGTGAGATGAATTTTTTTTAAGAAATTATTTTTTCTCCGACAATAATTCACTTTTACTGTCGATATACAAATAACGAGAATACAGGCAAATGTCAGTCTGACTATGACTCACTTTTACTACTGATAGAAAAAATTATGGAGAATTCGATAAAAATGTCCGGCTGACTATAATTCACTTTTTCCACTGCAATACCTTCAAAAAAAAATAAAAAAAAAAATTTTTCGTCATTTCGAATATTTTTTATCAAAAGAAAAGAAATTGGAATTTCTTCCTTTTATTTTTATTTAAAAATAATATCTCTTACTCTCTAACTTTGAGTTTTGGTTAACAATATTTAATTGTTAATAAAAAAAACTAGACTTTAATATTTTTAAAGATTTCAACCTTTTAAAGTTTAAGTTAATAAGATGATAGAATTTAAATATATAAAATATAAATTTATAAAATATAAAAAATTATTTTTTTATTAAACTGAAAATTAATTTTAAAAAAATTAAATTATATAATAATTATTATTGTAATTCTATAACTTTTTTGTTTTTATTTTTTTTTTTTTGTAATAATTTTAAATAATCAAAAGAGAACTGAAAATTTTGATTCAAATAAAAAATATTTGATTCCAGTAAATATTTCTTTGATAAAAGGCAATTAATCAGTCTTTTGAAGCAAATAAATTTTCTTTTTCAGTATACAGTTGTTTGAAAATCGTAAACAAGAGAAGAATTAAAAATAGAATTTCCCATTTCTCGAAAAATTATTTTTCGTTTTTATTTTCCTGTTTTTATAAATACGTTAATTTTTGACCAAAATTTCCGGAATTCTGTTTATTTATTTATTTTTTTTTTACTATAAAGTTGAGAAGTGCGGAAAAGAGGGGCGGGGGGAGGGAAAAAGCAACTCTTCTCGCGTCGTTGTATAAATGTAGAGAGCGCGCAGTGTCCGGAAAAGAGTTAATGGGTTAATAAAAATTCTATAGCCATATCTGTAGTATATACATTCAAAAAGTGCAGAGTAAAATTTCCGCCTAATTATTTTTGCAAACAGAAAAAAGTATAT
Source organism: Leptopilina heterotoma (assembly GCF_015476425.1). NCBI lineage: Eukaryota > Metazoa > Arthropoda > Insecta > Hymenoptera > Figitidae > Leptopilina > Leptopilina heterotoma. Next base: position 5,078,128 of record NW_025111118.1, read on the forward strand.
CCAACGAGAGGATTTATTGTATGAAACAATAAAGCAAGTTTAAAAAAAAAATTTGTTTTTGATTTTCTTTTTCGTCAAACAATAATTATTAGAGTCAGGTATATAGAGAAAGGAGTTTCATTCTTTTTTTTTTTTTGTTTCAATTTTTTGCATTATTTACTGTAAATGGCATTTTTCCGAATTCTGATTGACGTACAAAGGAATTTTATTCTTTTGGCATGAATATATTTTCCGAGAGTATCCTTTTTTGTTATTCCTTTTGTCGTTTGCCGTCAGTGAATATAGAAAATGTTTGCTAGCAAAAAAAAAAAAAAAATTGTTGACGTAGATTTGAAAAGTTTAGCAGCTGCGATTTTTTTTTTTTTTTGAAATCGTAGAATTTAAATAAAAACAAAAAAGTGAAAACACTTTTTTTTTTTATTTCAATTCTACAATTTTGGAAAATTATTAATAATTAAATACTAATTGCGAATTTAAAAATTTGACTTTTTTTGCAATTAATCAATTTTATTTGAGTCGCAAGTAATATTTGGTTAAGGAAAAAAGTGGTTGCGGCTATAAAATTTACTGTTTTTGCAAAAAAAAAAAAAAAGGAATTATAAAATGTTTTTTCAAGTCACAATGATGGCAATTTAACAAATTATTAAATATTCCCCCCTCAAACTCAATAAATAATGGAGGGCAAAAAATGAAAGGTTGAGCAATTTTTCAAGTGGCTATATTTTTTGACAAAAGAATATTTTTTTCTCTGATAAAGGGCAAAGGGAAAAAATGAAATGTATTCAAGTTTTGAAAACGTCTATTTTCCAGTAGTGTTTTTTTTCTATATTCAACTACAAAAGAAGAGTGAGAGAGACAGAGAGAAAGAGAGAGAGAGTTGGATCGAAGCAGAAACCCTCATTTTGTAGGAGCGACGACCCCATGAATTATATACTGCAAAGCTAGGTTCAATCTTCGGTTTCAAAAAACGCCAGCAACAATGCCAAGCAAATGCCTTCCACTTCCTTTCAATGAGCATGGATATGCCCTTTGCGCTAGTACGAATCCCTGCAGAACCGCTGACCTAACTTTTCAAGTAAAAGCGGTGAAAAAAAAGGCGAAGTGTCTCACACTGAAAGTAGAATTGAGGACTAGACACTAGAGCTAGACAAGGTATATAGTTGAAGAGAGGAGACTCTCTTCAACTCTCTTGCTCTCTCTCTCTTTTTTCCTCTCTCTTTCTCTCTTTTTTTTCTTTCTCTCTCTATATATAGTCATATAAAGAGAGAGGGAGAAAAAAAAGAGTGAGAGAGAAAAGAGAGAGTGAAGAGAAAAGAGGGAGTGAAGAGAAAAAAGAGAGAGAAAAGAAGAGAGAGTGAAGAGAAAAAAAGAGAAAAGAGCAAAGTAGAGAATAGAGTAGAGAAAAGAGAAAGGAGAAAAAGAGAGAAGAGAACAAAGAGAGATGATAATAGAGAGAGATATGAATAGACAGAGAAGAGAACACACAGATAGAGAGAGAAGATAACAGAGAGAGAGAGAGAAAGAGAACACAAGAGGAAAAAACGAAAGTGGAAGAAGTGCAGAGATTTTTTTTTAGGGTGAGCTAAAAAAAGGAGCAAGAGAGTGAGAGAGAGTAGACTAACCTAAGCTGACTTATACGGAGTGGTCATATAAGGGGGATGATAGAGAGGAAAAAGGTATAGGTGTGGGGATGGGGATGGATAAAATGTGAGTCGGTGAATTAGAAGTGGAGGAACAATAGATTCACCAGGTATGCTTCTTGATTTGAGAGGGCGCCATCAGGCCTTAAAGGAACACCGACCTGAACAATAAGCCCGGGAAACGATGTTCGAATCAACGAGTTTCCGTTGCTGACATTGATATACATTGGGGTCCACTGCGCACTATTTGCATATCAAGACGACTGGCACGATTTTCCAAGAGAAAATTGGATCTAAGGAAGCTTGATTAGGTTCGAAATGAGGCTTTGTTACACACTCAATAATATTCCTTAATGAATGTGGTTTTTTCTTATTGCTTTGCTTTACTGTGTTTAAAAAAATAATAACAAAAAAAGAAAATTACCAACTATTAAAATTATTAACAACTTGTACTAACTATTGAAAATATTAACCACTTGAATTTAAACCTATTTAAAAACTATCAACCACTTGAACTAACGACTGTTGAAACTATTAACCAGTTGTACTAAAAACTATTTGAACTATTAACCTTTTGAGCTAAGAACTATTAAAACTATTAACCACTTTTACTATCGAGAATTGAAATTATTAACCACTTTAAATAACAACTATTTAAACTGTTAACCACTTATAATAAAACATTTTGTGGTATTAATTTTAATTAATAACCATTTGAGGTATCAACTATTGAAAGTACTAACCATTTGAATTTCCAATTATTAAAACTATTAACCAGTTTTACTAACAACTATTTGAACTACTAACCACTTGAACTAACGACTACTAAAACTATTAACCACTTGTACTTGAAACTATTTGAAATATTAACTTTTGAGCTAATAAGTATTTGAACTATTAACCACTTTAACCACCAATTATTGAAAGTATTAACCACTTGTACTAAAAACTATTTGAACTATTAACCTTTTGAGCTAAAAACTATTGAAACTATTAACCACTTTTACTGTCAAGAATTTAAAATATTACCCAACTTAAAATAACAACTATTTTAACTGTTAACCACTTGAAATAAAACATATTGTGGTAAAAATTTTAATTATTAACCATTTGAGGTACTAACTATTGATTATTGATTATTATTGACTATTTAATAACCATTTGAACTACCAATTTTTAAAACTATTAACCAGATTTACTAATAACTATTTAAACTACTAACCACTTGAAGTAATAACTATTTAAACTATTAACCACTTTAACTAAAAACTATTCAAACTATTAACTACTTGAACTTACGACTATTGAAGCTATTAAACTTTTGAACTAACAATTATTAAAACTTTTAACCACTTGCACTAACAACTATTTAGACTATAAATAATTTGAGCTTACAACTATTGTAATATTTACCTACTTAAAATAAAAACGGTTTAAACTATTAAACATTTTAACTACTAATTATTAAAACTGTTAACTACTTGAACTATCAACTAATAAATCTATTAACCATTTAAATTAACAACTATTGAAACTATTAACCACCTGAACGGAAAACTATTTAAAGTTTTAACCACTTTTACTAACAAGTATTGAAACTATTAACCATTTGAATTAGAAATTGTTAAAACTATTAACCACTTGAACTACTAACTAACTAACTAACTACTACTAACTGTTAAAACTAATAACCATTTGAAATTACTATTATTTTCATAATAGTTGTTGGTACAAGTGGTTAATAGTCTAAATAATTGTCAGTTCAAGTGGTTAATAGTTTAAATAATTGTTAGTTCAAAAGGTTAATATTTCAAAATGTTGATAGTGCAAGTGGTTAATAATTTTAATAGATGTAAGGTCAAACGGTTAATAGTTTAAATAGTTTTTAGTTCAAGTGGTTGTTAACCACTTGAACAAAAAACTATTTAAACTTTTAACCACTTGAACTAACAACTGTTAGGTCTATTAACTACTCCAACAACACATTGTTCAAATTATTAAACACTTGAACTAACAACTATTAAGACTATTAATCATTTGAGCTAACAACTATTGTAACAAGTATCCACTTAAAATAAAAACGGTAAATTAAAAAAAAACCAAAAGTCTAGTTAATGGTTAATGGTTTTTTATTACGGTTAATTAAAACGGTTTAAACTATTAACCACTTGAACTGAAAACTATTTAAACTATGAACCACTTTTAGTTACAATTATTGAAACTATTAACCATTTGAACTACCAATTGTTAAAACTATTAACCACTTGAAGTAACAACTACTGAAACTATTAACCATTTATACTAACAGGTATTGAAACTAGTAGCCAGTTGTACTAACAAATATTAAAACTATTAACCACTTGAATTAAAACCTATTTAAATTATTAACCACTTAAACTAAAAACTATTTGAACTATTAACCATTTGAAATTACTATTATTTTCATAATATTTGTTAGTACAAGTGGTTAATAGTCCAAATAATTGTTAGTTCAAGTGGTTAATAGTTTAAATAGTTATTAGTTTAAAAGGTTAATATTTCAAAATGTTGATAGTGCAAATGGTTAATAATTTGAATAATCGTAAGTTCAAGTGATTAATAGTTTAAATAGTTTTTAGTTCATGTGGTTAACAACTATTGTAACACCTATGCACTTAAAATAAAAACGGTTTGAACTATTAACCATTTGAACTACCTATTGTTAAAACTATTAAACCACTTAAAGTAACAACTACTGAAATTATTAACCATTTCTACTAACAAGTATTGAAACTATTAGCCACTTGTACTCACAACTATTAAAACTATTAAATTCCGTCATTACCTGCTATTAAATTTACAAACTATTGAAACTTTTAACTGCTGAACTTAAAAAATATGAAAACTATCATCCGTTGAGTCTACCAATTACTGGAAACATTAAAAAAACTTTTAAAAAAATAGCTAATAGAAATATCAACCATTGAAACCACTGTTCCTTGAAGCTTACCAAGAATTTTATTCTCCCGTTATCCAGAACGAAAAAATATTGACAATTCAATTTAACATCAACTGATAATAATATGTTACACGCTTGATATATTTCTTAAATCGCAATGCGACACATTGAACGAGAGAGAGAAAGAGAATAAAAAATCCCACCGCTGCTACAAGAATAGACGTTTTCAAGTGTATAGGATCCAGTTTCTCTGTGGCGTGCGGCGCATCACTTCCGCTCTTTAGAGAATAGACTGCGGGAAAGAAAAAAAAAAGAAAAAAGATGGAAAGAAAGAAAAAATTTACTTCATCCGAAGAAATCCATTTATCTGGTTCCTTTTCTTTGTTGATGTTCAATATGATTTTTAAAAAAACCTCAAGGAAATAAATGTTTTCATTTGTTAAGCCTATTTTCATTGAATCTGGATTTCCGATCCGGATAAATATCTATATATTCATTTCTTTTGGTTCAGCAGGTACTGTACAGTAGTATATATACTGCTTCTTACCTATATGTGAATTCGAGAAATCCGATATCGTTGGATTTTCGAATTAATTAATAGGGACGTAGAAATGGGAACGTATCACTGACATGGAGAATAATTTACGTAATTACAATTCTGATATTAATAATTATCATAATGCTAATAAATAAATAAATAAATGCTAGTAATAATAATGTTCCCTATTTTATAAATGATTGTAAATTAATTTTCGTGAAACTTGAAATAAGACAAAAAGGGAAATTCCAAAATTAAGAGCACTTAGAAATTTATGACGGGTTTATTTACTCCCTGAAATTGGCTAATTCGGGCTTTGAATAAACAAGAAAATGGCCAGAGTAGTCCAAAAGATTAACGGTCTACTTTACTTAATTAAGAAGTTGGTTTCAGTTTTTGTCTATAAAAAAAAGACTCCACTCATTTCATATTTCAACACTTATTTCACTGATGAAAACTATTTCTTTAAAAGTGCGAATAATAAAATATACCTTATGCTAAACAAAAGAAAAAGAGTTAGAGAGAGAAAGAAGGAAAAACGTGCAACAGAATATTCTGAAGAAATATACTGGGAAGAAAACACACGGTTCTAGAGAGAGAGAGAGAGACAGAGTGAGAGAGAGGAGAAAAAAGTCCAAGAACTTACAGGGAAGATTAATGCAAGTGAACTGCATATACTTGAGAATCAGACGTCAATGAGGCAGAAATTTCAAGATCAATGAGCGAACAATTTCTTTTTTCTGGAAGAATAATTTTTCAAGTAGTGTCTCTCTCTCTCTTTCTCTCTCTCTCTCTAACTATATATGTGTTTCGATATATCTATTTCGAAATTGCATGTGGTCTTAGAATTGACATTTTATTATACGCTTGCGGTTTTCTGATTAATGAAAACATCATGCTTCAATATTGTGTTTCACTGATAAATTAGTTTCCGTTAGAATTTTCGAATTTTCGTTTCACCACTGTTGAATTATTAAACTCAATTCTAATCGATAAAGGCAGAGGCAATTAATCTGAGACTATAGTAGTGTGATGATAGATGCTCTCTCCAACATTTCTCGTTACAATATTTCCCTTCGGCGAAGAACACAAAATTATTGCAATCAAAATATGCCCAAGAAGAAGAATAATTAAACAAATAATCCAATATTGTTCAATTTTAATTTATCGAAAATTAATTCTATTACGAATTTTACGAAAACTATTCCAATTTATAAACTTCTTAAACTTTATTAACTTTATAAATTTGATAAACTTTATAAATTTTATAAACTTTATAAACTTTATAAAATTTATAAAATTTACAAAATTTATAAAATTTATAAAGAAAAATCAGTTTTCGAAAATAATTTTTTTAATTTCAATTTAAATGATTAAATATTTTTGTAATCAAAAAAATACTTTCGATTGATTTCGTTTCAGAGTATCAAATAAAAATGATTTTGTTACTTTAAAAGGCAAAATTAAAAAAATTAAGTTTATCTATTTAAAAAAAATCCAATTGAAAAATTCCAACAAAATGTTTGGTTTCAATGGAAATAAAAATATTCTCCCCCGCAGTGTACAATTTCGTTCATCAAATTGAAGAGGACAGAGTATAAAAGATCTTTGTTTTTACAAAGGGATGCTGACAGTCGATTCTGGACCATAAATAGATCATTTTACAGGAATTTAATTTAAAAGTTGTAAAAAAAAGTGGCTCAAGTGCAATAGAATCCACCTCTTGTTTATATATTTTTTATGTAATTAAAAACTATCTTTCATTTAGTTGCAAAAAATTATCGAAAATTTATATTCTCCATTTAAAATTTTCTAATTCAAGAGAAATATTATAAGGGTATACTTTAAATAAAATTTAAAAAATTTTAAATTAAAGAAAAATAAAAAAATTTGTAAATCATAATAATTATTATTATAATTGTAGTAGCAATAATTATTATAATTATAATAATAAAAAATATTTAATTATAATAATAATATAATGTTTGTAATAATAATTACAAACAGTTGACAATAATTATAATTTATTCATTTATTCAAAAATAAAATAGTAAAATAATAATTTATTTATTTCAAACAGACAAAGTTTGTTAAATCAATTGATTTAAATAAAAATTATTGATTCAAAAAATTATTTAGTTGATAATAGAAAATAATAGATAATAATCTTTCATTTGTATCAAATAAATTTTTTTTAGTGTACTTTTATTGTTATTATTATTATTACAATTACAATTTATTTATTTCTTTGGTGAATTGTTAATTGGCTGGCAGAATTCCAGTATAGTAAGTAGTAATAAAGTAGTAGACAAGTAATCTGTTATTTGAATCAAATAAAAATTTGTCCAGTGTATAGATATAATATAAAGATTATAATGTTTAATATTCAGAATCAATTAAAAGAAGAAAAAAAGGAACAAATCCTGTGTTTCTCGCCTACACTGAATTGATTGATTCAGAAATTTATTAAAGTCATTGAATTTGAAACATTTGGTTTTCTAATTTCATCGAGTACGCGATGATTAGAATAAATGATCAAAGGCATGTTGCCACGTCTCGTTCCAATTTCAGTTTAGCAATATGGTAATTTATGTTCCCCTGTATCGATGTAGAATAATGGCTTAATCCGATAAAGCAGTTACTTGACATTAACTCAACCCACCCTCAGAATGAAATTAAGTCTCTTTTTTTTCCTTATTTCTCTTCTCTTTTTTTTTAAAACATTTTTTATTTTTAAGTCCCTCACCACTCCTCCTGCTCTCCATCGTCGAAAACTTGAATCCAGTTCAGGCTAATGATGTTTCACAAAGTCTTCAGTCTTCATTATTCTTATTATACTCAACGACAAGAAAAGGTTGAGAAGGCGTATAGGAGAACTTCACTTGCAAACTACATTACACTTGCTACGTAAACTATTCAGGCAACAATTTCTCTGTATGGAGGATGAGCGGCATTAATCCACCTTTACTTTCGAAAGAACAATGATTTTCAGTATTACACTACAGACAACAACACATACGAGTCTCCATCGTCGTAACCATGCACTCGAAGCAGACAGCAGCAGTCTAACTTTGAGTTGATGTAATTAACAAAGTTACGATACGCTGTAACTAAAGCACTGAATTGTTCCGGATTCATGTGGCAATTGCTCTTGTTTATGTCGACATTTCTTAAATCACAATGCGACAGTGAAAACAAAAATTTTCCTCACCCAAACTAGAAACCACCAACAATAACACTTTCCGAGACTAGTTTCAACTGAGGGGAAAATTATGTCTGCGCGCATATCAGAAACTGATTAACACTACATATATATACACACACAGACAACAAAACTTAAAGAGTTTCTACAGGAGTTGAGAAAATAAATGTTTTCTAAAACTACATTCGTTTTAAAGTTTCTCTCATTTTTTTTTCCTGTGTTAGATTACTTCAAACTAAGATTAGCGAAAAGAGAAATACTAATTGGGAAAACTACTATTTTAGAAGTAACTATATAACTAAACTATTCAGAAGTAACAACCATAAACATTACTCAACGGTTGCAATTATCAAAATTTTTCAATCATAATTCAAACTAACAACTGTAGAAACTAGTTATATAGTTTCTACTGCTTTCAAAACTACTGAAAATGGAACGACAAAACAATTTAGTAACCTATTAATAAAAATAAGAACTGTAAACCTTGCAAATTGTCTGCTATTAAAAGCAACAACCAATTCAACTGCTAAACATTGAAAATATTAATTATTAAAACTACCAATTACCAACTATTCAAACTATCAACCACTTGAGCTGAGTATTTTGACTATAATTAACCACTTATACTAACAACTATTTGAACTATTAACCACTTATACTAACAACTATTTGAACTATTAAACACGTAAGCTAACAACTATTTTAACTATTAACCACTTATCCTAACAACTATTTGGAGTATTAACCACTTATACAAACAAGTATATTAACTATCAACCACTTGATTTAACAATTATTTAAACTATCAATTCAAAAATTGTTTAAACTATTAACTATACTTAAACTACCAACATTTAAAATTATTAACCACTTGAACTACCAACTGTTAAAATTATTAATTCCTTGCACTAATAATTGTTAAAATTATTATCCACTTGAACTAACAACTATTTAAACTATTAACCACTTGAACTACTAACTATTAAACCTTAAAAATAATATAACCAATTGAACTAACGATTATTGAAATTATTAAATACTAGCACTTACAATTTTTTGAACTATTAACCTTTTAAACTAACAACTATTTAAATTGTTAACCATTTGATTTAACAATTATATAAACTGCTAACCACTTGATTTAACAACTATTTAAATTATTTAAACTATCAATTCAACAATTGTTGAAACTATTAACTACTTGAACTACTAACTTTTAAAACTATTAACCACTTAAACAGCCAACTGTTTCAAGTATTAAACACTTGAACTACCAACTGTTAAAAATTTTAAGAATTTGAATTGAAATCTATTTAAATTATTAATCACTTGAATTAAAATCTATTTACATTATTAACCACTTGAGCTAACAACTGTTGAAAGTATTAAGTACTTGCATTAAAACCTATTTAAACTATTAACTACTTAAACTACCAACTTTTAAAACTATTAACCACTTAAACTACCAACTTTTAAAACTATTAACCACTTGAACTACGAACCTGTTCAAACTCAAAAATATTAACCACTTGAACTTACGATTATTGAAACTATTAACCACTTGTAATATCAACTTTTTGAACTATTAAACTTATGAACTAACAACTATTTAAACTATTAACCATTAAATTTAAAAACTATTTAATGTTTTAACCACTTGAACTACCAAATGTAAAAGCTATTAACCACTTGAAGTACCAGCTGTTAAAAGTATGAACCGTTTGAACTACCAACTGTTAAAACTATTAACCACTTGCACTAAAAACTATTTAAACTATTAATCACTTGAACTAACGATTATTGAAACTATTAACCACTTGTACTAACAACTATTTAAACTATTAACCACTTGATCTACCAACTGTTAAAATTATTAACTACATGAACTACCAATTGCTAAAATTATTAACAACTTGAATTAGCAACTATTAAAATTATTAACTATTAAAAAAATAACAACTTTTTCAGCAGAACTAAAAAAATATAGAAACTATTAACTATTGAAACTACTAATTAGTGAAACTATTACCTGTTGCAACTACCAACTATTGAAACTATCATCTTTTGAAAGTAATATCCATTAATTACATTGGTTAATGATTAATAATTATAGTGGTTGGTTTTTTGAATAGTTAATAATTTTAATAGTTGCCAGTTCAAGTGGTTAATAATTTTAGCAATTGGTAGTTCATGTAGTTAGTAATTTTAACAGTTGGTAAATCAAGTGGTTAATAGTTTTAACATTTGGTAGTTCAAGTAATTAATAATTTCAGAAATTGGTAGGTCAAGTGGTTGAAAGTTTAAATAGTTGTTAAATCAAGTGCTTAACAGTTTGAATAGTTGGTAGTTTCAACAGGTAATAGTTTTATTAATTAGTAGTTTCAATAGTTAATAGCCCGCATATTTTTTTTAGTTCTGCTAAAAAGTTTTTTTTTTAGTTGATAGTTTGGTTTTTAGTTGCTAGTTATAGTAGTTAGTATTTCCAATAATTCTCAGTCACAGTGGGTACAATAGTTACAATATTCCCAACTCCCAAGTGCTTAACAGTTAAACCGAACTTGTTTTTCTCCTTCAAATTGATAGATGCGCTCGAAATATAAATAAATACGCAAATAAAAGACTATTGCTTCAGATATTCATTTGCAAAAGGGGGTCGGCTTGGAAAAAAATGACTTCAATTTCTCGTACAAAACGCCTTTAAAGTGCCGGCACGAACCCTTCGCAGTCCTCTGCGTGCGTGTTATCTAGAAAAGCAGCATTCCAAGTTCCTGTAAACATTTTTTACGAGTCTATTGTGACTGGGCGTTAAATGGCGAATTCATATTACACTGGGGAAAAACGCGAATGACATGTTCCCTCTCTCGACTAAAACCGCAGAATAAGATTATAATCGCCCTCTATATCGTACCACTCAGGCAAAAACGAGTGTCTTCTTTCAAGATATATACTGTTTCTTTTTCAGACATTTCAAGTTTCTTCATTTCAAGTTTTGTTCAAATGTCTTTTTGTATTGACAGACAGTCATGAAAATTAATATTGGTATTAGTTAAAGTAATTGTAATTGTATTAAATATAATAAATATAATAAAAATAATAATAAAAATAATTAAAAAAAAATTTTTTTAAAAATAATAATAATAATAATAATAATAATAATAGTAATAATAGTCAGTATAGTAAAAATATAATAATATTAGCGACTATTATAATTATAATTATTTTTGTCAGTCATTATTATTACTATGTATTATTAAAATTATTATTATTATTATTTTATATTTTCAGTCATTACTATTATCATTATATGAAATAAAATTAAATGAATAAATTTTTTTTCACCCTTAGGGTAATTTTCTTCTCGATTATATAATGTAAATATATCGGAAGTTCGGGGAACTTTTGATTAACGCACATTATCAATTTTAATGCATATAATTTTTTATATTTCTGTATATACACACATATATATATAGTAGCGCCCGGTTAGAAAAAGAAAGTAAATTATTATTTTAATTTTCCCTCCCCCTTGGTTCGTTCAGTCGTGTAAACTTTGTACCGAGATATAATCACTCGCAGAGATTTCTGTGTGTTGTTTTCTTTTTATTATTTTTTTTTGTTCAAGTACTCTATTTGAATTGCGAATGAACTTCTTTATAATTTATATACTCCGCCCTTTCTGAATAATAATGAGTGTTATAAGTTTTAGAACATTATTTTATACAAATTTTATTTTCTTGAATTATAAATCAGGGACGAGGAAAAATACATTTGCGACATGTAACTTTTTCCTAATGTTCTTCTTTTATTAATCTTGACTTTTTCACATATATATATAATAATCTATATAGTTTTATATATAAGAGCAGTGACAAGTTAAAACCGTTTTGACATTTAGGATTAAGTTTGTTCGTTGCAATTTTTCAAGATTGAATGAGGCACACAAAAAAACAATGTACAGTTTTCTTTTACAATTTCTTGAAAATGATTAATTGAAATTGTTGAAGAAATTTTATTTTTATAAAAACTGGAAAGATTTTAACAAATACGTATTATTTTTAAAAGACAAAATTTTATTGTTTAGACTATAATATTGTTTTCAAATTATTTATTTTGTTCGAATTAAATTGTTTAAAATTTTTTAATTATCATATTAATAGTTTTAATCTTTTTTGGTTCAAGTGGTTAATAGTTTAAATAGGTTTCAGTTTAAGTGTCTAATAGTTTAAATAGTTGTTAGTACAAGTGGTTAATAGTCAGACAGTTGTTAGTTCAAGTGGTTAATAGTTTAAATAGTTTTTGGTTCAAGTGGTTAATAACCACTTGAACTACTAACTGTTAATACTATTAACTACTTAAACTAACAACTGTTAAAACTACTAATCACGTGAATTAACAACTATTGAAATTATTAACCACTTGAATTAAAAACTTTCTGAACTATTAACCATTTGAGATAACAACTATTTAAAATATTAACCACTTGAACTAAGAACTATTTGGACTATTAAACAATTTTACTAACTATTTAAACTATTGGCCACTTAAAATAACAACTATTCAAACTATTAACCACTTAAATTAAAAACTATTTGGACTATTAACCACTTGTACTAACAATTATTTGGACAATTAACCATTTGAGCTAACAAATTAATATTGTCAAAATTAACCACGTAAAATAACAGCTATTTAAAGTATTAACTACTTTAACTACCAATTGTTTAAACTATTAACTACTTGAACTATAACTATTAAAATTATTAACCACTCGAACTAACAACTATTGAAACTATTAACCATTTGTACTAAAAACTGTTCAAACTATTAACCATTTAAGATAACAAATTTTTAATATATTAACCACTTGAACTAACAACTATTTGGACTATTAACCAATTTTACTAACAACTATTTAAACTATTGACCACTTAAAATAACAACTATTCAAACTATTAATCACTTAAATGAAAACCTATTTAATATATTAACCACGTGAACTAAAAACTATTTAAACTATTAACCACTTGAACTAAAAACTATTTGAACTGTTAACCACTTGAATAGTTTTAACAATTAGTAGTTCAAGTAATTAATGGTTCAAATAGTCGTTACAACAAGTGGTTAATAGTTTAAATAGTTTTCGGTTCAAGTGGTTAATAGTTGTAACAGTTGGATTTTCAAATAGTGAATTGTTTCAATAATTCATAATTCCAATAGTTAATAGTTTTAACATTAAACAGTTTAAAAAATTGATATTTTCAAAGCCATGAATTTTAACCATATAGATATGATATTTTTAAATTTTAATATAGATCCTAAGAATTGATTTCTTTGTTTATAGAATTTATAAATTAACTCCTTTAAATATAACAGATAGAAAGAAAAATATGTGATATTTTGAGTTAATGTGAAAATTAATTATTTTTCTTGCGCTTTTCAAAACACGCCACAAAGTTGAGCTTCGGTTTTTTTTTCCGTCAATCACTCTTTTGCAGCCACTCATCTTTCGTGTTTTTTTTTCGTTCGTTCGTTGGTTCGTTGGTTCGTTGGTTCGTCGTTTTTAGTCAATCTTTCTTGTTAAACCGCTAAATTAATTTTCACACCGCGCTATTGGAAAATCGAAGTGATACTTCAGAACTGAAATATGGAGCGAGAGAGATATGCGTTTTTCTCTAAAGCCAAAACGTCTCTCGTTTCAAAGCGAAATTTCAATAGGGAGATACCCACAAATCATTGACAGTTATCAAGGGATGGATTATTGGCAAAGAAACGCTGGTATCATATACGAAGGGTGAAAGAGGGGGGGGGATGGTAAAAAAGGGGGCAAAGTGGAATTCACAGTGGGGATAAAGGGTCAATATACCATTTCTAATATTTCATTTTGCGTGTGTCAAGGCAGTGTGACATGTTAGAATGGCGGGCGAATCTCGTTCTCTCTTTCTCTCTCTCTCTATACAGTCGGCAGGGGAAAAAGGTCACGTTTCACAAATCATCTAGCTGCAATCTTTTGCCAGCCTTATTGCTAGAAATTACATACAGTGATGCCAACTTTTAAGAGTATGAGAAGAGAGTGACAAGCTGGTTAGAAAATCATTGACGAAGATTAAAGCTTAGTTGAATATATATATATATGTTTGTCCATGACAAATGTTGGCTACGTGACGAACGCTTGTTTCGAGTTTAACAATATTCGTGATTACGTAATCTATTTTAGTTTTCTCGATCTTTGAGACAATCTGTGGGGATCATGCGGGGGCTGATTTATTATACGACGAGCTTTTGATAACCAACATTTTCTGACGATGTAATACAAGAATAATTATTATGGGAGGGCAATAATCTCATAAGTTATTCCAAGCACGATTTGTAAACAGAAAATAATTTGTTGTTTTAAACGTGTGTTTTGACATATATTACGTCGGAGAATAATTGAGAGCATTTTTTTTTTTTTAGGTTTCTGGTTTCTTTTGCTTTGCTCTTGATTTATTTCTTTCAAATGACAAATAGAAAATCAAAAAGAATTTATTTCCAGAATTTTTTATAGGGAAGATTCTTTCAAGTTAAAAATTTGATATAAAATGTTTCAAAAACAGAAGTTGAAAATAGAATTGGTGATGAAAAAAGGTTAAAACAACTTTTACAGACAGATTACAATGTTTGTATGTATAAAAATCTGTTTGTAACATGCGGGGAATTTTTCCTTGTAAACGCAAAATAGGTTGATATGATTTTTTGATTCGTTTACCCTGATATCGAATGGTCAGTGAGCGGTGGCTTTCTCTCTCTCTCTAGAAAATTAACGACTGATAAAAAAAAATAAACGAGAGAAAAAAAAACAAAACTGAATATGTAGAAATTTCTCGTTTTTATGTCATCGGATTTTCTTTTCCGGTGGATGAAATCTATCGTGTATTTTTTTTTTTTATGAATACTGTCAACTTGGCAGAGTAGATATGACATGTTTGAGAGAGATGTGAGTAGGAGGAGAGAGAGAGAGGTAAAGTGGAGGGTACAAACACGGATAACTATATAGGACCCATTGATTATATACATACGTACGTATATATAGGAGAAAGACCGACTAGTGTCACAGAGAATTGTCGTGCGGCTGGGCAGAAATGCGATCGTCTGGTGTTATGCGATGCCAGACTGTGCGGCTCTTGTCAGTCTGATCCTATGTGTAAATCAAACCCGCGTAGGTTGTTGGTACCGACGCGGGGATCGTTTGCAGCGGTTTTGGTACAGTCCAAGCAAACTTTTGCAATTAAATCCTATATTCAAATTTACTTCACAATTGTCAGGATTATTTACCATTTTAATTAGTTTAGCTTTCTATTTACAGTTCACATGTGGGTCAAAATCAAAGTTAAGGGAAACACCTCACACACTCATCCCCCTTCCCTCCCTGAAAGGAAGTTGCGGCAAAACAAAACACAAATGCAATAATGTAACACTAAATTAAACGCGCCAGGAACTCCATTCAATTCGATTACCCCACGTACATTTTATCACATTCAAATTGAAAACAAACTTTTCCTAATATAATAATATTTCTTCAATTGTAATTAATATTGACCTACTAATTAATAAAATACAAAAGTCCATTCATATCATTTTTTTTCTCTAATTAGAAGAAAAGAAAAAATCATAATACAATTTTTCTCTAATTATATAACTTCTAAAAAAAATCATTAGAGAATGATGAGCAATATGAGCAATAATGCAAAAAAGAAATTAATTAAGCGAATTTGGTACGATTGTATTTTTAGAACTAATTGGGCAATTAGGAGGAGGCACTGTTATAAATGCGGGACCAGAGTGTTTCGGGCCTAAAAAGTCGTTAATTCCTATGCTAATGTCTGCGCTCTAAGCGATAATGATTATACGAACATCTGTCCGTTCACTGTGCGTGACTTTAGGCATCAAAGCGTCCAATAATCATACCTGACAGTCACAAACATATTCGGAGGCACTTAGCCACTCCACGGTCATAAATTATTAATTTTACCTTCGCTTTTGCCTTGAGATAAAACATTCGCATATGTATATATAATATCTAAAACAACATTCGAAATATGTCCCATTATTTTATCATTATATACATGGGAATGAATTTTAACATTTTGTTTTTCACATTCCTGTCGTGTCATTTTTCTTCTATACGCTTTTTTTCATTTTTTTTTCTTTGTGGAATTTACCGCTAATTAGTGGAAATCAAGTAATTTAAATTATGAAACTACCAGTTAGTAAAAAAAAGGTATTTAACTATTTACTCAAAACACTATTAAAACTGCAACCATTAACTATTGAAAGTATGAACTATACTAAAACTATTTAACCATTTAAGCTACTAACTATTAGAACTATTAACCATTTGAGCTAACAACTATTTAAAGTGTAAACTACTTGAACTAATAACTATTGAATATATTAACCACTTAAACTAAAAGCTACTTGAACTATCAACCATTTCAGCTAAAAAGTAATTGATATATTAACTTTTTGAATAAATGACTATTTAAACTATTAACCACATGAACTAACAACTATTTAGACTATTAGCCATTTGAGATAACAAGTATTGTCTCAATTAACCACAATAAATAACAACTATTTAAAGTATTAACCACTTGAAATACCAATTGTTTAAACTATTAACTACTTAAACTACCAACTGTTAAAACTATTAACTATTTGAATTAACAACTATTAAAACTATTAACCACTTGAACTAAAATCTATTTGAACTATTAACCACTTGATCTAAAAACTATTTGAACTATTAACCACTTGAATAGTTTTAACAATTAGTAGTTTAAGTAATTAATAGTTCAAATAGTTGTTACTATGAAAGGTTAATAGTTTAAATAGTTTTTGGTTCAAGTGGTTAATAGTTGTAACAGTTGGTAGTTAAAATAGTTAATAGTTTTAACAATTAGTAGTTTAAATGGTTAATAGTTTAAATAGTTTTAAGTACAAGTGGTTAATAGTTTCAATAGTCGTAAGTTCAAGTGTTAAATAGTTTTAACAGTTAATTGTTCAAGTAGTTGACAGTTTTAACAGTTGGTACTTCAACTAGTTAATAGTTTCAACAATTAGTAATTTAAATGGTTAATAGTTTAAATTGTTTTTAGTTCAAGTGGTTAATAGTTTGAATAAGTCTTAACTCAAGTGTTAGAACTACCAATTGTTAAAACTATCAACTACTTGAACTACCTACTATTAAATATATTAACCACTTAAATTAACAACTATTGAAACTATTAACTACTAGAACTGAAAGCTATTTAAACTATTAACCAGTTTTCTTAACAACTATTTAAACTACAAACTACTGGAACTCAGAACTATTTAAACTAATAACCACTTTCAGTAAAAAGTATTGAAACTATTAACCACTTGAACTAAAACCTGTATTTAAAACTACTTTTACTCAAATAAGGAAACTATTAAACATTTAAGCTACTAACTATTGAAATTATTAACCATTTGAGCTACTAACTATTGAAACTATTAACCACTTGAACTAATAACTGTTGAAGTTATTAACCACTTGAACTTAAAACTACCTTAAATATTTATCAATTGTACGAACAATTATATGAACTATTTGTTTTTGAGCTACCAACCATTGAAATTATTAACCATTTGAGCTAACAACTATTTAAAGTTGTAAACCACTTGAACTGACAACTATTTAAACTATAAACCACTTGAAAAACGACCATTTTGAAAATTATACTTTTACCTACAAATATTGAAACTGTTAACCATTTGTATACATTTTAGCTGTTGAATTATTAACTGCTTCATATAGAAACCATTGAAACTACCAACTATGTCAACTATTAACTATTTGAACTGTTAACCATTTGAATTATCAAATATTAAAATTAGCTACATTTGAACCACTAAATTTTGAAAAATTCTAACCTTTTCTATAGAAATGGTTAGAATTTTTGAAAATTTTTAGAGAGAAGATATATTTACATTAAAAATTCTTTTTATTGAACTAATAATTTAAAAATGAAAATTTAAAACTACTAAATAAAATATTGCTATATTCATCAATAACTGAAAATACGAAAGAAAAATTTCCATTTACCTATATCATAAAAAGGAATGGAGTAAATAAATAATAAACTAAAAATACCCCCGCTCTATAAAATCTGATATATATATATATATATATATATATATATATATATATATATATATATATATAGAAAAAGAGAGTAAAAAAATGGAAAAAACTCAATTTTTTACACCCTCTCACTATAAACATTAATAATTTTCCATCAGAGTTACTCAACAATGCATTAATTTTTCCACGAGAGAAGAAACTTCCCCGTGTTAGATGTAAGAGTATTTCCCAGTAGTTCTATTAGAAGAAGATTCATATTTTAGGAAATAAGGTTCAATTTTTACGAACCGGATATACTGTGTGCAACGGTGGTTAAAGTCAGAAAAGTAATATACGAGATGGTGCAAAAAAAAAAAAAAAAAATGTTCAACCTCCTCGCACTAGTGAAGGAAATGTCTGATAGTGGGTTACGAATTTTGATGTTGGAGAGAGAGAAAGACAGACAGACAGACAGACATATATGGAAAGAGATAAAAACGGCTCGAATAGAAAGAGAGAGGACAGCTGAAATGGAAAAAAGAGGACAACTCAAATAGAACTCGGTTCAAAATACAGAAAGCGAAAAAATACAAAAGCAGGAAAGGGGAGGGGGGCGGCTGGATAAAAAATAAGAAGTTTTTAAAACTTAGAGAAATGGGTTTCTTCATTGTCGAGTGTAATAGAGTAACACAATTTTACGGCAAAACAGCCGTGTAAACTGTCTACAAGTGCGGAGGTTGGACGTTTTTATGAGTTCCACCGGGAGAACGTTCAACACGAGAGGGATACCTCGAATTCAGCTCGAAGCCGACAGCAGCGCGTGTATGTACAGGGTGCTCAGAAGTTTCACGGTTTTCGCGAGAGGGGAAGTGATGGGAGGAGAAAAAAAAAGAAATTCCAAAGGGGGGCTGAGAGGGGGTAGAAAGTATTATCTGAGAAAATATTACCCGACCCGCAACATTTCGCATACAATCTCATTGCGCATTCAGAACAAAAAAAAAAAAGAAAAAAAAAGACTTTCTACAATATTCTTCCCTCTTTTGCCTATGCATATATACAAGAAAGACTCTCTTCTCTCTCCCCGTTCAACGTTGATGAATTCTCGCTATTGCTTTTGCACTGTAAAACATTCTGGAAGAGTTGGAATCTGGGGAATTGAAAACCTAGATTCTTTTCTTTAGAGTTATGCCGCTGGTTACTGGTTTACGACTTACGACGAATTTGTGAAATTTACGCTTCACTAACACGATTTTACAAACTTAAAACACATAAATTCTTGTTTTTCTTTTTTTTTTTTGTTGATTTCTATTGTGAATCTCGAGTTGGGTGCTTACTGTTTTTTCTTCTTCCTTTTTTTATATTCCCTTCCGCATAATCTACTTTAATCACTTGCCTCAATTTATTCTCTAATAGGACGCTTTATGAACCGTCAGCAAAATTTTAAGACTTGTCATTTCTTCTTCTTCTTCTTTTTTTTGTAATAGTAAAAATTCTTGTCGCTTCGATAAAATTTTCACCATTCATGTAAAACTTTATTATAACGATACAAAAATTATTGCTGTTAACTTCTCACTTCTTTGTTTACATATTCATGTCCTAGGCGAATTAAAATTTTCAAATAAAATAATAATAATAAATAATAAAAAAAAATAAATTTTTTATTTTTTAAGGAGAAATATTCAATAAAAAATAGGAAATTTAATTCAATTAATTAATAATTATTTAATAACAACTGATTTGGTTTGATAAAATTAAAAATACTTTTATAAAAAAAAATAAATAGATCCCTTTGAACATTAAAGTTTGACTTTTCTTTACTTCAGCCACGAAATTAGGAGGTTTTTTTTTTGGCAATAAAAGTGCTTCTAATGCGGGTCCACAAAATAAAAAGAAAATAAATAAACAAGCCTGGATTTCGTGTCATGAAAAAGGGTCATTACTTTCTCAAACCCGCACGCCAAAACAACTGTTTGGTTATTTATTAAATTTTCGTATTTTGTAGATTGAAATAAATTTTTTTTTCGAAAAATACGTATTTGCATCGATTTTATCCTCAACTATTACTATTTCTTAACAATTAACCGATTGGAAAAAAAAACTATTGCAACTATATTAACCACTTGAGCTGAAAATTATTTTAACTATTAACTAGTTTTACTAACGACTATTTAAACTATTAATTACTTGTACTAAAAAACTATTTGAACAAATAACCATTTGAGCTAACAACTATACTTAAAGTGTAAACCACTTGAACTAATAACTATTTAAACTATTAACCACTTGCACTAACAACTATTTAAACTATTTACCACTTGTACTAACAACTATTGAAACTATTAGCCAATTTTACTAACAGATATTTGAACTATTAACCACTCAAAATAACAACTATTTAAACTATTAACCACTTAAATTAAACCCTATTTAAACTATTAACCACATGAACTAAAAACTATTTGAACTATTAACCACTTAAAATAACAACTATTTAAACTATTAACCACGTGAACTAAAAACTATTTGAACTATTAACCACTTGAATAGTTTTAACTATTAGTAGTTTAAGTAATTGATAGTTCAAATAGTTGTTAGTACAAGTGGTTTATAGTTTAAGTAATTGATAGTTTAAATAGTTGTTAGTACAAGTGGTTTATAGTTTAAGTAATTGATAGTTTAAATAGTTGTTAGTACAAGTGGTTTATAGTTTAAGTAATTGATAGTTTAAATAGTTGTTAGTACAAGTGGTTTATAGTTTAAATAGTTTTTGGTTCTAGTGGTTAATAATTTAAGTAGTTGTTAATACAAAAGCCTAATATTTGAAAATGTTGTTAGAACAAGTGATTAATAGTTTTAAAAGGTCGTAAATTCAAGTGATAAATAGTTTTAACAGTTAATAGTTCAAGTAGTTAACAGTTATAACAGTTGGTACTTCAAATAATTAATAGTTTCAACAATTAGTAGTTTAAATGGTTAATAATTTAAATAGTTTTTAGTTCAAGTAGTTAATAGTTGGAATATGTATTAATTCAAGTGTTAAAACTATTAACTACTTAAACTACCAACTATTAAATCTATTAACCACTTAAATTAACAACTATTGAAACTATTAACTACTTAAACTAAAAACTATTTTAACTATTAATAAGTTCTACTAACAACTATTTAAACTATTTACCGATTGAACTACAAAATTTTAAAACTGTTAACAACTTGAACTACCAAATGTTAAAACTATTAACTATTTCAACTTACGCCAATTGAAACTATTAACCTCTTGCACTAATAATTTTTTGAACTATTAACCTTTTGAACTAACTATTTAAACTGTTAACCACATGAATTAAAAACTTTTTTAACTATTTGCCAGTTTTAATAACAACTATTTAAAGTGTTAACTACTTAAACTAACAACTATTAAAACTATTAACCACTTGAACTGACAACTATTTAAACTAATAATCACTTAAAAAAAATATTTGAAATTTTAACCACCTAAACTAACAACTAATTAAACTATTAACGACTTGAACTAAAAACTAAAAACTATTTTTACTATGTTTACCACTTGAACTGGCAACTTTTGAAACTATTAAACCATGTAAACTACAAATTACTAAAACTTTTAGTCATGTAAACTACCAACTATTAAAACTATTAACAATTTAAATAACTGTCAACTAAAGTTGACAATTATTTAAATTGTTAATAGTTTTAGATTATTTAGATCATTTAATCCCGAATATAACAGCAAAGAACATAACAGAATTAATGTTTAATTGAACAAGAAAAAAATTTTTCCACAAGCAGACAGATTTTTCTGATTAATTATTATGGTATAGTGTAAAAAAAATTAGAAGAACAAGTAGATTGAAAAATAGTCGCCAATTAATCAACACTGATATTAATTAAATGAATACCTCTCTTCTTTTACACGCACATACATTTGTACACGTATATATGTATAAAGTACTAGGTTTATTATCTACACGTCCTAATTCCTGTCTCTTTTAATTGACAATTAATTCTCAAGTGTAGAAAACAGGTTTGAGAAAAAGTGTGGAGAGAAATAAAAAGGAGAAAAAAGAATGAAAACGAGTAAATCAAAGATTAAGCGATACCTGTCTCGTGGAGCGCAAAAGTGACTTTTTTCCTTTTTTTTTGCACACAGGAGAAAATTTGTCCCTCCCTTCCACCCCTCACTCTCTCAAGGATTATAATGGTCTGTTGCATCGACTTCTTCATTTGAAATACATTACACGTGCTGTGATCGTTAATGACTACACGAGAAGCGCATGCCAAAGATGAATAGATAAGAACTGTAGATGATTTATCTGGCTAGCGCATAGCAACGATTATATTGAGAGAAGCATGCTGAGCGCAAGAGATATTCAGGAAGATTATTATTATTGTTATTATTATTATTATTATTATCATTATTATTATTATAATTATTCTGATCGTTAATTGAGCAGAAGTCGTTAAGGGAGTGAAGAAACTGGTTTTCTTATAATAATCGGTTAGTCGCTCGATCTTTTTCTCTCTCTTTATTTTTTCTTTCTTCACTCTATCTC
Organism: Leptopilina heterotoma; assembly: GCF_015476425.1. Classification (NCBI taxonomy): domain Eukaryota; kingdom Metazoa; phylum Arthropoda; class Insecta; order Hymenoptera; family Figitidae; genus Leptopilina; species Leptopilina heterotoma. Next base: position 5,101,143 of record NW_025111118.1, read on the forward strand.
TCTTCTTATTTCTCATTTCTCTCTTTCTTTTTCCCTCTCTTTTCTATCAATTTAAATAAGAAAAAAAGTTTAATTTACATTCACAAAAAAATTTGTTTGAAACAACTAAATTTTTGGTTGAAACTATCAAAATTTGCTTGAAACAACCACATTTTGTAGTAAATTGTAAATATTTCTTTGTAAATTTTATTTTAAATAAAAATTACATGATTCGACTAAATATTTCTTTGATAATTGCCAAGTAGTCTATTTGAACAAGATAAATTGTTTTTCAGTTCCTTTTATTTAATTGACTCAAGAGACACAACAAATTTGTCTCTTAAAATGAAATTTTGTCCGATTCAAATAAGATTATTTCAAAATAAATTTTTTTCCCAACTTCAAGTTCGGTATTTGATAAATGAAAAGTGCCATCTGACCCCATCAATTATTGCCCCATTGCACGACAGGTGTGAAACTTCTTTTTTGCGGCAAAGATGAGATCATCTCTTTTTTTTTTTAATTTCAAAACTGAAAGTTGTATCTCGAGCATATTGTTAAGAGCGGCCAATAAAAGATAGAGACATCATTCCAGGGGTCCATGAGACCCCATGGGGCCTTGGCGTCTCTCCTTATTATTATATATCTCATTCGCAGCGGGGAATCTGGACCCAATATATTATAATCTTGCAATTTAAGAATCGGCCTTTATACATAGATGAATTCACTGTGGATATATTGAAAAATAAAAAAAAAAACATATACATTTATTTTTAACGAGGTGCTGATAGATGATCTTTGAAAATAAAAATCTCTCCTTTTCTTGATCTATTTGATCTCACTTATATTATTGTGTGCACTGTTCGTCTACAAGTATCTACCTATAGATATAAAAATGTACCTACACATATAGCTCGCTTGACAAGAGTTTTTCTAAGCTAAGAAAATATTTTCACGGTATTAATACATATATTGTGGCGCTGTATTGTCATGGGGTGCGGGTGTGTGCGTATATGCGAGCTTAAGAAAATAAAAGGGAACTACGATTTAGAAATTGGATACGGATTTCAAGAGGGGTGACCGTACACAAGGTGTATGCGTGAGTGTGCGTTACAATTGCAAATTTTGCATCATCATTTTTCATTTTGTGAATCGATGGGCAATTTCATGGCTTTTTATTTTGATTGAATTGATAATAAGCGTCTCTATTGACTGACAGAAAAACTTATATTATTGAATCAATGGAAATATTTATTCTATTTTGAGTGATTCTTTCCTGAAACATGTCATTTTTCAGGAGGGTGAATTTTTTCACCAAAGAAACTATTCTTTCATTTCTTTTCACTTTACTCTTGATTACATTACATGATTTTTTAAATTATATTTTTATTTTTTTAAATTACATTCTAATTTTCCAACTAGATTTCATTTTTTTATTATTTCTATTCTCAGCTAACAACTATTTAAACTATTAATCACTTGAATTGAAAACAATTTAAACAATCAACCACTTGAACTAACACAACTGTTGAAACTATTAACCACTTGTACTAAAAACTATTTGAACTATTAACCATTAGAGCTAACAAGTATTGTCACAATTAACCACAATAAATAACAACTATTTAAACAATTAACCACTTAAACTACCAATTGTTAAAACTATTAACTACTTGAACTACCAACTGTTAAAACTTTTAACCATTTGAATTTACAACTATTAAAACTATTAACAACTTGTACTAAAAACTATTTGAACTATTAACCATTTAATATAACAACTATTTAAACTATTAACCACTTGAGCTAACAACCATTTGGACTATTAACCACTTTGAAATAACAACAATTTGGACTATTAACCAGTTTTAATAACAACTGTTTAAACTATTAATCACTCAAAATTAAACTATTTACTAACTTACAAAATTTAATTATTTAAACTATTAACCACTTAAAACAACAATTATTTAAACTATTAACCATTTAAGCAAACAAGTATTGTCACAATTAACCACAATAAATAACAACTATTTAAACTATTAACCACTTGAACTACCAATTGTTAGAGCTATTAACTACTTGAACTATCAACTGTTAAAACTACTAACCACTTGAATCACCAATTATTACAACTATTAACAACTTGTACTAGAAACTGTTTGAACTATTAACTATTTGAGATAACAACTATTTAAAGTATTAACCACTTGAGCTAACAGCTATTTGGACTATTAACCAATTATACTAACAACTATTTGAACTATTAACCACTTATACTAACAACTATTTGAACTATTAACCACTTAAGCTAACAACTATTTTAACTATTAACCACTTGAACTGTCAGCTGTTGAAAACTTTAACCGTTTAAGTACCAACTGTTACAACTGTTAACCACTCGAACTACCAATTGTTAAAACTATTAACCACTTGTACTAACAACTATTTGGACTATTAACCAATTAGATTAAGTCCTATTTAAACTATTAACCACTTGAGCAAACAACTATTTCGACTATTAACCAGTCTTACTATACACTATTTATATTATTTTCCAATTAAAATAACAACTATTTAAACAATGAACCACTTGAAATAACAACTATTAAAACTATTAACCACATGTACTACAAAATATTTGAACTATTAACCATTTCAGCTAAAAACTATTTGATCTATTAACCTTTTGAGTAAATGACTATTTAAACTATTAACCACTTGAACTAACAACTATTAAAACTATTTACAACTTGTACTAAAAACTGTTTGAACATATATTAACAATTTGAGATAACAACTATTTAAAGTATTATTCACTTGAACTAACAACAATTTGGACTATTAACCAGTTTTACTAACAACTATTATTTAAACTTTTAATCACTCTAAATTACAACTATTTAAACTATTAACTACTTAAAATAACAATTATTTAAACTATTAACCACTTAAACTGTCAGCTATTAAAAACTGTTACAACTGTCAACCACTCGAACTACCAATTGTTAAAACTATTAACCACTTGTACTAACAACTATTTGGACTATTAACCAGTTTTACTATCAACTATTTATAATATTTTTCACTTAAAATAACAACTATTTAAACTGTTAACAACTTTAACTACTCTGGGTGTAACAAACTGTTGAAATTATTAACCACTTGAACTTAACCCTAGAAGGAGTAACTGGGGTGTCTGGACACCCCAAGCAAAATTCAAAGTATTCCAATGGCTTAACCAACAATTTTTTTACGCTCAAAACTTGTTGATAATTTAGTTTGAACCACTATCTTTTGACACCTATTTGTGCCGCCAAAAGTTTTGTTCTAGGAAGAGCTCTATCTCCTGTTAAAATACGTCTGGGGTGTCTGGACACCCCAGTTACTCCCTAACGTTAGAAAAATTGTCAACATAAGTAAATTCAAATTTTTTTAAAAAATCGTTTTAAATCAGTTAAAATCATCTGATAAAGTATAAATTGATAGGTTATGCATGAAAAAGTTGTATTTTATAAAAAAGAAACATTTTTATACAAAAATTCTATTTTTATGAAAAATAGACATTCTGCATTTGTAACAACTTATGAAATTTGAGTTAAGATTATTATTAAAAGTTTCTGTGCTCTCTCTACAGTCAGAAATTAAATTCTAATACAGAAAAATGTAGTATATGACAGTCAAATTTAAATTATAAATTCTATATTGTTAATAATATTTTAACATATATTATAGTTATTAAGAATTGTTAATTAAAACTTTGATTAAATATTAATTTACAGAATCATTTCATAAGTTATTAATTTTAATGTTAATATATTCAGAAATATTAAGTTTGTAAAATATTAAATTTATAACACCATTTTTAGTAAATATTAATTGTTTAAGTCCATTTTATAGTTCATTTTTATGATTTTCACTATTCGTCAATTGTCTTTAATTTCATTCACTTCAGATGTTCAAATAATTACGTTTTTTGGAAGTAATACAAAAACTAATTTTTTCCCCTAAAAGTGTATTTATTTAACTTTAAAAACCTAAAATAGTTTTAAAATTAGTCAAATGTTTAAGAAACTACAACGTTTTTGTGAAAAAAGTCAATTTTGCAATTTTTTGGTGCTTTTTTTGGGTTTTTATGGTTTTTCTTCAAAATTTTTTTAATTTATCAAAATATGAATAATATTATTGTATTCCTTACTAAAAAACCAATCAATTCATTATAATAAATTTTTTTTACGTCAAATATAATCCTTATAAAACAAGTTTAAAGCGTGGGGTGTCGGGACACCCCAGTTACTCCTTAGAGGGTGAGTAAACTAACGTACTCCTTCTAGGGTTAAAACTACTTAAACTATTATTAACCAATTGTACCAAAAATTTTATGAACTATTATTAATTAACAATTATTAATATTATTAACTGTAAAACTAAAAGTGACATTAAGAAAAATTTCCAAATTATTACCATTTGAAATTGAAATTTCTTTTAACATTAAATTCACTTTGTGTAACGATGCATCTTTTGAAAAATATATAAATATACTTTTGATCAATGTTTCTGGATTAATTTCGCGTCTTGCAAAAGAGAAGAGAAGAGAAGAGAGGGGGTTAGGGGCATTTTGTTTGAAAGCAACGCAAAGAACTTTCTGATGTAGCGTTAATATAAAATTTCTCTCGGCAAGTACCACGGAAATGAAAACTTTTCTTTTTTTCTTCTTGTCGTCCATTTATCAATTTTTCTTTTTCCTTTGCATGAAGTGTAGTCCTGAAGAATTTGTTTATTTCGCACGTGAAATGTACATTGACACGAAAATTAAAAAAAATGTACAGAGACACGCGCAAAAGTATGATTAATGTTCAACATGACCTGTACATCACTGATTCGAAAATATAATATGTAAAATGGAGAAAAGGAGGCAAAAACATTGCAGAGAAAAGTAAAGTCGAAAAAAGCGGATGTTCAAAATAAGTGAAAAATAGATGGAGAAAAAAAGAAATAAAAAAAGTAGACAAAAAGGAAACAAAAATTGAACAAAAGGTTAATAAAAAGTTGCCAAAAACACAGTTTTCGCAACACTTTTGATTCGTTTTTTGTCTCAATTTGATATCCTTAGGAAAATTGTGAAAGTGAACAGAAAAATGAAAAAGAAACAAAATCAAAAAGCGAACAAGAAACCGAATAGGTTTTTTAGGACTTCGCCCAAAAAAAGGGGAAAAACGGCGAAAAAGGGAACATGCCGACATGTTGAGTTTTTAATGGTTTGTGTTTCGTGTACGCTCACCTACACACGGGGAGACTTTGGCCTGTGTTTGGAATGAGGAGGCTGAAAATTAAGTAAACACACTTATTTTCCAGCAAGGGAAACCTGCAATGCAGTAGCATCAAACTTTAAACGAATCATGTATAGTTGAAGCAATAAATAAAATCATACTTTAAATAAATATTACATTGAATTCCTTTTGACTTGTGGAATAGAAAAAAAAATCTCTTGAGAAAAAGTTATCATTCTCTCTTTTTTTTTTTATTCTCGAAAAAGAAAAAAGGAAAAGTTGAAGACGAACAATAAAAATGTGTATAACGGTATCGTGAAACCGCAGATGATATAATTTAAACATGAATATAACTTCTACCTACTGTCAAGTTGGTAAAATCATTTAAAGTTATCTCTCTCGACGTCGTTTGGTATAGAGAGGAAGACTTGAAACTGTCTTATAACTTATATATCTTAATGTATTTCACTCTTCTGCTTTACGTTCTCACATTTACTGGCGATCTTTGAACCCTCTCCTTCGAATATGCCTCGCAATAAACTTCAGTGGGATTGTGCACTCTCTCTCTCTCTCTCCCTCTCTTCCACCCTTAACTTGCATTAGACTGAACTTAGTTCCTAGTTCTAACTTAGGAAAAGCGAAAGCAGAGAGAAACCACCAGAGAGTTGGGGGTATACTCCACTCGAGAGGCGTCTCTTTGACTTAACTTTTCTGAGTTTGGATTAGGAAAGCAAGCCTTGACTAAATATGATCTAGTATCAATAAAATCTAATAATAAACAATTTCCAAACATTTTCAGTTGGCAACAAACTTCCATGACTAAATTAATATACATTGAAAAGTTTATAATTGTTTGTGAAAGACTTTTTTAAGATTTAAGTAATATTTCGATTTTTTGGGTATTTTTAAAAATTCTTGACAATTTTTGACAATTTTTTTATATTTTCTTTTTGCAGACTTTGCACTCGATAAGTAATTTTAAAAAATTTACAAAAACTAGCTTTCAAATTAAAAAAAAGTAGTAAAAAAGTAGTAAAAAATTTACTTTTTTTTTATCCTGATAATAAATTGAATTCCTGCAACGAATTTCATATTATTCATGAAAGAATTTGAATATTTATAAAAGTGATTTAATTCTTGTGAAGAATTTTATAAAAAATTTTAAATAATTGATTTCTTTCGAATAATTTTATGTAAATTCTAATTTAAATAATTGCATTCTTAAGAAATTTTTCTTATTCATGAAAAGAATTGAATTTTGTTTGAAAATTTTATGAAAATATAGTACATATTGAAAATCATTGAATTGCGAAAAGTTTTAAAAAAAAATTAAATTTTACAAAGAATTCTATTAAAATTTTTGACAATAATTGAATTTCTCTGTAGTATTTTATTAAATTTTTTTGAAAATAATTGAATTTTTAAAAAGCATTTTATTATTTATGAAAGTAATTAAATTCTTGTGCACGATTTTATTAGAATTTTTAAAAAAAATTGAATTTCCAAGAAGAAATTTTATTACTTTTAAAAAAAATTGAATTCTTGTAATGAATACCTATTGTTATTCATGAAAATAATTAAATTTACAAACAATTTGATTGAAATGCCTCAAAATAATTGAATTTTCGAGAATAATTTTGTTATTTATCTTTAATAATTGAATTCTTTCGAAGAATTATTTATGTAAATAATTGAATTCTTGGGAAGAATTTCATTAAAATCCAAAATAATAATTGAATTATTTCAAAAAAATTTAATTAAAATTGTTTTTTAAATTTTTATTAATTTTTTTCGAACAATTTTATAAAAATATTTGAAAATAATTGAATTTCTGTAAAAAAATTTCGAATATTTTTGGTAAATAATAATTGAATTATTCCAAAGAATTTTAAAAAAACATTTTTTTTAAATAATTGATTTTTTCGAAGAATTAAAATTAAATTTTTAAGAATAATTACATTTTTTGAGCAATTTCTGTAGAATTGTAATAAAAATAATTTAAATCCTGCGATTAATTTTATTATTTATGAAAATAATTGAATAGTTGCAAAGAATTTTTTTTAAATTTTCAAAAATAATGAAATTCCTGAGAAGAATTATTTTATTATTTATAAAAATAATTGAATTATTGTGAAAAATTTTAATAAAATGTTAAAAAGGAATTGAATTTCTATGAAAAATTTTGTTATTTTTAAAAATTAAATTCTTGTAAACATTTTTGTTAGAATTTTTTAAAAAAATTGAATTTACAAGAAGAAATTTATTACTTTTAAAAATAATAATTGAATTCTTTTGATGAATACCAATATTGTTATTCATGAAAATAATTAAATTTCCAAAGAATTTTATTAAAATACCTCAGAATAATTGAATTTTCAAGAATAATTTTGTTATTTATCTTTAATAATTGAATTCTTTTGAAAAATTATTTATGTAAATAATTGAATTCTTGGGAAGAATTTCATTAAAATCCAAAATAATAATTGAATTATTTCAAAAAAATTTTATTTCATTAAAATATTTGAAAATAATTGAATTTTTGTGAAAAATTCTAATATTTTTGTAAATAATTGAATTCTTCTAAAGAATTATAAAAAAAAACATTTTTTTTAAACAATTGGTATTTTTGAGGAATTGAAATTAAATTTTTTAAGAATAATTACATTTTTTGAGAAATTCCTGTAAACTTGTATTAAAAATAATTGAAATCCTGCTATGAATTTTATTATTTATGAAAATAATTGAATAGTTGCTAAAAATTTTATTAAAATTTTCAATAATAATTGAATATTCCTGAGAAGAATTTTATTATTTATGAAAGTAATTGAAATATTGCGAAAAACTTTAATTAAAATGTTTAAAAAGAATTGAATTTCTGTGAAAAATTTTGTTATTTTTGAAAATAATTGAATTCTTCATAAAAATTTTCTAAACATTGTTTTAAATAATTAATTTTTTTGAAATATAATAAAAGATTATGAAAATTTTATTTTAAATAATTAAATTCTTGTGGAAAACTTTATTCTAAATTAATTTAATTCCTGTGAAAATTTTATCATTTATGAAAATAATTGAATGTGGAATTAAATTTATCAATTTTTTTCTTTAAATACTTGAATTGTTTTGTGAAATTTTATGAAAATACTAGATATTGAAAATAATTGAATTTCGAATATTTTTTGAAAATAATTTAATCGTTTTGAAGAATTTGATTATAATTTTTGAGAATAGTTTTTTGATTTCTAGTATTAGGGAATGTAAAGTATAGTGCAATTTAATATTAATTTATTAAAGTAGTGCAAATTTTCTAAAGAAAAAAAAAGAAATAAGAAAAATGTAGCTTTTAGTGTCAGAGATTTACAAAAAAAAAAGAATTACTCAAATAGTAGCACAACGTAAAAAAAAGTAGTAAACTTAGTTTTAGTAGATAAGTGCGAAGCCTGTTTTTGCTATTATTTTCTTTTGGCTGTATTTTTAAACATTTTTAAAATTCAATGTTAAATCAATTATTACATCAATTTTTCAAAAATCAAAATTTTTGTTTCTAAATATGTCAAAATAACTCGAAATTGGTTTGCTTGGGATTTTCCGGAAACCTTTGTGTATACATGAATCCTAATTCAATGTCAGACTTGTAAAATTCAAAGTGAAATTTGGTTAATTATAATTAACTAATTTATGAACGCTATATACAAATGGTAGAATCAACATTCACGTGATATATATACGTACAATACAAATATGATATTTCAATAGACGTATATGTACATATGTATATGTGCGGAATTATGTTAATGGAATTTCGCCCTCTCTCTCTCTCTCTCTCTCTCTCTCTCTCTCTCTCTCTCTCTCTCTCTCTCATAGTTTAGATTGCATAGGTAAAGGTTTCTCAAGCTACTTTATTAAGCTAGGATATATGGAGAATCGAATTATATATAAACTGTACTTTATTAAACCGCATAGTAAGACAATTTCAAAATCATTTTCGTTATGTGTATATATATATGTATATTTGTAATATATACCAAAACGAAGCGTCTTGGATTTGGAGAAACGTGTAGGACGTAATCTTGTCGAGAAAATGCAATTTCTGTCTAGGTAATAGTGTTTAATGTCCCTTGCGCCGTTCACACTGAGATTAATTCTCGTTTTATGACACATGACGCTATAAGAATGAGCTCACGTCTACGCCACGACATTCTCATTTAAACTCTCTTTCCTAACAGATTTCAGTACGTAAATATTAGATTTACGGTTCTACAAACATCCTAAAACTTAATGAGGGCGTCTCAAGTGGTATCGATTTCAGATAAAGAAACAGAAACACTTCAAGTTTCATTCCACCGAAAAATAATGAGCCCTATCAACTTTCAGTTTTTTAAACAATTCCCCGATTTATATATACACACAACATTTTTATTCTTATATTTTTTCTTTTCTTAGAATCGTGCCATATAAACTCGAGATTGTTTTATTAAAAAGAAAAAATAAATTGCCTTTTATTTATTTCATTACGAAATTCATTTTATTTTTCAAATTTCGAAAATTAGGGCAAATGGAAAAACTTATTCAAAAATAATTCACAATAAAACTTATCCAAAAATAATTCACAATAATTCTGGTCGAAAACGTTAGTTTTCGACATGAATTATTGTGAATTTATTTTTGGATAAGTGTTTGAATATCGAAATAAAAATTTTAAAAATAAATTAGATCAAATTTTTTTTTTTTGAAGTTGAAACTAAGCATAGGTCAAAATTTGCCAAAACAAAAGGCGAGTGAAACTTTTGAATTAGGTGACGATTGGGTCAAATAATAATTTTCAAAAAAAATATAAAAATAAATATGAAACAAATAATTACTGATTAATAATAAACCTATTAATATAAGAGAAAAATATTAAAATTCGGTTTTTGGAGAACAATGCAGAAAATTGAAGTGTTGTGTAGAGGACCAGAATATATATCCAGAATGTATAAATGAAAGTTATTTAATTACATTTAAGTGGAATTAATTGAAATTGATGGGATGATTTAAATTGAATTGCAATGAGGCACCTGCAGTTTCGAAACGTTCGCCCCAAACAAAACTTTTTCAATCCCCTAAGCTTTTCCTATTCACCAACAATTCCTTAACAGTAAACAAAGTCTAATGTCGATATAGCCAAAACAAATATTTAATTGCAAAAAGAAATTAATTTTAAGATCCATTTCATATTAATTATAGGTGAATATGGTAAAATTAATTAATTTAATAAGTCATTTAATTAATTAACACATTTTAATGTAAAATTTTGAAATTTTGCTTCGCACTGTTGTAATGTATTACATAATAAATGTATATAGATACTCTAATTAGAATTGATTCCAGTAAATTTAATTAGTAAATTAGTAGCTAAAATCAAAAATCAAAAAATGTTCTTATAAAAGAAAAAGAAAAAAATAAATAAAAAAAAAGTAAATAAAAAGCGATAAACTTCAATAAATAAATTTATAAATAATAATATTTAATAATAATAATAATAATAATAATAATAATAATAATATTTATAAATAAATTTCAATTATACCTAGTGAAAATTGAGACACTTGTTTACTTTAGTTAGAATTTTTACTAATTTTTAGTCATCTTTGTTAATAAATCTTTATCAAAACTTTAGTAAAATAAATTATAAGTAATAAAAAAATTTATAATTAAACTCAAGAATTTTGGAAAAAGTTTGAAAAATAAAAAATTGTATACAATATTCCACTAAAAATTAGTTTTTTTTACTAAAACTTGTAACAAAAACTAAAAAATTGCAACAACTAAATGAAATAGTAATATTTCACTAAAAGTTAGTAAATATTTCTTTTACTAAAACTTTAGTAAAAAAATTATTTTAGTAAACAAAGTTGTAACTACTAAAAAAATAGTAATATTATACCTACTATAAATTAGTGAATATGTCCCATCACTAAAATTTTAGTAAAAAAAACTGTAACTACTAAAAAAATAGTAGATAATATTCTACTAAAATTAAGTGAATACTTCTTTTTATTAAAACTTTAATAAAAAAAAGTTATCACTAAACGAAATAGTATTATGTACTTTACTAAATTTAGTAAATATTTTTCTTAACTAAAATTTTAGTAACAGAAATTATTACTACTAAATGAAATAGTAATACTTTACTAAAAGTTTGTAAATATTTCGTTTACTAAAACTTTAGTAAAAAAAATTGTAACTACTAAAAATATAGTAATATTATACTACAAATTAGTGAATATTTCCTATGACTAAAACTTTAGTAAAACATAATTGTACTAAAAAAATAGTACATAATATTTTACTAAAATTATAAGTGAATATTTCTTTTTTTACTAAAATTTTAATAAAAAAATTGGAAGCACCACACGAAATAGTATTACTTTACTAAATTCAGTAAATACTGTTCTTACTAAAAGTTTAGTAAAAAAAATTGTTACTACTAAATGAAATAGTAATACTTTACTAAAAGTTAATAAATATTTCGTTTACTAAAACTTTAGTAAAAAAAATATTTTAGAAAAAAAATTGTAACTACTAAAAAAATAGTAATATTATACTACAAATTAGTGCATATTTCCTATGACTAAAACTTTAGTAAAACATAATTGTACTAAAAAAATAGTACATAATATTTTACTAAAATTAAGTGAATATTTCTTTTTACTAAAACTTTAATAAAAAAAAAAAAAAAATTGGAAGCACTAAACGAAATAATGATTGTGAATTATTTTTTGAATATCGAAATGAAAATTTTACGAAAAAATCTTCAATTTTAAGGAGACGAGAAAAATGATATTATTCTACTACAAATTAGTGAATATTTTTACCAATTTAAATCAGTTTCTCATTTTCCACTATTTTCAAAATTAGAGAGAAGAAATAAATACAAATAAAAAAATTAAGTAACATTTTAAAATAGAGAAATAAAAAAAAAAACAAAATTACTGTTACCGTAACCAAAAAAAATTAAAACAAATTTTATTAATATAACTAATACATATATTTCCCCCTAATTTCGAAATTTCCCAGTGTATTTTCTTTTAGCAAATTTTCAATTTTTGACAAATGTGTAAAAAAAGATCTCTTTTTTTTCGCTTTCAGCAGTGATTTGCAATATTGATGCTGTAAATATTTACCAAAAAAAAAAAAGAAATGTGTTTTTTTTTACTCTTTTTCAAATTCTCTCGTCGCGATTGCTTTTTCAACGCGTGTGCGGAGATGTATTTGTATATATATACATATGTAGGGGGCAATTACTGAAATAAATTAGAGCAACGAGTAAATTAGTTTTCACTAAAATGATTAGTGTCCTAATTTAAACCACAGTGGAACAATAATTTTAGCGATACCATGAGGTTTCGATAAACAAGCGCTGAAACTGACACGTAAACACAGATGAACCTCCGGATGACCCAGGCGGAACCCACACGGTTTGCGTTTGGTATGCCAATCAGAGCCGACCCGAATTATATAATCGGGCGCATAAGCAAAGGCAAAATAGAGTCGAATTCGAAATGCCTCACGAAAGAGAGAAAGGGTGAGGGAGAGAGAGAAAGAGAGAAAACGAAAGAGAGAAAGAGAGAGAAAGAGAGAGAAGAAATCAAAGAGAAAGAGAGAGAGGAAATCAAAGAGAAAGAGAGAAAACCGAAGAGAGAGAGAGAGAGAGAAAGAGAGAAACCCAAAGAGAAAGAGAGAGAGGCAAACACAAGGAGAAAGAGAGTGAGAGAGAGAACGAGAAACAGTGAGAGAGAGAGAGAGAGAGAGAAAAGCAAAGATAAAGAGAGTGAGTGAGTGAGTAAAACGAGCTTCCAGCTAACATCTCATCGTAACCAGACAGAGCGATTTGGTTACGGCGAATCGCTTTATCGAGTTAAGTCTATACGGTGCGAGCAACCTAGTCAGGGGCGCATTAGTCAACGGACTTTATTACGTTATGTTGTTAGTCTGTAATATTTCAAAGCGTAATGCATAACGTTGTTTCCCCTCTCCCTCTCCCTCTCCTTCTCTCTTACTTCCACCAACTGTTCCTCTATATACACTAATTCAACGATTCCCTTTATAGCATTGTCAAATAACTTAAATGACAATGAAAACATATCATGGATTTATTCTTCTCTCTCTCTCACTCTCTCTCTCTTACTATATAGAGAAATTGAAGAGAGAGAAGACTATTTTCTTTCAATTTGAAAAAAAAAATTCTGATGGATGTAACGAATTGCAATTTTCATGCCTTTTTCGAATATTGACAGCTCTCTCTTTCTCTCTTTTTGTCACTGTCATTTGTCATACACTTATACATATGGCCAAGAAACAAGTTTCATGCTTTTAAAATTCAGAATCATTTTTCTTTTTTTGTAAATTAACCGTTTCATGTTTTTTCTTGAGTGGAAAAAAATTATAATTTGGTATTTCATTTTTACTATTATTAATATTATTTTATGAACTATTATTTACTGATAGTATCATTTTTTCGAACTATTATATTAACTATTAATTTTACTATTTTGTTAACTATTATTTACTACTAATTTTATTATTCCTTAACTATTATTTACTCTCTAAATTTGAATTAGTAAAAATGTTTACTAATTCGAATTAGTGACTGACATTTTGCTTTTGAATTATAGTAAATTTGACTAATAAATAGTAATTTTTACTAACTTATTACACTTTACTAATTCAAAAGCAAAAAGTCAGTCACTAATTCAAATTAGTAAACATTTTTATACTAATTCAAATTTAGAGAGTACTATTAATTTTATTATATTTTTTAACTATTATTTACTACTAATTTTATTATTAAACTTTTATAAACTATTATTAACTATATTAGAATTATCATTCAGTGTTATTAAGTAATAGTCTTTAAATTAGAATTAGTTAAAATTAAAACTAACTAATTTGCTATACGGAGAAAAATATAAAGTAACTTTTACTATACTTTTATAGTAAAACATTTCTGGTAAAGCATTTCTGCGGTAACTTTTACTACTTTTGGAGTAAATTTTAATACTTTTAAAGAACATGTTTGTAAAAAGAATTAGTAAAATTTGCTTCGAACGTAACAAAATTTACTAAAGTATAGTAAAAGTTACCAGAAATGCTGAATAAGAAATTTTTTACTATAAAAGTAGTAAAAGTTACTATATTTTTCTCCAGGTAGTAAAAAGTCAGAAACTGATTCAAATTTTAATATTCTACTAATGAAATAGCTTAATAATAACTAATTATTAGTTTAATCTACTTTTATTAGTTAGGTCAAAATAATTGAATTTATTCGGCAACTAATTCAATTATAGTGAAATTTGACTATTTTTTGATTTTTTTATTTAATAATAATTAGTAGTTTTTAAATAATAATTAGTCATTTTCTACTAATAATCAGTAATTTTCTACTAATTATGAGTCATTTTTTACCAATTATTCGTAATTTTCTACTAGTAATTAGTTATTTTCTAGTAATGATTAGTTATGTTCTACTAATTACTGAAGCAAAAAGTCAGTCACGATTTTACTAATAATTTGTTATTTTTCAGTAATTCAAATTTAGAGAGTATTAATTATTATTTAAAATTAGGAACAATTATTAAATATTATTTCTACTATATTTCCTCTCGTGAGCTACTGTAATTTCCAAGTTCTTTTTGGACAAAATTTAATGAATATAATGATGCTAAATAGATTTCGATTTTAAATTAAAATTTTACTTTACAAGAAATGAAAGTAATAATTTATTTTTATCTTATTTAAATTTATCATTGAGCAATTTGCTAATTTTTGACCTAATTAAGGTCAAAATTTACCCGTTTCTTCTTAAATCTTGACTTAAATTAAGGTTCAAATCAGCAGTTTGCTCTTAAACTATGACCTAAATTAAAGTTAAAATTAGGAATCTGCTACAAAATTTTGATTATTGAAACTGCTAATTTTGACCTTAATTTAGATAAAAAAAAATTAAGAGCAAACTGCTAATTTTAACTTTAATTTTGGTAGAAATTTTAGAGCAGGTTCTTAACTTTGACCTAAATTAAGGTAAAAATTAGTAGTTTTCTCTTCAATTTTGACCTAAACTAAGGTCAAAATTAGGAATCTGATAAAAAATTTGGATTATTGAAACTACTAATTTTTTACACTTAATGTAGGTAGAAAATTAAAACCAAAGTGCTAATTTTAACATTAATTTTGGTAAAAATTTTGGAGCAGATTTCTAAATTCAACCTAAATTAACGTCAAAATTAGTAGTTTCCTCCAAACTTTTGACCTAAATTAAAGTCAAAATTAACAGTTTGCTTTTAATTTTTTACCTAAAATTAAGGTAAAAAATTAGCAGTTTGCTGAGTGATAAATTTTTTACATTATCTTAATAGTAAGCTTATAAAATTTTTCAAATAGAAATTTTAAGTAACCTTCAAGTCATTCAAAAAATAGTGGAAATTTTTTGTTAACCAAATTTAATTTTATTGACTTAAATAAGAGTGTATTTTGTCACAGAGGTAATATAATTTTGAATTTTTTTTTTTTCAAAGTAAAGGAATTATTTAGCTAAACTATGAATTTGAATTTTGAGAGGTTTAAAATTCCCGCGTAGAAAAATTTTGTGGCGCTAGCTAGCAGCGCTAGACTGCATGTAAATTTACCGCATGTATCTAGCACTGCTAGCTAGCGCCAAGAAATTTTTCTACACGGGTTGTAAGTCAATATACAATGAAAAAATCTAAATTTATTTAAAACCTATTTTTATACCTTAATTTAGGTCAAAAATTTTTTTTTGTTGAAAGATGAATTTTTTACATCAACTTAATAGTTAACGGAGAAATAAAACTTAAATTTTTTAAAACCGTAATTTTTAAATGAACTTCAAATCATTAAAAATAATTGTTATAAGTCGTATTAATAGTTAATAAAAGTTCATAATTGCAAATACCCAATTGAAAGTAAAAATCCATTTTAAAATTGGTTTTACGTTGAAAAAATTGTTGTACTCACGTTATTGTGTCGAAAACAAGAAGAATAAAAAAAAATTTTCTCTTACCTGAAAAAAAGAAGAGAATTAATTATAAAAATGTAAAATATATTATTGCACTAATTGCTACGCTAATTAATTATAGCTATAAAAATAACTTGAAAATACTGCTATTTCTAACCGTTTATAAATAAATAATTAATTATTTTCGTTATCATTTTGTTTTGATATTATTCTCTTTAATCAATTTTGTTATTATTTTCTTTTATTTTGTCTTTTTTTCAATTTTATTTCGTTATTATTACTGTCAAATTATTTAAATTTTCATTTTATTATTTTCAAATTATTTAAATTTTCATTTCATTATTTTTAAATTATTTAAATTGTCGCATTTTATTATTTTCAATTTATTAAAATTTTCATTTTATTATTACTATAATTATTTATTATTTCATAGTATAATTATTATTAGTATAATAAATACCTATATAAATTATATAATTTCAAAAGTTATATACACAACTCTCGCAGTGATTGAAGCACTAGCAATAATTACTGCACTTACTCGAGTAATAAAAAATGTAAATTACTAATATAGCGCAGTAAAGAGAATATTTAAAGCGGAATGCATTAAAAAAAATTTGAATTTCACTTTTATGAAACAAAATGGAATGAAAAAAGAAAATTATTTTTTAACTACTAAAATCTCTCTCTCTCAAAAAAAAAGAAGAGATATTCCTGCAACTGCATTAATAATTTCGTCTACTATATAAATAAAACTATATATCCTTCTTTGAAAGCGCGGCGCGCGGGACTTGATATTAAGTGCCGCAAAAATGGGAAGTTTATTTTAAACAAATCCGCGGTATATGATAACATCGAATTATATTCAGTCTCTTGAAAAATTCCTTTGACGCAGTACTTTTACTGTTTCATCACTTTGATGAACATTTTGTTCCAACATTTCTTCATTTTTCTTTTCTCTCTGTTGTTTCTTTTTTTCTTTTTCTTTTTTTATTCTGTCTTTTTGTCAGAGCATATAAACGTGCAGTGGGTGAGCAGTACATAGTTCACGATCCGTTTGAAACGTATTTCACTCTCTCTCTCTCTCTCTCTCTCTCTCTCTCTCTCTTTATGTAGATATACTATATGTATATATGAACGCACGTGCGTATGTATTATGCTCGTGTCAGAACAGGCGGCCCTTTGTATTCACGCTTGGAAAATCTGTTTCGCGGGATCATTCGAACGATACACGGCTGGGCAAGGTGCGAGGTTATGTCGAATATATGTACACACTTCTCTCTCTCTCTCTCTTTCTCTTTCTCTCCATTTCTCTATGCCTCATTCCCTCTCTCTCTTTCTGTCGATGAAAGAGATGCTTTCATGAGTGCTGATTGGTGTGAATAGACAACTCGTTAGAAGAGGTTAGGTACTCCGCTCAAGCATTAATTACTCTTTTACAAAAGCTTCGCTAACGCGTCTGATACAATTAATAAAGACTTTATCCTCTATCTAAATAGAAAAGAGCAAGAGAGAGAGAGAGAGAGAGAGAAAAAAAAACAATCGAAACTCCAGAGAGTAAAAAGGATCGTTTCTCTTTTTTAATCCGCATAAATTATTGACACCAGATAAAACCTCCTCCACAAATTTCTCTACGCATCCTTCACGTTTTTTTTCATTCCCCCTTCCAATCTTTTTTCTTTTTTTTTGATTGTTTTTTCTTACTTTGCCCCTGTTTTGTTAAAATAAAATTCCGTATCGGAAGAACGAAAGTCGAATTTTTATTACCATCGACTGATTTTGATCTTTCGTATATGTTTCGTATAAGTTTTTAATCTTTTGAGAATTATTTTCACCGGAAAAATAAACGATTGAAAATTTTCTATTTGTTATTTTTTATAATATTATTTAAACATTATTTAGTTATTGTAATTATTACTCATATTTAATAAGAAAATATTAATTATTAATAATTACATATAATATCTTCGACCCGAGGAATTTAGGTTCTTAAGATATTTTTTTACTATTGACCTGAAACTTAGACCTAAAATAGGTCAAAATCGTATAGAAAAAGAGGAAAAGATAAGTTTACGGGTAAAAAAAATAATTCAATCAATTTTGATATCCGATTTCGAGGTATTTGTGAATTTTTAAAATTAATTATTAAAAATTTACATTAAAATTATCAGTTGTCACGGTCACTTATAATCAATTTCTCGTCTTTACCGATTTCAATGTTTTTTATTATAATTTATTTTTGAATTATTAAAAATTTTTCACATCACTGCCCTTCTTTATTATATACTAGCTGTCGTACCCGTCTTCGACGGGTTTTAGTTTCTACCAATACATTTAAGTTTCTACCAATCTGGAAAATCAGGAAATAGCTAGGGAATTTAATTTGACCGGAAAAAAATAATAATTAGTTACCATTATAGCTATTTTAGTAGGAAAATATTACTATTTGAATCAGTGATTGACTTTTTGTTATCAAATTAGTTATTTTAACCAATTCAAATGCAGAGAACAATATTTATCAATTTGTAGTACTTTAATTAATGTATTAAAAAAATTAAATTTTCCATACAGTTTTTGGAGTTATAGTAGAGTCTAATTGGAACTAATTGTATCGCAAGTAGACCCTACGTTACGACTGCTAAAACCTAACATAAGACCTAAATTTTAGGCTGAAAGTAGGGCTTAAATTTTGACTCGGGTCTGTTTTCATAAATATTATACATCAATAAAAATTGAAGTAAAAAGCAATTTTTTAAAAGCGAATTAATATAATGAAACTTTTTCTTAATTTGATAGGAAAATTCCCGGTTCGGCATATTCCCAGCTTTTTACAGTTTTTCCCGTTTGGTAGATACCCAGTTAAATGTATTAGTATAAACAGAAAACTGTACGACAGCAAGTAATACAATCTATATTTATATGAACTTAAGAAACAGTATTTTCATAAAATAAGTAAATTTTTATAGCCATTTGTAGATTTATTTATGGATAAAATCAAGTAAATTTAAATTTGACAAAAAAGAGATAAACCGTGAAAAGTTTGGACAAAGCAGGGAATTTTGTTAAACAAAAATAGACACCGTGTTAACTTTTGTCTTTACATTGCTCAAAACATCTCTTAAAGTTAAATCTAGAGTTAAAATGAAAAAACGTTTTAACATGTAAGTTTTTGCCTAGTGGCATAATATGCTTGTATTGTATCACAGGTGACTTACAATTCTTGACATCCTGCGAAATCATTTTAATCATAAAAAATTTCCATTTTCAATATTTCTGAACTTCTTGAAAATATTAGATTGATTTGATAAATAATTTTGAATTGCACTATTTTGACATCAAAATATTAATCAGAGACTCCAAAAATACTACTGAATTATACTTCATATAGTAATTAGTATCGATTTTTTGATATATTGAAAATTTTTTTATATTTCTTGTAGGATAGTATTTTTTGCAAAATTATGATAAAATCTGACTAAATAACATATAATATTCATTTTTAGAAAGTTTAAAAGCTATCCATTAAAAATTGTGAAATTTGGAAATTTTCCATTTTTCAAGTTTTTGAAAATATTTTTATATTTACATCTTAGTTGTAGAATAGTATTTTTTGAAAAATTATGCTAAAATGTGACCAAATAACATGTAATACTCAAATATAGAAAGTTTAAAAGCAATCCATAAAAAAATGTAAAATTTTGAAATTTTCGATTTTTTGAAAACATTTTTATACTTACATATTAGTTATAGGACTTTATTTTTTGCAAAGTTATGCTAAAATGTGACTAAATAACATATAATACTCAAGTATATAAACTTCAAAAGCAATCCATGAAAAATAAAAAATTTTGAAATTTTCGATTTTTTAAATTTTTTGAAAAAATTGAATATCTCCCGTTCTAATTAATATTTTTTAAATCTGTAAATTTATAAACCTTCCTTGGGTCAATACCTAATAACCTACCAAGTTGGACTTAAATCGATTCACATGTTTTTGTGTGATTGGGGTACAAAGTTTTTGTGACAGACAAACATACATACATACATACATACATACATACATACATACATACATACATACATTAAATTTTTTAAGAACATTTTTGGAATCTCTGATGTCCATAATAACTAATCATGTTAACATTTTGAAGTTTTAAGCAATGTACAGACAGACATCTGATTTTATTAATAAGGATTAAACTTTCTTAAAATATTTCAGCTCGATTTATTAAATATTTAAATAGATTTTATATCCGATTGAACGGATTCTTTTGTTAAGAATTTTCTTTTTAAATACATATTTTCAATTTTAAAATTAATGTATTGAAAATCATTGAATTCTTGCAGAAGAATCTTATCAAAAAATTTAAAGAGAATAATTTAATTCCTTCGAAGAATTTTTTTATTTATCAAAATAATTAAATTCTCGCGAAGAATTTTGATAACATTTTTTTAAATCCTAATCAAATTGTTTTGAAGAATTTCTTTTAATTTTTTTAAAATAATGGAGTTTTTTTTAATAATTTTAATTGCAAGTTTTCAAAGTAATTGAATTTTATAAAGAAGAATTTTATTATTTGTAAAAATAATTTAACTCTTGCGAAGAATTTTACTATTTTTAAAAGTAATTTCATTGTTCGGGAGAATTTATTAAAATTTTAGGAAATAAATGAATTTTATGTAAATATTTAAAAATAATTAAATTTTTTAGAGAAAATCTATTAAAATATTTCCTCTATGAGGAAGTAATAGATTTGAAAAGAATTGAATTTCTGCAAAAAATTTTACTATTTATAAAAATAATTGAATTATTGCGAAGAATTTTACTATATTTATGAAAATAATTGAAATGTTTCGAATAAATTATTAAAATTTTAAGAAATAATTTAATTGTTCTAGAGAATTTTATGATACAAATATTTGAAAATAATTCAATTCTTTTGAGAAATTCAATTAAAGTTGTTTAGAAAATAATTTAATTTCTGTAAAGAATTTTATTAAAATTAAGTATATTAAAAATAATTGAATTCATCAGAAGAATTTTATTACTTTTTGAAAATAATTGAATTCTTTCAATATTCTTTTGACGAACACATTTAAAAATTGCATTGAAAGTAATTTAATTTTCATATAGAATTTCTCAAAAATATTTTGAGAATAATTCAATTATTTTTAGAGAGTTTTAAATTCTTATTGAAATTGAGTTTTATGGAAATTTTTGAAAAGATTTAAATTCTTTCGTGTAATTTTATTTTAATTGTATTAAAAATAATTTAATTCCTGCAAAAAATTTTAGTATTTATTTATTTTTTAGTATTTATTTCGAAGAATTTCTGAAAATTTTATGAAATAATTGAATTTTATGAAAACATTTGAAAATATTTGAATTCTTCCGAGAAATTCAATTAATATTGTTTTGAAAATAATTGAATGCCTGTAAAAAAATTTACAATAATTTATAAAAATAATTGAATTACTGCGAAGAATTTTACTATTTATAAAAGTAATTGAATTGTTTCGAAGGATTTATTAAGATTTTGGAAAATAATTGAATTTATTCGAAATATATTAAAATTCTTTATTAAAAATTGATTCCTTCCGAGTAATTTAATTAAAATTGTTTCAAAAATAATTGAATTTCTTTAAAAAATTTTATTAAAATTAAATATATTCAAAATAATTGAATTCATCAGAAGAATTTGATTATTTTTTGAGAATAATTGAATTTTTTCAATTTTTTTGACGAACATATTTAAAAATTGCATTGAAAGTAATTTAATTTTCATATAGAATTTTTTAAAAATATTTTGAGAATAATTGAATTTTTTCGTGAAAGTTTATTCAAATTTTGTTAAAAATAATTCAATTTTCATATAGAATTTTTTAAAAATAATTTGAGAATAATTGAATTCCTTCGTGAAAGTTTATTCAAATTTTGTTAAAAATAATTGAATTTTTACAAATTAATTTTCTACTTAATAAGTGAATTTTTTAAATTTTGATTATGAAATTATTTCATTTTTAACAACAATTTCATTTTTTCATTGACAACAATTTTGATTCGTTTTTTGTCTCAATTTGATATCCTTAGAAAAACTGTGAATAAAATAAAAATTAATATTTTTTTAAGGTAATTGAAACTACTATCAAAAGATCGTCATTTACTTGTTTCCCAATTCGCAGTAATTGATACAGCAATAAAAAAAATTTCCAAAAATTTTATACCAAAATTACTACAAAAAAATGAATATTCCCTTTGATTTTGGCAATGAGCCAAATAAAAAGGAAAAATTTAGATAAAAAATTTTGCAGTATAAGATTTGTGTTTAGTTTGTATATACATACGTATATATATATTCACATATAAGTATTAGTGAAATTCAACAAGTTGAAAAATACAAGCCATTTTGAGTTGTAAGTAGGCCATTTTCCATTAATAACATTAAGAGGCCCTTATGCTGCAAGACTAAACCAACTGTTTTCTCTATATTTTCGCTCGAGACAAATCCTCTTAACTGGAGTTGAACAAGTGCAGTTAAATATATTACATTCGCGAACATTTTTTTTCTCTCTCTTTCTTTTACTTCTAGGTAAACTGACCTCAACAAAAAAAAAGAGAGAGAGAGAAAGAAAAGAAAGTAAATGAGAAACAGAGACAAAAGAAAAAGTCCATTTTTCGGAAACTTTAACAATCCTCAAGAGAATTGCTTTCAAACGACAGTATAGTTACTTAATTAACATTTTGTCACTGTTTAGATATAAACTGGTGAAAAAAAGTTGTTTAATCTTAAATAATCATAAAGAAATTGCGAAACAAAAAAAATTTTTATTAAATTACAAACAATTGTATATTCTTATTTTGTATTTATATTGTATTTATTTCGTACCTATTTTTTTTGTATCTTTATACATTTGACCCTAATTTTGGAACTTATGTAGTATTTTGACCTGGTAACTTTGACCAAAATTTAAAACTTATTTTCCCCTGAACTGAATTTTGTTCTTCTTTTGAACTTTGAATTTAACTTGAATTTTTAGGTTTCTTGTATTTTTAAACTTAATTGCAAAGTCTAAAATTACTTTGTAATGTTAAGAGATGTTTTACATCACAGGACAAAGGGTAAACAGAAACTAAAAAAGAAAACAAAAACTAAAAACCTTTTGGTCTAAGATTTTGACCTATAATTTAGATTTAAGTGACAAGTAAATATAGTAAAAAAATAAACTGAATATTCAGAAGTATGTACTAAATTTCTCACACCAAAAATAAAATATCTTTATATATAATCGTATTCAATTTATTATTGTTATGCAAATTACTAAATTTTTTTTAAATATAAATGAAATAATTTCATAATCAAAATTTAAAAAATTGACTTATTAAGTAAAAAACTAATTACTATTGTTTATATTTTCAAAAATTTTAATATAATTCTTCGCAAGAATTTAATTATTTTTATAAATAGTAAAATTTTTTGTAAAAATTCAATTATTTTTAACAAAATTTTAATAAAATTTCCCGAAAGAATTCAATTATTCTTAAAATATTTTTAAAAAATTCTATATGAAAATTAAATTACTTTCAATGCAATTTTTAAATATGTTAGTCAAAAAAATTGAAAGAATTCAATTATTTTCAAAAAATAATAAAATTCTTTAAAGGAATTCAATTATTTTTGAATCAACTTTAATTGAATTCTTCGGAAGAATTCAAATATTTTAAAATATTTTCATAAAATTCAATTATTTCGTAAATTAATTATTATTGTTAATATTTTCGAAAATTTTAATATAATTCAATTATTTTTTTAAAAAGTAAAATTTTTTGTAAAAAAATCAATTATTTTCAACAAAATTTTAATCAAATTTCACGAAACTTTTCAATTATTATCTAGAATTTTAATAAATCCTTCGAAAAAAATTCAATTATACTTTTATAAATAGTACATTTTTTTACAGGAATTCAATTACTTTCAAAAAAAATATTAATTGAATACCTCGGAAAATTTCAAATATTTTAAAATGTTTTCATAAAATTCAATTATTTCATAAAATTTTAATAAATTCTTCGAAACAAATCAATTATTTTTATAAATACTAAAATTTTTTGCAGAAATTAAATTATTTTTAATGCAATTTAAATAAAATTACACGAAAGAATTTAAATCTTTTCAAAAATTTCCATAAAACTCAATTTCAATAAGAATTTAAAACTCTCTAAAAATAATTGAATTATTCTCAAAATATTTTTGAGAAATTCTATATGAAAATTAAATTACTTTCAATGCAATTTTTAAATGTGTTCGTCAAAAGAATATTGAAAGAATTCAATTATTTTCAAAAAGTAATAAAATTCTTCTGATAAATTCAATTATTTTTTAAACAACTTTAATTGAATTTCTCGAAAAAATTTAATTATTTTCAAATATTTTTATCTTAAAATTCTCCAAAACAATTAAATTATTTTTTAAAATTTTAATAATTTCTTCGAAACATTTCAATTATTTTTAAAAATATAGTAAAATTCTTCGCAATAATTCTATTATTTTTATAAATAGTAAAATCCTTTGCAGAAATTCAATTCTTTTAAAAAAAATTTTAATAGATTTTCTCGAAAGAATTTAATTATTTTCAAATATTTCCATAAAATTCATTTATTTATTAAAATTTTAATAAATTCTTCCGAAGAATGAAATTATTTTTAAGAATAGTAAAATTCTTCTCAAGAATTAAATTATTTTTATAAATAATAAAATTCTTCTGAGAAATTAAATTATTTTCAAAACAATTTTAATAAAATTCTTTTTTATAAAATTCAATTGCTTTCAAAATT
The DNA here is from genome assembly GCF_015476425.1 of Leptopilina heterotoma. Taxonomy (NCBI): domain Eukaryota; kingdom Metazoa; phylum Arthropoda; class Insecta; order Hymenoptera; family Figitidae; genus Leptopilina; species Leptopilina heterotoma. The sequence goes on from NW_025111118.1 coordinate 5,126,242, forward strand.
TTCATTTAAAATTATTAAAAAAAACACTCCATTGTTGTAAAAAAATTAAAATAAATTCTTCAAAACTATTTAATTAGGATTTTAAAAAATTTTAATAAAATTCTTCGCGAGAATTTAATTATTTTCATAAATAAAAAAATTCTTCGAAGGAATTCAATTATTCTCTTGAAATATTTTGAGAAGAAAATGTTACGCGCGCTAGCGCGCAGAACGTGGTATTCAATTTATTATTGTTATGCAAATTACAAAATTTTCTATTTTAAATATAAATGAAATAATTTTATAATCAAGATTTAAAAAATTTACATATTAAGTACAAAATTAATTATTATTGTTTATATTTTCTAAAATTTTAGTAAAATCTTGCGAACAATAAAATTATTTTTAAAAACAGTAAAATTCTTCGCAAGAATTAAACAAAACAACAACAAAACAATTGATATATACTAAAGATATTTTGTCAAATCAATCCTTTAAAAAAAAAGAAAGAAAGAAAGAAAGAGAAACGGAAGGATATCTATCAAAGAGGTGAAGGGGTGTATATATGTCTGCATGTGAGTGTGTCTGTTAAATGCGCTTTATTAGAATTGACATTTGTCTCTAAATCGTTGTGTGTGCTCAGAGGTAAACTGAGTTGAAAATGCGCTCGCGCGCCTCCCCGAAAGAAAAATAAAGAGATGAGCGCCACCAGTATTTTTTTTTTTTATTTCTTCCTTTTTTTCCCCATGGTGTCAGTTGTATTATAGTTGTCTGATGTGTCAATTCCCCATGCGACATTGCGCGAAAAGGTATTTTTAGGCACATTGAAAACCTTTTCTACGACGACGGCATTGTTGACTGTCAATCTGTGACAATCTATGCCAGCACGACACCTCAGGCCTTTCCGGACTTCCCCACGAGTTAGTCTAACAATGCATTGCGACAAAAAAAAAGAGAAAAAGAGAAAGAGAGAGAGAAGGGTGCGTACAACTTTAAAAAGGCAACAGATGATCGACACTGATGGTCACTTGTTCAAATTATCACACCCATTTGACAGTTCTTTTTTTTCACCCACTTTATTATTCTTTCTTGCAATTTAATTGAGCAATTCGAAATAATTCGTCCAATTAATTTGAGTTTTAATTGGAAGAAATTAAATGTAATCAATTTTTTTTATTAATTTTATTAATTTTATTAATTTTATTAATTTTATTAATTTTATTAATAAAATTTCCTTTTAATTTTATTGCAAAAATTTGTTCTTTTTATATTCACCTAAATTTTTTTTAAAGAATTTTTTTCTTTTTATGTTTTTTCGTCTTCTTTGTTTCTAATTAAATTGCCACAACTTTAGAAATTTTTTAAATTATTTCCGTTAATTTTGACCTAAATTTTTTCCCAATTCTGTTTTATTCTGTTAATATTGACCTAAATTTTGTTCCAATTCTGTTTTATGCTGTTAATATTGACCTAAATTTTTTACCAATTTTGTCTTATGCTCTTAATATTGACCTAAATTTTCAGTATTATCGCTATTTTTTGCAAATTTTGACCTAATTAAAAGACTCTTTGCGCATTACTCAGCGAATATTGACCTAAGTTTTAAATTCTTTTGCCATTTTCATCCGAATTTTGACCTAAATGAACAGTATCCATTTTCCTCTCAGCAAATATTGACCTAAACTATCAATATTTTTGCTACTTTCCTACTAATTTCGACCAAAATAATTAAAAACTTCTTTGGGTTTTGATCACGCGATTAATTGACCTAAATTTTCAGTAAGTTCGTAATTTTAAATGAATTTCCAGAGTATTTGATATTTTTTTTCCCAATTATTGACCTAAATTAAAAACCTCTTTAAGCATTGCTCTGCAAAAACTGACCTAAATTTTCAGTACGTTTGCCAATTTAATTACAATTTTGACCTAAATTAAGAGTCTCTTTGATTACTTGCCTGCAAATATTGACCTAAATTTAGAGTTCCTATCAGTAATACCCTACGAATGTTGACCTAAATTTCCAGAGTATTTAGAAATTTCATGCAATTTTTGACCTTATTTAAAAACCTCTTTACGAATTGTTCTGTAAAGATTGACCTGAATTTTGAGTAGGTTCGACATTTTCAACTGAATTTTGACCGAAAATCAGAGCTCCTTTGAGTGCGAATATTCGAGTTTGTTCGACACCTGTTTCTCGAATTTTGACCTAAATTTTGATTTTTTCCCCTCCAATTCCAAAACGGTAATGATTCAATATTAAAACTATAAAAACAGGAAAAAACGGTATTTTTTTCATTCTTTATGAAAATTGTAAATTAACCTTGATTTTTTCCTGCGACCATAAATTTTTTTTTAAACTAAAATAGCCTTAAATTTTATTTTCAAAATTCAAGGAAAACTTTTGAAATTTTAAAGTTAATTTTGAGTTTAATATTATTTTACTCATACTTTGTGAATTTGGACCTAAATTACAAATTCTATTTGCTCTTACCATAAAAAAACAGTTTCGACCCAATTGGTGTCCCGGAAAATTCCCATTTTTTGCCCGGAGTTCTCAAAATTCTTGAATTTTAAAAAGTAAATTATTTTTTCGCACACAAATTGCAAAATGGAGATTTATTTTAATAATTGTTTTTTATTCTCTCTGATTGTCTGTGAGTGAAAAAAAAAGTTGTTTGCCCATTGATGTCACGGAATTTTGTTCTCTTATATGCCCGGGATTTTCCAAAGATTTTGTTTGTTTTAAAATTTTGCGAAACAAAATTATTTTTAACAAAACCTAAAAGACCACACTTTTTAAAGTTATGCATTTTACTCTTGGCCATTATATTTAAGTGTAAAAAAAAAGTTTCGGTCCAATTGATGTCCCGGAAAATTGTCATTTTGTGCCCGGAAATTTTTAAATTCTTCAATTTACATAAAAAAAATTCTTCTTGATAAAGCTAATTGTGAAAGCAGATTTTTTACCGTTTTTTTTTTTATATTTGGCAATTATTTTTCAAGGGAAAAAAAAATTTTCGCTTTAATAGTGTACCGAAACTATTTGTGGTCTTTTGTCCCGAACTTTCACGAATTTCGAATTTAAAATGAAAATTATTTTCAGCAAACTAATTGCAAGTTTAGATTTTTTTTGGCTGCTTTTTTATTCTTTGATTGTACATTTGAGTAAAAAAAACAAATTTTACACGGAACTTTGTCCTTTTTTTGCCCGTAAATTTTCAAATTTTTCCATTTAACAAAAGAAATGTCTTATTATCAAAAAAAAGTGGAAGATTACATTCTTCATGGTTCTTTTCTTTACTCTCTACGATTACTTTTGAATGAAAAATAGTTTTGGCCCAATTATTGTCCCGAAAAATTGTCCCTCTTGCCCGAATTTTCAAGTATTCAATTTTTCAAAAAGAAAAAAAAGTGTCCTACCAAAAGAAATGCAGAAACAAATTTTTATGATTGCCTTTTCTTAGCGATTACGTTAAAGTGCCAAAAAAAAATTATTCGTCCCACTTGGTGTCCCGGAAAATCCCCTTCGCATTTAAATACCATTCAAGTCACATATTATAGTTAAGTATTTTTAAAAAAATGTTTCCTTCAAAAACAAACGTTTCCTATTCTCCAATCTTTATATACAACAAAAATTGTAAATTTTTATTTTGACTAAAAAAAAAACAATAAAATCCATACACAAGATGGTGTTTTTTCCTCTTCTTCTATATATCTTTCACTGTTTCAGCAAATTTTTCGCCATCTCAAGGAATTCAATAAATTTCTTTATCGCATCAAGGTTCAATTTTCAAAGAAAGTCAAGTTCGTTTTCTTTTCTTCTGTGTATTCTACCAGAGAAGGAAGGAGGGAAGAAATCGAAGAAGTAGAAGAAGAAGAAGAAGAAGAAACAGTAGCAGCAGTTGCAAGTAGCAAAAGCAAGCAATGTCCCAGTTTCTTTTGGATGTTCCCTCGCCTTTTGCGACATTAGGAGAGACCGTTACTGAAGATGAGAGTGGTCTCTACACTTGCAAGTATAAGGGAAGAAGAGCTGCTGCAAGCTCAGAAGCGAGACAGGTTCCGATGTGAAAATTCGTTTAGAGTAACCTGGAAAAGTTTTACGAGCATGAGTCGTGAAGTAAAGTTGTGCAGGCCACGAGACATTCTCCTTATTACGTCAGCGCCAAAGAGACACATAGGTGTGGATCTATATTTGTCTCTTCGCTGGTGTTTGTGTTTGGTTCTCTCTCTCTCTGTCTCTTTCTCTCTTAGCCTTTTTCTTTCTCTTACTTTCTTTCTCTCTCTTAGTCTCTTTTTCTTATTTAGTCCCTTTCTCGCTTTTAGTCTCTTTCTCTATTTTACTCTTTTTTTTCTTGTCCCTTTCTCTCTCTTCGTTACTTTCTCTATTTTTCTCTTCTTGTCCCTATCTTTCTCTTAGTTCCTTTCTCTATTTTTCTCTCATTCTCTTCTTGTCCCTTTTTTTATTTTTTCTCTTTCTCTTCTTGTCCCTTTTTATATTTTTCTCTCTTTCTCTTCTTGTCCCTTTTTATATTTTTCTCTCTTTCTCTTCTTGTCCCTTTATTTCTCTTAGTTTCTTTCTCTATTTTTCTCTCTTTCTCTTCTTGTCCCTTCTTATATTTTTCTCTCTTTCTCTTCTTGTCCCTTTTTTCTATTTTTTCTCTTTCTCTTCTTGTCCCTTTTTATATTTCTCTCTCTTTCCCTTCTTGTCCCTTTTTTCTATTTTTCTCTCTTTCTCTTCTTGTCCCTTTCTCTAAAAATAGAAAGAGAGAAAAAACTAAGAGAGAGAAAGGTAGAAGGTCAAAAAAAGAGACGAAGAGAGAGAAAGATAGTAAAACAGACAAAGAAAGTCAGAAAGAGAAAGAGACTAAAAGGGAGAAAAAAACTAAAATAGAGAATATAACTAAGAGAGAAAGAGTAAAATAGAAAAAGAAACTAAAAGAGAGAAAGGAACGAAAAGATAGAAAAAAGTAAGAGAGAAAAAGAGACTAAAATACAGAAAGGGACTAAGAGAGAGAAAGAGATTAAAATACAGAAAGAGACTAAGAGAGAAAAAGAGATAAGGATAGTAAGAAAGAGAGTAAAAGAGGAAAAGAAAAAGAGATAAAGATGGTAAGAGAGAGAGAGAGAGAGAGAGAGAGAGAGAGAGAGAGAGAGAGAGAGAGAGAGAGAGAGAGAGAGAGAGAGAGAGAGAGAGAGAGAGAGAGAGGAAAAGGGAGAAAGAGAGTAAAAAGAGATAAAGAGAGAGATAGAGAGACAAACATTGTGCCAAGACGATACGATAATACAATGCAATTATCCTTCAGCGCGAGAAAACGCAGGGGCAGCCAACGATCTCGAAAGCGCAACACGAAGGAGCAAATGTTGCCCATTACCGACCTAGCCTTTACGCTTAATCCCGGTACTCCCGACCACTTATATCGGTCTGGCGAACGGAAAACTACAAGCAAAAAGATCAGCGAAGAAACATACCCGGCTAATATTATCTGTAAAACACGTTAGGAGCGAGAGCAGCGACTTTTCTCCCCTCTCACCATAACTAAAATCTTTGAGATTCTTCCTTTATACATATAATTCAACTTTATATTTATAAATTGTATATCTATATATACGTCTATCTACATTATTATATACAACTATATATTCATTACTACGATGGAAAAAAATTTATTCATTTTAATAAATATTTCATAGAATCAAATAAATATTTAATAAAATCAAATAAATATTTAATTTAATTATAGTAAACACTCTTTAGTTTTTATTCTAAATATTTATTACAATTAAATATTTATTTCCCTCTGAATTATTTTAGACTTCGCACTTGATAATTAATTTTAAAAAGAGTAGCAAAAAGTAGCTTTCGAACTAAAAAAAAAAAATAGTAAAAAAGTAGATATCGAAAAATTAAACTTAACGATAAAAAAAACTCGTTTTTGACACTTCACAAAACTGACAAAAATTCCATTCTGTATTTTATTTTCCTGACTTTTTCCTAATTTTCATGAAAAATATTTACTTTTTTTCTTATCCTGCAAAGAAATTCAATTCCTGCAACAAATTTTATAATTCATGAAAGAATTAAAATTTTTATAAAAATAATTTAATTCCTGAGAAAGAATTAAATTAAAATTTTAAAAAAATAGATTTCTTTTGACTAATTTTATGCAACTTCTAATTTAAATAATTCAATTCCTGAGAAATTTTTATTATTCATGAAAAATAATTAAATTCTTACGATGATTTTTACGAAAAAATTTTTTAAATAATTGAATTCTTTTTGGAAATTTTTATGAAAATAGTAGATAATAAAAATCATTGAATTACAAAAAGTTTTTAAAAATAATTAAATTTTACGAAGAAATCCATTAAAATTTTTGCCAATAATTAAATGTCTGTGTAGTATTTTACTAAATTATTTTTCCAAATAATTGAATTCCTAAAAAGCATTTTATTAATAATGAAAATAATTGAATTCTTGCGAAGAATTATTTATGTAAATAGTTGAATTCTTAGGAAGAATTTTATTAAAATCTAAAAGAATAATAAATATTTTATTTAAAAAAAAAAATTAATTAAAATTGTATAAATTTTTATTGATTTCTTTCGAACAATTTTATTGAAATATTTGAAAATAATTAAATTCTTGTGAAAAATTCTAATATTTTTGTAAATAATTGAATTCTTCCAAAAGAATTTTTAAAAAAACATTTTTGATAAATAATTGAATTATTCCAAAGAATTTAAAATTCAATTTCTAAGAAGAAATTTATTACTTTCAAAAATAATTGAATTCTTGCTATGAATATTGATATTTATGAAAATAATTGAATTTTGCAAAGATTTTTATTAAAATGACTCAAAATAATTGAATTTTCAGGAATAATTTTGTTATTTATCGATATAATTGAATTATTAGGAAAAATTTTCTTAAAATCTAAAAGAATAATTGAATTATTTCCAAAAAAATTTTATTAAAATTGTATTTAAAATAATTGATTTCCTTTCCAACAATTTTAATAAAATATCTAAAAATAATTGAATTTCTGTGAAAAGTTCGAATATTTTTCTAAATAATTGAATTCTTCCAAAAGAATTTTTAAAAAAACATTTTTGAAAAATAATTGAATTATTCCAAAGAATTTAAAATTCAATTTCCAAGAAGAAATTTATTACTTTTAAAAATAATTGAATTCTTGCGATGAATATTGTTATTTATGAAAATAATTGAATTTTGCAAAGATTTTTATTAAAATGCCTCAAAACAATTGAATTTTCAGAAATAATTTTGTTATTTATCGACATAATTGAATTATTGGGAAAAATTTTATTAAAATCTAAAAGAATAATTGAATTATTTCCAAAAAAATTTAATTAAAATTGTATTTAAAATAATTGATTTCTTTCGAACAATTTTAATAAAATATTTGAAAATAATTGAATTCCTGTGAAAAATTCTAATATTTTTGTAAATAATTGATAAATAATTGTGAATAATTGAATAAATTTTTTCAAAGAATTTAAAAAAAACATCTTTTTAAATAATTAAATTTTTCGAGAAATTGAAATTGAATTTTTTAAGAATAATTACATTTTTCGAGCAATTCCTGTAAAATTGTATTAAAAACAATTGAAGTCCAGCGATGAATTTCATTATTCATGAAAATAATTGAATAGTTGATAAGAAATTTATTAAAATTTTCAAAAATAATTGAAATTCTTCGATGAATTTTTTTTTTATGAAAATAATTGAGTTCTTGCTTAGAATTTTATCAACAAATTTTTTAAATAATTGAATTTCCATGAAAAATTTTATTATTAGTGAAAGTAATTTATTTATTTATTTATTTATTTATTCAAAATACACTGTAATTGAATTTTTTCGAAATTTTTTTTAAAATGCTTTTTTAAATTAATTGGATTTCTGTGAAAATTTTATTATTTATAAAAATAATTAAATTTTGGATGAATATTATCAATTTTTTCTTATATAATTGAATTCTTTTGTGAAATTTTATGAAAATACTACCTAGATATCGAAAATAATTGAATTTCAAATTTTTTTTTTATTATCAAATGTTATTCATTTCTTTTAAATAAAAAATGTTTTCGACTCAGATAAGATTTTTATTTGGACCAACTAACATTTAATTAGGATAACAAAAAATTTATTTAGATCAAATAAAAATTTTGAATCAAATAAAACGTTTAGTATAGACTCTGATTTAATTATTTTTTCAAATCAATTTTCTTGGTGAAAACCCTGAGAAATAAATAAAAAGATTAATTGAATAAAAAATAAATTATTTAAATAAATAATTTTCATTTCTTTTTTTATTTTATTCTTCATTATACTCAAGGTATAAAACTATATATATAGACACACAACTTTCTATATATATTTATCTGTTTTAATATAACGAGAAAAGGAATTCAAAGACGTTGGATGAGCCAGTCTTTCTCTAATTGGAGTCACTCCTCCCGAGGATCTGCTTAATCATAGGTTATAATTTTCAACCTTATCTCAAGACATTCCAAGTGTTAAGTACAAATTAAGGAAACATCTAAATTAGGGTCGATTGTGATCGTTATCTCGCGTGGTTTTCTTTTCCTTTTTTTTACTTTCCCTCTTTCACCCTCTACAATTATTATCATTATTATTATTATTAATTTTATTAATTAAATACTCTCTTATCTAGAAAGAAAATGATTTTAATTACTTAAAATTCTCCACACCCCACTAATCATTTATCTTCAATTTCTCTAATTGAGAATTTTCAATTTCAACAGTGTATAGAATTAATTTAATTTTTTTCCATGTGAGATGATGATTTTCACTATCTACTATTTTAATAAAATTTCCCAAAAAAGAATTCAATTCTTTTAAAAAAATTTTAATAAAATTGTATGCAAACATTTAATTATTTTCATAAATAATAAAAATTTTACAGGAATTCAATTATTTACAATTTTTTATAAATTTCTTCGCAATAATTCAATTATTTTCATAAATTTTTTAATTATTATAAATTTTTATAAAACATGAAGAAATCGATCACTCCGAGTCTTCGACTCGAAGCAATCAATATCTTCATGTTTTATAGCAAATAACTTTTATAAGTTGTTTAATTTCAAAAAGGTTTGAATTTGGAATTTTTAAATGTCTCAATTCCTGTGGAAAAATAATAATAATTAAATATTCATTTAAAAAAAAAAATTATTGATGTTTTTGAATAATTTTACAATTAAAGAAATTCGTAAAAATGTAACGGAACATTTTTTTTTTGAGTAAAATTTTTTTGCTTCATTTTCTAAAAATTCAAAAATTGTCATTAAAAATAAAAATTTATAATTGAAAAATAGAATTTATAAACATTTGTTTCGTTTATTTTAAAAAAAAAAACTTTGAATTTTATTAAAACAATTGTAATTAAAAGATTAAAATAATTATTCCCTTATGAAAATTAAAAATTTTCTACAAAAATATTAAGAAACGGAAATATGTAATGTTTTTTTTCCCAAAATAAAAGAATGAGTTTGTGAACAATATTTTGTTATTGCGAAATAAAAATTATGCCTAAAATGGGTATTTATTTACTATTTTAACAAATTTTCTATTTTTTATAAATAAAGAAGAGAAAAATTTGCATAATTTAGATCAGTCAAATGAAATTTGTTATTAAAAAAAGCATATAATAAACAAAATGGGTAAATTTTTCATTTGTTAATCATCATTTTTTTTTTTAAATTTTTCTAATTTTTAATATTTTATTAAAAAAAATATTAAATATTATATTTAATGATATTTTATTTTATTAATCATGAAAAAATACCTGTATATTTTCGTTTTGTAAAAACAATTTTTTTTAAAGAAAAAAAAAAAACAAAAGAATACACAAAAACTAACTTCAGGTGTGGACGGAATGAAAGAATGAATTATAGGATTATTGTTAATTAACTTTGACTAAAATTTAATTTGTAAATAGTAAAAAATTATTTAAAAAAGTTTCAGACAGTACAAAATTTGACTATAAAATTAAGTACAAATTACTATACTTTTTTTCAAATTTAAACAAATTTTTTTTTATGTTTCATATTTTCAATTAACTTTTTCTCTAAATAAAAATAATAGTGGAAAAAATGTAATATTTTTCAGTCCCATTCTAAATATAAAAATTCCCCTCTTGTCTTGGATGGATTTTTTTTCGTTCATAATATGTACTATCAATTTTGCCGTGTGAAAAATTTTATCATACAAGTTTGATGATGATACATTTTAATCTTTTGTTATAAAATGAGGGAAATGAGAGAATATGTTGAGCAATTCACAGATTTATGCCCTTCAACCATAACACCTATATATATATATAGACATGATTTATGTCAGTTATGACAGCCTTGTTATACTTTCTCAGCATCTGTGGATGAAAGTCATTTTTATCGCGTTTCTTTTCCAGTTACATATATATGTATATCTGAAAGTCAGTAAATGTTTGTGACTAAGTCAAATGTCTCCATTAAGGGGAGCAACGCATAATGCGGCGAAGCCGCTAAATGTAGCGCGGTCGCATTTCGAGGAATTAACAGTAGTTTCTGAGGCTGAGGGTTGAATTAATTGAAAGTATTTATGCATTCAATGATTATTGATGAGAAAAGTTCAAACATTTTGTTTATTTTATTATTTATTTCCTCTTTTTTTGCTCGATAAAAAAATTTCGTCTCTATTTTTTTTTGTATCGATAATTTTTTTTTTATTTTCCAATTTAATAATATAATTTATTTTTGATTTAAATAAAAAATTGATTCAAGTAATTATTTATTTGATAATAAACAAATAGTTGTTTATTGAAATAAAAGAAATTTTTTTCCAGTGTTTAAATTTTTCGTTTTAATGAAAAATAAACAGTTTAACAAAATGAAAATTTAAATTGTCCTTTATTAACTGTATAAAAAATAATAATAATAATAATAATAATAATAATAATAATAAAGAAACTTAAGCAAAATGAATTCATCGCGCTCTTTATAGTATACAAGACAAAGTCAAGTTGTTTATAATTTAATTTTTCTATTACTCTATTTCTGCGCAATAATAAACTGCATGAAACCCAAAGTAAATTATAGATATTTAAAAGAAAGCGTCTCTTGTGCTGAGATCTTGACGATTATCTCTCTAACTATCTCTCTCTCTCTTTCTCTCTTGATCACTTACTCTCTCTTTATTTCTCTCTATCACTCTCTCACTCTCTATATAATGATAGAGAGAAATAAAGATAAAGAGAAATAAAGAGAGAGAGAGAGAGAGAGAGAGAGAGGGGGGGGGGGGTGAATTATATATATATATATATATATATATACAAAGTCATGAATTTCATTAAAGTCAAAGACGCGCAAGCAAAACGTTTGTGCACATTGCCAAAGCTTATATAAGAAATTGTATTACTCTTAGAAAATTTCTTAGCGAGAAATCATGGCGGCTTGTCGACAACTGCAAAATTCAAGTGTACATACTATATATATGTGTAGAATGCACACCTATATATATATATATATATACCCGGAGCAATTCGATAGTCTGTTTTGCGCGTATTTACGCGATTCCACAGATTCTCGTGCCTGAGGTTCTCGCTTCTCTCTCGGTTTAAGAAAACAAAGTGTGCGCGCACAAACCTTTATATATTCCACATAATGTACCCCTCATGCACATGCAATAAAATTCTTGTCAAAATTTCAATTATTTTTAAAAATATGTCCCTAACCCAATGATTTTCAATATTCACTATTTTAATGAAAATTTCTAACAGAATTCAATTATTTAAAAAAAAATTTTAATAAAATTCTACGCAAACCTTTAATTATTTTTATAAAATAATAAAAATTTCACGCAGTAATTCAATTATTTACACATTTTTTCTTTATAAATTTCTTCGCAATCATTCAATTACTTTCGTAAATAATAAAATTTTTAGACGAATTCAATTATTTTCGTAAATAATAAAATTTTTTTTCCGTATTCAAATATTTTCATAAATAATAAAACTTATTTGCAGAATTTAAATTATTTTTAATACAATTTTAATGAATTTCCTCGAAAAATGTAATTATTCTTAAAAATTTTATTAAAATTTTATTAAAGTCAAAAGAATTCAATAATTTAAAAATTTATTGATAAAATTCTATATGAGAATTCAATTTTAAGAAACATGCAATTATTCAATAAAATTTTTTTTTTTAAATAATTGAATTCTAGTATAATTTTCTAATAAAAATTGATTTTCATTTCATAAAAATGAATTTCAGTTAAAATTTTAGATTATAATTGAATATTAAAAGCAATATAGCGTGAATTTTTAGAAATAATTGAATTTTGAAAAGGTTTTAAATTCAAATCTATAAAAATCTGAGTTTATCATACTTTTAACTAACAATTCTGTGAAATCAATTTTTTCGAGAAAATTTAATTGCGGATTTTTTTTCAACAATTATTTCAAGTTTTTATTTTCTAATATATATGTTTAATTGAAGAATTTCCGAATAATCGAAATTTTAAGTAAAATTGAATTGTAAACAAATGAATTTGAAAATTTTCAAAGAACTTTTACAAAAAAATGTAAAAAATAATTTATTTATAGAAGAATTCTCTTTAAAAACAAGAAACGAAAATTTAATATTGAAAAAGTTACAAATTATTTCAGAAATTCAATTATCTTCCAGAGTAATAATATATTCTTAGCAAAAATTAAATATTGTTAAAAAATAAATTCAATTATTTTCACAAATAATAAAATTCATCGCAGAATTTCAATTATTTTTAATACAATTCTAATCGAATTTCTCGAAAAATATAATTGTTCTTAAAAATTTTATTATAAAATTCGTTGAAAGAAGTCAATTATTTAAAAATTTATTGATAAAATACTTTATAGGAATTAAAGCATTAAGAAACATTCAATTGTTTTTGTATTCAAATAATTGAATTCTAGTAGAATTTTCTGATAAGAATTGATTAAAAAATGAAATTCAGTTAAAATTCAAGATTATAATTGAATATAAAAAGCAATAGAGCGTGAATTTTTGTAAAAATAATTGAATTTTGAAATTAATTTTTTTTGAAAAAGTTTAATAATTGAATTTTTTTATATTATTTGAAGTTTTTATTTTCTAAAATATCTTTAATTGAAGAATTTACGAATAATTAAAATTTTGTCAAATTGAATTGTAAACAAATAAATTTGAAAATTTTCAAAGAACTTTTACAAATATTTTTAAAAAATAATTCATTTATCGAACAATTTTCGTTAAAAACAAGAAAAAAAATTTAATATTTGAAAAGTTATAAATTCAATTATTTTCAAAAGTAATAATTGAATATTCTAGAAAATAATAATTTAATTGAATTGATGAAAAAATTTTTTCAAGAAGTTACCTACAGTAATAATTGTTTTATAATATAAAATGATGATTTTATCACTCGGTCATCTTTAATTATTATAAAACATAAAGACATCGATTGCTCCGAGTCAAAAAGACTCGGAGTGATCGATTTCTTCATGTTTTATAACAATTTTTTATAAGTTATGTTTAATTTCAAAAAAGGTTTGAATTTAAATCTTTTGAAGAATTTTATTTCCTATGGAAAAATAATAATTAAATGTTTATTTAAAAAAAGAAGTTATTGATGTTTTCGAATAATTTGTAAGAAATTCGTAAAAATAAATGTAACAGAATATTATTTTTTAATTAATATTTTTTGAAAAATACCTGCATATTTTCGATTTGTCAAATATTTTTTAATGAAAAAAAAAACCAGGCACAAAAACTAATTTGCAAGTGTGGACAGACAGAATTAATGAAAGAATGAATTACGAAGATTATTATAGTTAATTTATAATAATTTATTTTGTATATACAAATTTTAAAAAACTGTCTCCTTTGGATTGAAAGAAACTCCACATTTCATTGCGAAGTGTGTATATACGAAATTTATACAAAAACTCGATGCTCAATTAAACAACCGAGCCCCTGTGGATAGTTGAACTTTTTCTTTTTCCTTCTTTTTTTTGTTCTTTTAAAGAATGCTTATATTTAACGTATTTCAAGAGAGGGATACACACTGCAGTTATATACGCATTCCTTGGATTTATAAAAGCCATGTCATTTCATACAAGATTAACACAAAGTAATTACTTTTTCGCGTCATTTTTTTAAGTGCCAGTCATATCCGGAATTAACAAAATGAGAAAAACGACTGAAGGGTACTTTATTTCATGAACATTTTTTATTTTTTACACGTTTTCTTCTATTTTTCTGTGTTTTTTTTTTCATTTTGCGTTTTATTTTTGTTTGCTATAGTGCACTATTTGGATGATGTGTGTGCTATTTAAAAAGTGAACTTGGCAAAAAGAATGCTTATCATCATTCGTGTATTTTATTTTTTATTTGAATCAATTCTTTAGAATTATTTACAATTTTTTTTTGTATTAATTTTTCCTAATACAAAAAAGATTTTTCCCCCGTTGTTGTTTTTTAAATTTACTTCTTGACCCGAACAAGTTTTTGAATGCAATTTATTTGATTTAAATATATAAAGGTTTTGTTTCAAAGAAATATTTATTGATAAAATTTGATACTAGACGAATTATTTGATTTTAATAAATATTTGACAATGGACAAGTTATTATTTGATTCAAGTAAATATTTATTTGTGAATAGAAAAATTATTTCAAGTTATCGAATAATTCGAAATTTAAAAATTAATAAGAGAAGAATTTGCTGTTTATTAAAATTTGTAGATTCTTTTTTTCAGAGGGGGTTTATAGCCGATCAAAGTACCCAATAAAGGAAGGGGGCAATAAATGTGCTTAAATATATCTGCAATATACATAAATATACAGAATAGGAAAAAAAAGAAGCACTTAATGACGAATTCTCGTCAATGATGACATTCCATTGAGATGAAAGGGACGTAATTAAATTCCAACAATTGATGTATGCTGAACACGTGTAAGGAATCTGAAAAGCAATACGACTCATTCCTGTAATCCAAAGCATGATGTAAGATTGTACAGTGAATGTGGAAACTGGCAAAATGATTATTGTCGCATTTCGCATCTTTTGCGTTTGTGGTATTTCATGGCCAACCGCGCGAACACGAAAGATGAAGTAAAAGCGCAGTAAAGGAAGAAAAAATGAAAGTAAAAGAAGTAAAATAAGTAAAAGAAGCAAAAGAAGAAGAAGAAGAAGCTGGAAGAAGAATTTTCGCAGCTAATATTAACTATATAGCTCCACTCTTCTGTGTATAGTGTAAATATGTGAGTGGAATATTCGCTTAATGTGTTACACCACTACACGACACCCACTTACCCAGAGAGTCGTTTTTGTGGTGTCTCTGGGGCCCTGATGGCATTCGCGGCCGCGGAAATGTTACGCATTCCGATTCCTTCGGCGTGAAATTAATTACTTCGCCGGTTAATTATGTGACATTTATCTGCACGCTACATCTACCCAGAAATCTTGGATACCATGGAATGTAAAGGGTTGGGCGAGTTTACAGCGTTCGATATATACACCTATATAGAGAAATAAATATATATATACCTATATATAAAGAAATGTAGACGGGTGAAACGAATAAAGTAACTTTTACCATATTTTCAACCTGAAACTTACACTGACAGTAACTATTCTATGCCCAATTTTTGCCGGTCTCGAACCAATGAAATGAAAGTATTTAAAAATACGGACGTTTACGGACCAAAAATGTAAAATTACGGACCATTTATACACGTACAAAAATAAAACCAATCCGAGTCAAATAAAAAAAAAATCTTACAAAACTATAAATAAAATTGTAATAACTATAAAACATGAAGATATCGATGGAGTAATCGATTTCTTCATGTTTTATAATTTTAAAGATGACCGAGTGATAAAATCATTATCAAATCAATTATTATTTTCAAGAATTTATATAACTCAAACTCTTCTTTAAATCGATTATTTTTAATAATTTTCGAAAAAGTTCTTTGACAATTTTCAAATCCATTTCTTTACAATTTTCAATTTTATGAAAATTTCAATTATTCGTAAATTCTTCAATTAAATATATATTAAAAAATAGAAACTTCGCAAATAATATAAAAAAAAAATTCAATTAAACTTCTTCAAAATGCAATTATTTCTACAAAAAATCACGCTCTATTGTTTTTAATACCTATACAATTATAATCATGAATTTTAACTGAATTTCATTATTAGAAAATTCTACTATAGAATTCAATTATTTAAATACAAAAAAACAATTTATTGAATAATTTCATGTTTCTTAATGCTTTAATTCCTATAAAGTATTTTATCAAAAAATTTTTAAATAATTGAATTCTTTCAACGAATTTAAAAATAAAATTTTTAAGAACAATTATATTTTTCGAGAAATTCGATTAAAATTGTATTAAAAATAATTGAAATTCTGCGATGAGTTTTATTATTTGTGAAAATAATAGAATTTATTTTTTAACAATATTTAATTTTTGCTAAGAATATATTATTACTCTGGAAGATAATTGAATTTCTGAAATAATTTGTAACTTTTTCAATATTAAATTTTCGTTTCTTGTTTTTAAAGAGAATTCTTCTAAAAATGAATTATTTTTTAAATTTTTTTGTAAAAGTTCTTTGAAAATTTTCAAATTCATTTTTGTTTACAATTCAATTTTACTTGAAATTTCGATTATTCGAAAATTCTTCAATCCTTATTAATAAAATCAGATGTCTGTCTGTACATTGCTTAAAACTTCAAAATGTTAACATGATTAGTTATTATGGACATCAGAGATTCCAAAAATGTTCTTAAAAAATTTAATGTATGTATGTATGTATGTATGTATGTATGTTTGTCTGTCACAAAAACTTTGTACCCCAATCACACAAAAACATGTGAATCGATTTAAGTCCAACTTGGTAGGTTATTAGGTATTGACCCAAGGAAGGTTTATAAATTTACAGATTTAAAAAATATTAATTAGAACGGGAGATATTCAATTTTTTCAAAAAATTCAAAAAATCGAAAATTTCAAAATTTTTTATTTTTCATGGATTGCTTTTGAAGTTTATATACTTGAGTATTATATGTTATTTAGTCACATTATAGCATAACTTTGCAAAAAATAAAGTCCTATAACTAATATGTAAGTATAAAAATGTTTTCAAAAAATCGAAAATTTCAAAATTTTACATTTTTTTATGGATTGCTTTTAAACTTTCTATATTTGAGTATTACATGTTATTTGGTCACATTTTAGCATAATTTTTCAAAAAATACTATTCTACAACTAAGATGTAAATATAAAAATATTTTCAAAAACTTGAAAAAATGGAAAATTTCCAAATTTCACAATTTTTAATGGATAGCTTTTAAACTTTCTAAAAATGAATATTATATGTTATTTAGTCAGATTTTATCATAATTTTGCAAAAAATACTATCCTACAAGAAATATAAAAAAATTTTCAATATATCAAAAAATCGATACTAATTACTATATGAAGTATAATTCAGTAGTATTTTTGGAGTCTCTGATTAATATTTTGATGTCAAAATAGTGCAATTCAAAATTATTTATCAAATCAATCTAATATTTTCAAGAAGTTCAGAAATATTGAAAATGGAAATTTTTTATGATTAAAATGATTTCGCAGGATGTCAAGAATTGTAAGTCACCTGTGATACAATACAAGCATATTATGCCACTAGGCAAAAACTTACATGTTAAAACGTTTTTTCATTTTAACTCTAGATTTAACTTTAAGAGATGTTTTGAGCAATGTAAAGACAAAAGTTAACACGGTGTCTATTTTTGTTTAACAAAATTCCCTGCTTTGTCCAAACTTTTCACGGTTTATCTCTTTTTTGTCAAATTTAAATTTACTTGATTTTATCCATAAATAAATCTACAAATGGCTATAAAAATTTACTTATTTTATGAAAATACTGTTTCTTAAGTTCATATAAATATAGATTGTATTACTTGCTGTCGTACAGTTTTCTGTTTATACTAATACATTTAACTGGGTATCTACCAAACGGGAAAAACTGTAAAAAGCTGGGAATATGCCGAACCGGGAATTTTCCTATCAAATTAAGAAAAAGTTTCATTATATTAATTCGCTTTTAAAAAATTGCTTTTTACTTCAATTTTTATTGATGTATAATATTTATGAAAACAGACCCGAGTCAAAATTTAAGCCCTACTTTCAGCCTAAAATTTAGGTCTTATGTTAGGTTTTAGCAGTCGTAACGTAGGGTCTACTTGCGATACAATTAGTTCCAATTAGACTCTACTATAACTCCAAAAACTGTATGGAAAATTTAATTTTTTTAATACATTAATTAAAGTACTACAAATTGATAAATATTGTTCTCTGCATTTGAATTGGTTAAAATAACTAATTTGATAACAAAAAGTCAATCACTGATTCAAATAGTAATATTTTCCTACTAAAATAGCTATAATGGTAACTAATTATTATTTTTTTCCGGTCAAATTAAATTCCCTAGCTATTTCCTGATTTTCCAGATTGGTAGAAACTTAAATGTATTGGTAGAAACTAAAACCCGTCGAAGACGGGTACGACAGCTAGTTAAACATAAATATAAAAATTGATTCCACAGAATTGTTAGTTAAAAGTATGAAAAACTCAGATTTTCATAGATTTTAATTTAAAACCTTTTCAAAATTCAATTATTTCTAAAAATTCACGCTCTAATGCTTTTAAAATTCAATTATAATCTAAAATTTTAACAAAAATCCATTTTTATGAAATGAAAATCAATTTTTATTAGAAAATTATACTAGAATTCAATTATTTAAATACAAAAAAAAAATTTATTGAATAATTGCATGTTTCTTGAAATTGAATTATCATAAAGAATTTTATCAATAAATTTTTCAATAGATAATTAAAATTTTTTTGACGAATTTCAATAAAATTTTTAACAATAATTTAATTTTTTTAGAAATTAGATTAAGATTGTATTAAAAATAATTGAAATTCTGCAATTAGTTTTATTATTTATGAAAATAATTGAATTTCAAAAAGAATTTTATTATTTACGAAAATAATTGAATCCATGTAAATATTTTATTATTTATGAAAATAATTAAATGATTGCGAAGAAATTTTAAAAAAAAAAATTGTAAATAATTTAATTTCTGCGTAAAATTTTTATTATTTTATGCAAATAATTAAAGATTTGCGTAGAATTTTATTAAACTTTTTTTAAATAATTGAATTCTTTGTGGACAATTTTATTAAAACAGTAAATATTAAAAATCATTGATTGAGGAAAATTTTTGAAAATAATTGAATTCTTTCGACGAAATTTAAAATAAATTTTTTAAGAACAATTCCATTTTTTGAGAAATTCGATTAAAATTGTATTAAAAATAATTGAAATTCTGCGATGAGTTTTATTATTTGTGAAAAAAATTGAATTCCTAAGAAGAATTTTATTATTTTTAAACAATATTTAATTTTTTCTAAGAATATTATTACTCTTGAAAATAATTGAATTTCTGCAATAATTTGTAACTTTTTCAATATTAAATTTTGTTTCTTGTTTTTAAAGAAAATTCTTCTATAAATGAATTATTTTTTAAAAATTTTTGTAAAAGTTCTTTGAAAATGTTTAAATTCATTTGTTTACAATTCAATTTTACTTGAAATTTCGATTATTCGGAAATTCTTCAATTAAACATATATTAGAAAATAAAAAATTGAAATAGGTAATTTCCAAAAAAATTCGCAATTAAATTTTCTCAAAAAAATTAATTCCACAGAATTGTTAGGTAGTTTAATTTAATTCTTTTGACTTTAATAAATTTTTTAGGAATAATCACATTTTTCGAGGAATTTGATTAAAATTGTATTAAAAATAATTGAAAATTTGCAATCAGTTTTATTATTTATCAAAATAATTGAATTCGTAAAAAGAATTTTATTATTTACAAAAATAATTTTACGTGTAAAAATTTTATTATTTATGAAAATTGCGTGCGAATTGTTGCTAGTGCAGGAAATAAAATCTAATTAAAAAAGTTGAAATACTTTTTCTTTATTTCCATTAAATATTTGAAAAAATTTTATTTAAAATTATATAGCAAATTTTTATTTTTATTTGTCATTTACTTAGCTTTATTTGTATTTAATTTTGAAAAATAATAAATGTAGAAAAATTCAATGAAAAAAAGTAATTGTAAAAACATGTTCGATGAACCCCTGGAGATTGACATTACCGACTGTCGACACAATAGGTCTCATTGTTCTCGACAGTCGGCAATGTAAAATTCCACCTGAATTTTTTTTTTAATTAAATTTCGAAAATAACAGTTAAGGCACCTTTATCACCACCTACCTAAACGAATTTTACCAAAGTTTTACAAATACCTTTCACAATTTCAGAGAAAACTTGTCGGAATTGATATCCATTTTCCAACAGTCGCACTTATTCATTTCACCCGCTCGATAATGAAAAGAGAAAAGAAGAAAATTGCCACGAGCATAAAAAGTGATTATTTCGAAAATCCCAATAAGTGAAATGGATAGTATTGTCATTTGGCATCAAGGTCTCGCTTTTGGCCACAGTACGCGGTTTATAATGTCAAGCAACTGGTAAAGACAATTCCCTCTCTTTCTCTCTTTCTCTCTCTCTCAATATATATATGAACAATAACAAGCACCCATTTTGCAATGGCAGTGAAGCGAGTTGCGTTTTGTTATTTTGCTAAGTGCATAAAATATAACGGCTTTCGTTTCTGTCGTGTGCAGTTAAAAAATGTGCCTCAATTCGCGACGCGCGCGCGTTTTCCCCGCCATATTTTGCGGATCAAGCCATAAACCCTGTGAGCTTCAATTGCCATCTATTTGTCGGAATCGACCCGGTCCCTCATGCAGTTTATTAGCTTCGTTCGACGATCTCGACAGTTTGAAGGTTTTTTTTTTCCAAAACATTTGGATCGATTAATGCTCGTCGCTTTCGACATTTATGTCACGGAACATTTCATTGAAAATTCCTCGAGGCCTGCTTTCATGTCTCTCACTCTCTCCCTGATGTCTATATATATATATATATATATATATATATATATATATATATATATATATATATATATATGTTCGTATATATACATATTATGATGGTGATTCCATATGAAGTTTACAGTCATATTTTTAAATTGCGACCAATTTTTTTTTTCTTATTCTCAGGAGAAAAATGATATATGTGACTGCCTTTTCTACTCTTTTTATCCGGAGGGACAATTTTTGAATTACTTTCCATCAGTATTTGTATTCATTCATTTATTTACTAGTATTTTATAGCATTTTATGGTATTCATAGTATTTTATAGTATTTTATAGTATTTTATAGTATTTTATAGTATTTATATTATTTTATTGATATAAACTTAATTAATAAAAAATGTCTCTTTCTTTACTCTTCTTTTCCAAGTATACAATTTTTTATATTTCTTTTTATATTTCTTTTTATAAAGTATTTTTTTATTAATATTAAATTATTAATTAATTTACCAGTTTTTATAGTATTTTTTTATCAATATTAGTTTTTCCGACAGTTACATTTTTCCCCTTTTTACTATTTCGAATAAACAGTAAACTTTTCTGTAAAAATTGCACAGAAATCATAATTTTCAAAAATGCCATCGCCAAATACGAAGTCATTCGAAAAATTCAAAATGGCGGATGCAATATGGAGGACAGATTTTAAAAATCGGTCAAATTTGATTGGAATTTTTTACTATAGGGACAAATAATTTAAGAACTTGTTTTAAAAATAGTACTCACGTTAATAAATTAACAACAAGAAGTCCAAGAAATAATTTCTTACCTGAAACAAAAAATAGAATTTCATTAGGAAACAATAAACAAACATTCTTGCGACGGATTTTTTTTTTAATTTGAAATCAATTAAATTCATTTGAAGAATTTTATCAAAATTTTTGAAAATAATTGAATTCTTTCCAGAAGTTTTTTTAAAATTTTATATTTGAAATAATTGAATTCTCGCAAAGAAAATTATTATTTATGAAAAGAATCGAATTCTTCCAAAGAATGTTATTAACATTTTTGAAAATAATTGAATTGTTTTGCAAAATTTATTTGAATTCTTTTGAAAATAATAGAGTTTTTTTAATAATTTTAATTGAAAATTTTGAAAGTAATTGAATTTTATTAAGAACTTATTTATTATTAGATTTTATTATAAAATTATTGATATAAAATTAAATTCATTTAAACTATTAGAATTCTTCTTGAATAATTAAATTGTTTTGGAGAATTTCTTTGAATTTCGTAAAAACAATGTAGTTTTTTAAAAAATAATTTTAATTGAAAACTTAAAAAAATTTAAATTTACAAAGAATTTTATTGAAAACTATTGAGAATAATTGTATTTTTTTTAAAATGTTATAACAATTTTTAAAAATAATAATTGAACCAGTTAGAGAAATTTTTATTAAAATTGTATTGAAAATAATTGAACTCTAACAAAAAACTTTATTAACAAATTTTTAAAAAGTAATTAAATTTTTAAAAGTTTTTGAAATTTCTTGAAATTTTATTGAAATTTCAAGAAAATAATTGAATTATTTTGAAAAACTTATTTGAATTTTTTGAAAATATTAATTTCTCTTATAATTTTTATTGAAAATTTTGAAAGTAATTGAATTTTATGAAGAATTTCCTGTATTTTTAAAAATAATCGTGTTTATTAATAATTGTAATTAATAATTTTATTATTACAATGCATTAAAATTATTTATAGAAAATTAAATTCTTTTAAACAATTTTATAACAGTTTTCGTAAATAATTAAAAATTTTTTAAAGAATTTTTTTAAATTTCTTGAAGATAATATAGTTTTTTTTTTTAATAATTTCAATTGAAAATTTTGAAAATAATTGAAATTGACTGAGAATTTGATCAAAACTTTTGTGAATAATTATTGAATTTTTTAGAAAAATTCTAATAAATTTTTTAAAAACAATTGAACCCATTTGAGAAATTTTATTAAAATTGTTTTTAAGAATTTATTTCAATTTATTGAAAATAATGGAATTTTTAAAATAAATTTTATTGAAAATTTTGAAAGTAATTGAATTATATCAAGAATTTCTTTTAAATTCTTTAGAAAATCGTGTTTATTAATAATTGTAATTACTAATTTTATTATTAAATTTCATTAAAATTGTTTATAAAAAATCTAATTTTTTTAAACCATTTTATTGGAGTTTTCGTAAATAATTAAAGCTTTCGAAGAATTTCTTTAAAATTTTTGAAAATAATGTAGTTTTTTTTTTTAATTTACCAATTGAAAATTTTGAAAATAATTGTATTCTTCAGAATAATTCTATTACTATTTTTTAAAATGATTGAACCAATTCGATAAATTTCCAATTGTATTGAAAATATTAATTTATAAAAATAGAATTTTTTGCAAAAAATGTTATTAAAATTTAAAAAAAATAATAAACAAGAATATTTAAATACATATAGTTAATAAGTGAGTTTTTTAAATTTTGAATATGAAATTATTCAAAAATTGATGTTTATATTTGAAAATATAAAATTTGTTAATTGTCAAAATAATAATAAATGGAATACCGCGTTTTAGTAAAATTTGTTAATTCTTAATTTATAATAAATGGAAATATTTTTAAATTTAATGAACAAATAAAAGCGTGAAAAATAAAAAATTTTCTCCCTCACATAAGGTATATGCAAGTATATCTATAAGTGGGTCTGAACTCAAAAGCGTCAAATGATAATAACTCTGATTAGTTTCAGTGTAATGTATTGCTTGATAGGAATCGATCATTGCTTTTAATAATTCTGATGATCATCAAAGTGAGAATTTCAATTTCTCGCTGATCTGTTATAGTAATCGATTTCGTTACCTTTCCGATCTGTAATTATCGTCCTCTATCAATTACAATTTTCATATTATAACGAGCCACCGACAGATAGTTGGTGGGACATTTATAATTCTTATTAATCATTTACAATACGCCAGTACGTGTGTGAGTGTCATTTCGCCGTTTAATATTGTCGCGGAAGTAAAATTTCAATCGCAATAATGAATATTGAAATTAACAGTGTATGTAAAATATTTTTCGCAATATGTATATAAATACATACAATTAATACTAGATTTTAACTATATATATACTTCTATAGTTGAAGTTTAATATTAATTATCAAATGGCAAATATTAATAAACGAGAAATTCTAATAATGTAGGGAAATATTGTTCAAATTAGAATTTCGATTTAATAATATCGAAAATTTGCCTATTGAATATGAGTATATAAATTATATGCGAATAAATAATAAGATATCATTATAAATTATTATTGCATTTAATTATTTAATATTTAATGTAATATTTATTTTTATTTATTTAAATTTTATTATTTATTTATTTATTTATTTTTTTATTATTTTTTTATTTATTTTTAAATAAAAATAGTTTAATATCACAATTTTCTTAAAAGTG
This sequence comes from Leptopilina heterotoma, assembly GCF_015476425.1. NCBI lineage: Eukaryota > Metazoa > Arthropoda > Insecta > Hymenoptera > Figitidae > Leptopilina > Leptopilina heterotoma. Next base: position 5,150,787 of record NW_025111118.1, read on the forward strand.
CGGTATCAAATCGATACCAAAAATTAAGATCAATTTTTGATTTGATAAAGATTTTCAGTATCAATTCGGTTGTAATTTGATATTTTTAGGTTAACAGTGATTTTAATTTATAATAAAATAATATTTATTTATTTAAAGTATACACATAAAAAAAAATGTATTATTTGAAGAAAATTATTATTCGCGTTTTCAAATTGCATAAACAGTTGTGCATTGCAATAAAGAAATTTATTATACTTTTTGAGTAATCATTTTTTTTACATGGTTTTTTGATGATTGTCATAAAATATGACAATTCTCTCTCTCTCTCTTTGAAAAGAAAAGTAGATCCTCATATTGTTTCAAGTTAATGGTCATGTTTACTGTGCAATGTTCTTTATGGGTTGGAAATTTCAAATGCTTTTGTGTAATTGGCAAGAGGAATTGTTTCCAAAAAAGAGAAAAAAAAATGTATTTCCGTATTAAATATTTCATTGGAGTTAATAGCACATTCTAGAATGGTGATCAACGACAAAAATTTAATAAATAACAAAGATGATAATTATGATTGCTATATAATGGAGTGAATTAAAAATTATTACGATTGTCGTTAATATATTGAAAATTTTATAGCTAACATTATTATTTAATTTATGATTATTATGCAAATTTCGGAATTTTTTTATTTTCAAATATCAACTTCAATTTTTGAATGATATGAGATTTAAAATTTTAAAAAAATTCACTTATTGACTAATTAATTATTATTATCATTTATTATTTTCGAAAATTAAAAAAGAAAACTTTGAAACAATTGAATTATTTTCCAAAAGTTTAATAAAATTCTTCAAAAAAATTTCATCATTTTCAATACCATTAATTTCAGTGTGATTTATATTAAATTTATAGAAAGTAGTTAATTTTTTTCAAAAGTTTTTAATAAACATTCTTTGAAACAATTCTATTATTTTCAAAAGTTTTTAATAAAATATTTAAATATAAATATTTATAAATAAATAAATAGTTATTTGATACAAGTAAATATTTATTTCATTCAATACTTAGTTAATTCAAAAGTAATCGGTTATTTAAATCAAATGTATTTTTTTCTCCATAATAAAATAAACGAAAACTAAAACTATTATTTTCTAATTCTAATTCTAATACAAAACCTTCAATTTTTTTGTATTTCTGACAATAATTTATTTCTAAATGAATTAATTCTTGAACAACTATCATAAAATTATCACTTAGAAATTATTTAATGCTTAATTTTACTCAAATAATTCAAAATTAATTGAATTTTAAAAAAGTTTCGATTACAATTTTTATAAATAGATCAACTTCAAAAAGTTTTAATTTAAAATTTTATAAAATTTCAATTTTTAATAAATTTAATTAGAAATTTTAAAAACTTAGATTTTTTAATTAAAAATAATGGATTTATAGAAAAACTTTAGTTAAAAGTATTTTAAAAAATTGAATTTTTGAAAAGTTACAAATGATTGCAGAAATTTTTAAAAGTAATAAAATTCTTCTTGCAGAGTTTAATTATGTTCAAATTAAAAAAAAAAATTCTTATTGAATCCACAATTATCTTTATAAATAACAAAATTCTTCTCCAAAATTCAATTATTTTCAAAAATTTTTCTCATTTCAATGATTTTCAATACCATCTACTATTTTAATAAAGTTTACCAAAAAGAATTCAATTATTTAAAAAAAATTTTAAGAAAATTATACTCAGAATTCAATTATTTAAAAAAAATTTTAAGAAAATTATACTCAAACATTTAATTATTTTCATTAATAGTAAAAATTTCACAGAAATTCAATTTTCATAAATAATAAAACTCAATGCAGAATTTCAATTATTTTTATCTTATTCTCGTCAAAATCCCAATTATCTTTATAAATAACAAAATTCTTCCCCAAAGTTCAATTATTTTCAAATTAATTTCAAATTCCCAAAAATAGTACGCAAACATTTAATTATTTTGATAAATAATAAAACTTTCTCAGGAATTCAATTATTTACAAATTTTTTATAAATTCCTTCGCAATAATTCAATTATTTTTATAAATAATCAATTTTTTTCAATTATTTTCATAAAAAATAATTAAAAATTGTAGAAAATCAAAAATTGATTTGAAATGATGAAAATAATTTTGAAAAAGTTACTGTAATAATATTTTTATAACATAAAACAATGATTTTATCACTCGGTCATCTTTAATTTTTATAAAACATGAAGAAATCGATCACTCCGAGTCTTCGACTCGGAGCAATCGCTATCTTCATGTTTTATAAAAATATTCTTATAAGTTATTGAATTTAAAAAGATTTTAATTTGAAATTTTTTAAATTCTTAATTCCTATGGAAAAATAATATTTAAATATTAATTTAAAAAAGAGTTATTGATGTTTTTGAATAATTTTTACAATTAAAGAAATTCGTAAACAAATGTAACAGAACATTTTTTTGAGTAAAATTTTTTCCTCTATTTTCTAAAAATTTTAAAAATTTCAATTTCATTTTCAATTAAAATTTGTAATTGACAATTAGAATAGAATATGTAATGTTTCTTTTCCAAAAGAAAAGAATGTGTTTCTGAACAATATTGTTATTGAGAAATATAAATTATGCATAAAATATTTCCTATTTCTTAATTATAATTTTTTAACAATTAACAATTTTCTATTTTTTATAAATAGAAAGGAGAAAAATTTGCATAATTTAGAAAGAGTCAACCGAAATTGATTATAGAAAAAAGGATATAATAAACAAAATTTATTTGTTAATCTTAATTTTTCACATTTTCTAATTTCAAATATTCTTTTATTATAAATCATGAAAAAATACCTGCATTTTTTTTTATCTGTCAAACAATATTTAAAAAAAAACAAATAAAACAAAAGCATACACAAAAACTAACTTTAAAGTGTGGACAGACAGAACGAAAGAATGAAATATGAAGATTATTATAGTTAATTCAAAATTTTGTAAAGTATCTAAAAAAGTAAATAATCACTTTCTCATCTTTGTATATAAAAAAAAAAATAAAATTTGAATCTAAGAACTTAAATTCCACATAATGTATTACTTTTCTTTTTTTTTTGTTAGATTTTATTTTTCATAGCCGACATTTATGGAGTTCTACTTAAAAAATCGCTGATTAATGGACTTTAGTGCTTTAAAGTGGTTGCAATCTCATCAAAGTTATCGCCCTCCCCCCTTTTCTCTCTCACTCTTTCTCATTCCTCTTTTATTCTAGAGAAAATATTTCCCCAGCAGTGTTAAACAGACGAGACATCTTACTTAAAACCTCATTTTCCTTATGTATTAAATCTTAACGTCACAAGTTAAAGCCGACGACTCACATTTGGATTATTGCGCGCCTCCCTAAATAAATCATTTCTCTATGCGCGCCACTTGAAAATTGAATTATGCAGGCTGACTTGAAACACGGGATGAGAGGACAGAAAAAGGGGGTGCAAAAGGATCTCCCGGACCCCTTACCCCTTTACTAAAATCTACCCCCCCCCCCTCCTTTTTGCTCCTTCGTCTTTTAGGGAAGGAGAGAGAGAGAGAGAGAGGGGAGGGTTTATATTATATTTAACCTCTACCAACCCCAGAGAGGGAAGGGGGTGAACTTTCTCTCTCTCTCTCTCTCTCTCTCTCTCTCTTTCTCTTGACTCGGAAACAGCTTACCATTTTTCAAAATATTATCTCAGCAATATTGAAATGAAGCAGTATTCCACGAATTCTAAACATCCATCTTAATATAGTCAAGGATAGCTGACTGGAAACGAGATCTAGAGGGAAATACCGCATCCACTTAACGATATTCGATTGTGGAGGCTGGGCGCTGCTGTGATGCTCCTGCTGTTGCTTCATCTGCTGTAGTTGGTCCCCTCTCTCTCTCTCTGTCTCTCTCTCTCTCTCTCTCTCTATCATCCCTGTTGAATTTTGTCCCTGTGGTAAAATTCCGCGTCTTTCTCTCTCTCTCTCTCACTCTCACTGTACGAGACGATGGAGATGTTATTTACTGGTTTATCTTTATATAACAGTTACATATACACACCCCACTCGCTCACTGTCCCCATACGTTTTTTCGGTCTAAAGTGTATTGCGTCAAGTCCCATGGGATATTCCGTGAGTATTGGGAACATGTAACTCTTGTGCTTCATGAACCGTATTCCTTGGGAAAATCCATATAAGAGCTATATTATATGGGTACAAATTACTCGAGTAAGTTCCGCAGGTGCTGAATGGTACCAATAGTTACGAATTGTTACTGTTTGTGTGTATATATATATATAGATTTGCGAGTAGAGTCTCTCATTTCATTCCTGAAAAAAAGAATTGAAAGGAAAAAGGCACTTTGATCCTTTACGGGCAATGGCAGTTTCTTAGGGATGTAGTGTGTTGTTTTCTCTCTTGTATTGGTTTTTATATAGATAGAGAAAAAGAGAAAGAGAGAGAGAGAGAGAGACCAAGAGACTTTACTTGTCTTCCACCTCTTCCGATTACCAATGATAAGCAGAAGCCTCTCTCTCGGCTCACGGCTCGTGAAATGTTATCGCTTCTCTAAGTAATCCATTACTTGCCTCGATTTATTCGGGGTAGTCGATCCTTCAAGTGCCAAATACACAACGAAAATTGCGTTTCCTTTACAATCGCCGATTGAATATAGTGGAGTACTCTCGTTTTTCCTCAAATTCAGACGGTTTTTTTTTCTTTTCTTCATTTTCTTTCTTTTTTTTTTTTTTGCTTTTCTTTTCGATCAAAACAAATTTTATCTAATTTTTTTTTTTGTTGGTGTATATATTTTCTTTCGGTAAACAATTTTTACTGAAATAGAGTGTCTTCTTGTTACTATACATACAAGACTTGATATTAATTGAAGAGCAATTTTTCAAAACTTGGTAAATTATTTTCAAAAAAATTATTTAAAATATTTAAATATTTGAAATCTTGAAAATCCTTAGAAATAGATTTATCACTGTTCGGAAAAAACACTGTTTTAGAAAGAAATTTATTACCAAAGAATTTTCAATTTAAAATATATGTTGGCCTAACCTTAATGATTTTTAATTTTTATTTTTTTATTTTATTTACTTTTTTTTATTTGAAAATAGTTCGTGCAGCCCATGATTATAAAAATTGTTGAAGGGCAATATTTTTACATTATAGTACATTTAAATATACATAAAACAAAAGAAAATCAATTATCTTACAATAGAAATTAATTTGTAGTATGAAAAATTTTAACAAAAATATAAAGATACAATAAAATAAAATATTATAAATTTAGTGAATAAAAAAAATAAAAAAATTTTATAAAGTTTTGTCGGATAATAACAATTATATAAACTAATTTCGGAAAGAGAGAAATGTATCCTTCAATAGATTATTTAATTTTTTATTAGAAAAAAGTTACCAAACTCATTTAATTTCCTTATAGACTTTAATTACAAACAGAGCGTTTTAAATAGAAAAAATCTTCTAAAATTAATAATTTGTTACAATTTTCCTATACGTTAAAGTTAATTTTAACGGTTTTAAAAAAAGAAGTTTAAACTTCTCGAAATGATAGAATTTGGATTTATTTAGTTTTGAAAACTTACTCTTCAATTATTGTGGAATTTAATCCACTCATTTTCTTATTCCAATTACTTTTTAATTACTTTTCTATATATACATTTTTTAAAAAGTATTTTTCTACCAAAAAATTTTTTTTCTAAGAAGAGTATTCGTTTTAGGAAAAAGTAATTTTTTTTCAAGAATACTGATTCTTGAAAATAAATTATTATACTTCCTTCTAAGAAAAGTACTTTTCTACCATAATTACATTTTTTTTCAAAAAAGATTTTTCATTCAAGAATTAATATTCTTCTTTTAGTTAACTTATTTTTCTACTGACAGAAGTATTTTTTTTTATCAAGAAAAAAATTTTTCTTACGACAAAGAATATAATCCTATTCCTAAAGAATAGGATTGTCCTATCAAAAAAAGAATTTGAGGAAGAAATTTTTTTTGGAAGAAGAGTATTCTTCTTCCAAGAGAAAGTAATTCTTACAAAAAGAGTATTCTTCTTCCAAGAGAAGTATTTTTCGTAGAAAAAGAGTATTCTTCTTCTAAAAGAAGTATCTTTCTGTCAAGAAAAGAATGTATTTTAAACAAAAAATTAGTATTTTTTACAAAACGGTAATCTTTATCCAAGAAAAGTATTTTTTTTTTAGAAAAAGAGAATTTTTTCCTATAGAAAAGTACTTTTCTTACAAAAAGAGTATTTTTTTTCAAGAGAAATATTTTTCTATTAAGAAAAGAATATATTTTAAACAAAAAATTAGTATCTTTTACGAAATGGAAATTTTTATCCAAGAAAAGTATTTTTTTTACAAAAAGAGAATTTTTTCCTATATTAAAAAGTAATTCCCTTACAAAAAGAGTATTTTTCTTTCAACAGAACTATTTTTCTATCAAGAAAAAAATGTATTTAAAGACAAAAAATTAGTATTTTTTACAAAACGGAAATTTTTAACCAAGAAAAGTATTTTTTTTACAAAAAGAGAATTTTTTCCCATAAAAAAGTAATTTTCTTAAAAAAAAGAGTATTTTTCTTTCAAGAGAAGTATTTTTCTATTTAAAAAAGAATGTATTTTAAACAAAAAATTAGTATTTTTTACAAAATGGAAATTTTTATCCAAGAAAAGTATTTTTTTTACAAAAAGAGAATTTTTTCCTATTAAAAAGTAATTCCCTTACAAAAAAAGTATTTTTCTTTCAACAGAACTATTTTTCTATCAAGAAAAGAATGTATTTAAAATTTTAAAGACAAAAAACTAGTATTTTTTAGAAAACGGAAATTTTTAACCAAGAAAAGTATTTTTTTTACAAAAAGAGAATTTTTTCCCATAAAAAAGTAATTTTCTTAAAAAAAAGAGTATTTTTCTTTCAAGAGAAGTATTTTTCTATCAAGAAAAGAATGTATTTCAAACAAAAAAATTAGTATTTTTTACAAAACGGTAATCTTTAGCCAAGAAAATTTATCAAAAAGATAATTTTTTTAAATAAAAAAAAAGTGTTTTTCATACAAAAACAGGATTCTTCTTTTAAGAGAAGTATTTTATAACCATAATAAAGAAAATTTTTTCTATCGAGAATAGTATTCTTCTCCCAAAAAAAGTATTCCTCTTTCCAAATTAGGAGGAATAGTACAATAAGAGTCTTCAAAAAAAAAAATAAGTTTTAAAAAAATACTTCGTCTAAAATAAACGTTCTTTTTCCGAAGTTAAGTATATTCTTCTACTGCGAGACAAAAATTATTATTATCCTTCCAAGAAGACCATTTCTTCTCCACAACAACAAAAATTCTCCATCCAAGTGGAAAATTCGTTGTTCAAGTGAAAAATTCAACAAATAATTCTTAACAAAAATCCCCCATCATCTCTATTTCTTTGCTTTTGCATTTGACAATATTCCTTCCGACACAACATACATTATAGGAAGTAAAAAAAAAAAGGTTCCTACACACAGTACCTATGGAGAATTTATCGAATCAGATGGAAGAGATTACAAGCGATGAGAAAGGGAGGATAAAAACTTCTCTGGAAAGATACTTTTTTTAACAAAAAAAATCATTAACATGGAAGAATGCACGAGAAAGGAAAACAGTGTGAAAGCTCTTGACGAAAGATCTTCTAGCTCATTGCACGCGTTCGTCACAATTTTATTCGCTTATTTCACTCTCTTCCCTCTCTTTTTCTCTTCTCTCTCTCTCTCTCTCTCTCTCTCTCTCTCTCTCTCTCTCTCTCTCTCTCTCTCTCTCTCTCTCTCTCTATTGCTTACTCTATTGCTCGTACTCTCTCTCTCTATTGCTCGCTTTTGCACTCTCTCTCCCCTAGCGTTACTGTTAGAACATTTTGGGGTAGAGACAAAACGTGCGGTTGCAGTTCGCCTGGAACAAAGCCGAAACGGCACACGGGAACACAAAATAACGCCTCACCGCCAAGACATTGGGTGCCAACGACAACGACGGCAGTTTCAGACTTGTAGACAACAAGAGAGAGAGAGAGAGAGAGAGAGAGAGGAAGAGTGAGTGTAGAGGACTTTACGGACCAAGAAAGCAAGAGAGAGAGAGAGAGAGAGAGATGCAAAATGAAAGCAAAACAGACAAGGGGAGAGAGTGAGATAGAAGATGATGAAATTAATTCTAAAATACTTTGAAACAAGAAGAGACCATCGTCGTAGAGTAGAGAGAATACAGAGTTGGGAAGAGAAACGGACGAACGAACGAACGAACGAACGTGTACGGGTGTACGACACTGTAAAGTTAATTTAGTTGTCAGTTCGGCGATCTGACTCGACGGTCGAGCTGCACGCGAAACTACTTCCATTCCTTCACCAAGTAGTACTGCGACATTGAATGACACTTTTGAATAATAAATTCAAATTCCTCGTCAACCAGTCAATGTCGCCTATATATACATACATATATATATATATATATATATATTGTTGAAACCATTGTGAAGTTTGCAGATTTGTTAATGAGTTCAGGTTTAGGTCAGTGGTTTCAACGATTATTCAAAATCATTGCACTGTATATGAAGACTTAATTATAATTTAACGATGTTTACACACAATATTCAATAACAAATGCATATATATATCTACATATATTCAAAACCAAAATTCAATTAATTGCAATTACATGATCCTAAAGTTCTGAACGTTCAAATGAACGAAATTTATTTATTTTCTTCTTTAATTTAAATATTTGTTACAATAATTTTTTATCGATATAAAATAAATGAATTATAAAGTTTCTAAGTGTAAAATTTAAGTTTTTAATTTTTATTGCAAACAATAAATTATAAAAACATTTTTAATAAAAAGTGTTTCGTTCATTTGAACGTTCAAAACTTGTGGATCATGCAATTACTCTACTTCAAATTACGAATATAACAATTGGATTTCACTAATTACAAAAATTATTTTTCACAAATCTTGTTAAATTTTGTCGATTGGTTCATTTTCTATATGAAAAGAGTTTTTCTAAGGATGTTAAATTGTGACAAAAAACCGTATCAAAATAGTTGCGTAGTAACGTTTTTTATACGTTTTTTGTCTCAATTTGACATCCTTAGAAAAACTGTGTAATTGTTAAATTGTTTGAAAAATTTATTTCAAAGAAATTCTGAAATTAATGTCACTACAGCTTCCTATTCTAAACAGTTTCTGAGTAATGCAACTATTAATTAATTAATTAATAATAATTACCGAAGAAAAATCCCTTTTTAATAAAAAAGCTCGAATCTTATGAAAAAAACCGAATTTAATAATCGACTTTAAAAATTGATGAGAAAATTGTCAAGAGCAGCGTCACTTTTTAAAATTAAAATTTTTTCTGAATCAGGAATCAATTCTAAAAAGGTTCTAAGCATTAAAAAGTCTCAAAAAAAAGACCTTTTTGAATAAAAAAAAGCTCGAATTTGAGGGTAAAAAGCCCAAATTTGATATTTGACTCCAAACATTCAAAAAAAGCCCTTTTTTTTAATAAAAAACTCGAATTTGAAGGAAAAAGCCCAAATTTGATATTTGACTCCAAACATGGTTTGAAAAAATTGTTAAGTCAATTGTTTCATTTTCTATGAAAAGAGTTTTTCTAAGGATGTCAAATTGAGACAAAAAACTTATCAAAACGTCGCTTCGCAACTATTTTAAAGAAAGAAAAATCTCTTTTTTAATAAAAAAAAGCTCGAATCTGATGAAAAAAACTGAATTTAATATTCGACTTTAAAAATTAATGAGAAAATTGTCAAGAGCAGCATCACTTTTTAAAATTAAAATTTTTTTCTGAATCAGGAATGAAATCTACAAAAGGTTCTAAGTATTAAAAAGTTTCAAAAAAGCTCTTTTTTAAATAAAAAAGCTCGAATTTGAGGAAAAAAGCCCAAATTTGATATTTGACTCCAAACATGGTTTGAAAAATTTGTTAAAAATAGCGTCAGTTTTTAAGAATCAAACTTTTTCTGAATAAGAGATGAGAACAACAAAAATTTCAAGTACCGACATGTTTCAGAAAAAAGCTCTTCTTTAATATAGAAGTTTGAATTTAACGAAAAAAATCAGAATTTGATATTTAACTATAAAAATTTATAAAAAATATTGTCAAGCCCAGCGTCAGTTTTAAAGATTCCTTTTTTTTTTTAATTAAAAGGCGATAATTGTAAAATGGTACTGAGTAACGCAAAATTTTGGGAAAAGCCCATTTTTTAATTAAAAAAACGCTAGAATTTAATGAGAAAAGCTCAAATTTGATATTTGACTCCAAAAATGGTTTTAAAAAAGTTGTTAAGACCTGCACAAATTTTTAAGATTCAATTTTTTTCTGAGTCAAAGATGAGTACAAAAAAAGTTTCGAGTCCCTCCACGTTTCGAAAAAAACATTTCTTTAATAAAAAGCTCGAATTTGATATTGGACTCTAAAAATTGATAAAAAAAATTGTCAAGACCAATGTCAGTTTTGAAGTCTTAATTTTTTTTTTATTCAAAAATGAGTACAAAAATGGTTTTGAGTACCGCCACCTTTCAGAAAAAAGCCTTTCTTTAATAAAAAAAAGCTCGAATTTGATCAAAAAAGTCGGAATTTGATATTTAACTATAAAAATTGATAAAAAATATTGTCAAGCCCAGCGTCAGTTTTAAAGATTCTTTTTATTTTAATTAGAGACGAATTATAAAATGGTACTGAATACCGCAAAATTTCAGAAAAAGATTATTTTTTATTATAAAAAAGCTCGAATTTATTTTTAAAAAGCTCAAATTTTATATTTCACTCCAAAAATGGTTTAAAAAAATTGTTAAGACCAGCATTAATTTTTAAGATTCATTTTTTTTCTGCGATGAGTACAATAAAATTTCAAGTACCGCAAATTTTTCGGAAAAAAGCCCTTCTTTAATAAAAAAAAGCACGAATGTTATGTAAAAAACCCAAATTTTATATTTGACTCTAAAAATTGTTTAAAAAAATTGTCAAGACCAGCGTCGGTTTTGAAGACACAAATACTTTAAATCAGATATGAGTAAATAAAAAGGTTTTAATAACCATCATGTTTCGGAAAAAATGCCTTTTTTAATAATAAAGCCTTTTTTTAATTAAAAAAAGCTTAAATGTAATATTTAATTCCAAAAATTGTTAAAAAATATTGTCAAGACCAGCGTCGTTTTTCGAGATTTAATTTTTTTCTGAATCAGAGATGAGTACTAAAAAAGTTCTGAGAATCGAGACATTTCGGAAAAAGCCCTTTTTTATAAAAAAGCTCTAATTTCATGAAAAAAGCTCAAATTTGATATTTGACTCCAAAAATTGTATAAAAAAAAATTTCTAGACCAGCATCATTTTTCAAAATTAAAATTTTCCCTAAATTAGAGATAAATTCTAAAAAGAATTTGAGTTCCGCCACGTTTTGGAAAAAAGTCCTTCTTTAATACAAAAAAAGCTCGAATCTGAGAAATAAAGCCTGAATTTGAAATTCGACTCGAAAAGTTGATAAAAAAAATTGTAAAGACCAGCATCGTTTTCCAAGATGCAAATTTTTCCTCGATCATTGATGAATTCTAAATGATTTCTAAGTATCGCTAAGTTTCGAAAAAAAGCTCATTTTCAATAAGAAAGCTTGAATTTGATGAAAAAAAAGTCCAAATTTGACATTTAACTACAAAAATTGCTGAAAACAATTATTGTTTAAAAATTAAAATAATGTACAGGCGTTGCTATTATTTTCAGTATAATGGGAATAATATGCCTATATCAAAATTTAGAATTCGAAATTGTGTGTCAAAGAGATGGATGAACGAAAAATTAAGATCAAAAGGTTAATGTACCTATATCAAAAATTGTTGTCAAAATCGCTAATACTAAATCGCTAATACTAAAAGTTGTTAACAGCCCGAATTTATTTTTTAATAAAATTACCAAAAAGGGTTTTCCTTTTTTGATAATTTTATTAAAAAATAGAATCATAATTAATAATAAAAGAAAAAGAAAAAACCCGTTTTTTCCCCAAACTCAAAGTTTAAAACCCCGTTTGTTCCCCAAATTCAAAGTCTAAATCATAATTTATGATAAAAAAAAGAAAAAAATTTCGTTCTTTCCCCAAATTCAAAGTTTGAATGATAATTAATTATAAAAAATGAAAAAACTCGTTTTTTTCCAAAGTTTGAAATATTTTGGTGTTTTAAACATCAAAACTTGTTTAGATATACATATAAATACTTCTAATCGTTGTTTTACTTCATAGCTATGTATATTATTATTATACAATTTATAATCATCAACAATAATTAAAGTGGAATTTCGTTTGATAATATGTTTTCGTTACTGAGACGTTATGATGACCAGTTTGATTAACGTCCTTTCTCCGCGTTATAATTATTTCAAACTACCTACAGTAGGCTATTATCTTCTTAGAGCACGGTCTCTCTTTCTCTGTCTCTGTCTCTCTCTCTCTCTTTCTCTCCCCAACAATGCGGGCGGAAAATATCAGACCACCTGTTTTTCGTGAGATGCATAAGTTCTGCTAATTTTGATAATTAAGAAGATAAAAACTTTTTTTTTTCTTTACTTTATTTTTATTCTTGGAAAATATCGTTAGGGCAACTGAAATTTTTGTGAAATGAAGGAGTGAGCCACCTGACAAATTTCATTAGATACATTCTAAACTGGCGTTTATTTCCCTTTTGTTTCTAATGAAAAAAAAAAATATTCTCCAAGAAATTAGTTTCATTCTGTAGAATATTAAGAATTAAAATTAAAATAATAATAATAATAATAATTAAAATCAATTTTGAATAAAAAATTATAACTAGAGCGAATTATAAATTTGGAGGAAGAAAAAATATATTAAAATATTGAAATTAAAAGAATTGAATGAAATAATTAAAAGAATTAAAAGAGAAATTAAAAAAAAAAATTAAAGGGAAATTTAAAATAATTAAAAGAAGAAATTAAAAGAAGGAAAGAAAAAAAATTATTAATATTAAAATTAAATTGGTTAGTGAAAGTAAAGAAATATTTTTATTAAAATTAAAATGAATTTATATTTCATTAAACTTAAAATGAATTTATATTTCATTAAAATATGAAAGAAAAAAAATTTTTCGCCTTTTTAGTAATTCTTTTCGAAATTGTTGTATTAGATGATTGTGATTAGAAGAAAAAAATAAATCAATTCGTCTTTTTTTTTGGAAAGAAACAACTTTTTACTATACTATTCTATATTCATCAATCACTTTTTTCCTGATTCGTATGTCAATTCTGTAACAAGCAATTGACTTATCGGGATTAGATTAAAGAAAAATAACCCCCAAAGGAGGGAAAAAAACTATCCCTAAATATATAACACAAAACAAGTCTTTATCATTTTCTCGTATTTTCATCCCTGGAAAAAATTGATTAATCAATTACATACTCATGTGCTTCACATTATAATAGGGAGAGCAAAGAATCGAAATGTCCATAATCTCATAAAAAAAATTATACTCAATGAAACTCTATTTATTCTTTCATTTTAATGTAATTTTTTTCTAATTCTATATTCCGTAATTATTCCAAATTAATATTTTTAATTATTTAATGATAATTTAAATAAATTAACAATATAAATAATAATTTCCATTAATTAATAATTTCAATTGTTAATTCAATTGTTAACTAATGAAAATTATTTCACTAGTTAACAATTTTATAAATTATTAATTTCAATTCGGTAATAATATTAACAAGTTAATAATTTTAATTAATTATTAATTTCCGTTCACTAATAATTTTCTTTAAATAATAATTATTATTAATTCTCATTCGTTAATAATATTTTTTAAATAATTCCAATTTCAATTAATTTTTATACCGTCATTTCATTGTTTCTGAAACAAAAGACTCGAAAAATTTTTCCCAATTAGAAAACTTGAGTGAAAAAGAAACAATAATTTTTTTCAATATACTGAAAAATTATAATCAATGAAACAAAAATTTTTTTTTTGTGTTTTTCTGAAATGTCATAAAGAAAAGAAGTTTGAAAAACTTGTTATTTTCCATAATTGATGTCTGTTAAGTTGAAATCGATAAATTTAGTTTGCAAAACTCGGATATAAAAAATTCAGCCGTTAAAAGGGTCGCAGTATATATTCTAAAGGCGAGGGGGGGAAGCAAGTCAATGGGGAAGTCACGCAAAAAAGGGTTTACCTTTTGTTCAATATCTTTCCGGGTATCGTGAAAATTTATGCCTAAATTCGAGCATTTAAAATTTATCCACAGTGAGCCGGAAACACGAATTTTTTATTTCCCGTTTCGATTTTTTTCCTGTTTCAAAAAAAAAAAAAAAAAAAAAAAAAAAATGACTGAGAACGAAAAAAAAAATTAATAGAAATATTAGTATTTTTTCTATTTTTTAAAAAATTAATTCGTTATTTTTTTCAATTTAGTCAATTGAGTAATAATTTTCCTCGAATAGTAAAGTTAAGCAAATAATAATTAATCAAAGACTGAATTTTATAAATTTTTAAAAACTTGAAAAATTCTTTTCCAAATTAAAAAAATATGTAAAAATTATTTTTTATTACAAACATTATTTTTTATTGTTATTAAAAAATTACTATTTATTAAAGCCATTACTATTTTATTCCCTTTAGGACGAAATCAATTTAATAGGATTTGAATTTCAAAATGAAAAAAAAAATGCGAGAAATGATATAATAATAATACCTATTTTACAGGCAAATAATAGCGATATTACTTGGTAGTCAACAAGACACCTGAAAAAAAAGAGACGAGAGAAAATAATGCGCCATAAGCAATTTCGCGATAAGCGAATATTGGATCGAGTTAATGATATTCACATGGTACTTTGCCTCGATACTTTTAGTGTGCGCTCACAGAAAAACCCATATTAAATTACAACGTGAAATGTGAGAAATTCGTTTTGCAAAAATAAAAAAAAAGAAAGAATGCAAGCAAGAAAAGAAAAGAAGAAAAAAATAAAAGCAATTCAAGTCTTTCTCAGCAATTTGATTGCCCTGAGGATATAAAGGCGTATTTGTTATTCGTACACCAAAAATCAATATTCAATTTACTTCTTCGACTTGAAAAAATATGTTATTTATTTGACAGTCAATAGATTCGAAACGAAATAAAATATAAATAGAAAATGTAGCCATTGCCAATGTGTATACTTTTTTCCTATTTTTTAATTAAATTATTTATCAGTATCGAAAAAAAATTCAGACGAAACTATAAAAATACTGATTCAAATTAATTTAGTTGACAATCTTTTTTCTGGAATTTCTTTTACATTTTATAATAATGAAATAAATAAAATGAATAATATAATTTTTTTTTAACTATACTATTATGATTAATATTAATTAACATTCAAGATAATTATTATTAACAAAAAATAATATTAATAATAAAATGTATTGATTAATAATAATATTAATAATAAGTATTATTAGTAACAATTTTTGAAACTTTTTATTAATAATTTTTTTATAATAATTATTAATAGTATTATTTTTAATAATTCAAAATTGGAAAAAATAGTATTCCTAATTTTCAATAAAATTAAAAAAAAACCACTCGCACGTTAAAAACTTTATTGTAATAAAATATGTATTTCATTTGTATCAATATGAATTATGTTAATGATTTTATTTATAGCAATTTGTAATATTTCACTTTATTTTAATAGACAATTTTTTAAGTAAAAAAATTAATAATTAATACTTGTAATGGATAATAATTAATTGTAATTACAAAATTTTATTTTTTTATCTTTATCAAAGACTGAAATAACAAATTTTATAAAAATTATGTTTATTTATATATTTTATTTCTTTTACTTGTTCTGTTTATATTATTTTTTCATTCTTTTTATTTCTTTATTTCGTTCATTTATTTATTTTAGTTTATTTATTTATTTAGTATATTTATTCATTTTGTTTATTTATTCAGTTAATTTTGTTTATTTCTTTATTTAGATTATTTACTTTATTACGTTTATTTTATTTTTGTTCATTTTTTTGTTTGTTTCTTTATTTCGTTCATTTATTTATTCATTTTGTTTATTTATTTAGTTTATTTATTTTCGGTTTTTTTGTTTATTTTCTTATTTAGTTTATTTACTTTATTTATTTATTTCGTTAATTTATTTACTTTATTTGTTTATTTTCTTTATTTATTTAGTTTATTTATTCTTTTTATTTCTCTTACTTGTTCCGTTTATTTTATTTTTGTTAATTTTTTTGTTTGTTTCTTTATTTCGTTCATTTATTTATTCATTTTGTTTATTTATTTAGTTTATTTATTTCGGTTTTCTTGTTTATTTTCTTATTTAGTTTATTTACTTTATTTGTTTATTTTCTTTATTTATTTAGTTTATTTATTCACTTTATTAATTTATATACTTATTTAGTTTATTTATTTACTTTATTTCGTTTATTTTATTTTTGTTCATTTTTTTTTGTTTATTTCTTTATTTCCTTCATTTATTTATTCATTTTATTTATTTATTTAGTTTATTTATAATTTTTATTTCTCTTACTTGTTCCGTTTATTTTATTTTTGTTCATTTTTCTTATTTCTTTATTTCGTTTATTTATTTAGTTTATTTAATTATTTTTAGTTTATTTATTCATTTTGTTTATTTATTTAGTTTATTTATTTCGGTTTATTTTGTTTATTTTATTTCTGTTTATTCTTCGTTTGTTTATTTCTTTATTTCGTTTTTTTATTTTGTTTATTTATATTGTTCATTTATTTATTTTCTTTATTTATTTAGTTTATTTATTCATTTTATTTTTTTTAACTTGTTCTGTTAATTTTTTTTGTTTTTTTTATTTATTTTCTTTATTTATTTTCTTTATTTATTTTATTTATTTATTTTACTTTGTATTTTGCTTTTTATTCATTTTATTCACTACTTTTCATTCATAGTCTCCCAGCTTTTTAATATTCAAACAATTTTAAATTTCTCCTCAACAGCAAAAGAAAGAAACAAAAATTAACAAATTCAAAATTACCTTCTCCATTCTCAGTGCGCAAAAAATAAGAAGGAAAAAAATTCTCAGGACTACTTTTCAGATAAGTAAACTCCCCCTTGCACGGCTACAAAGTGATAATTCAAATTTTTTTTCACCCCCCACTGTCACCTGCATAAATTGCAAAAATCGACTGACCATAGATCTCATTTGTGGGAGTGAGGGGGGCTAAGAGGGGTGGGGGGAGAGAGGGAAAAGTGTACTTGAAACTCCCGAATTGGAATCGCATTCAGCGATTCGCGCGCTCCCTGAGGGTAGTTGAATGGGCGTATAAGATTTATGGACTAGGACTTAAGTACCCGTGGTTGTTTCAGTGGCCTACTTGCGTGCCGATAAATTTCCTCGACAATTCCCAAGGCAATATCTTCAACAAGAGAAAAAGAGCCTCCTCCTCCCCCATTTCACCCCCCGAAAAAACAATCTCGAATCTTCTCTCTCATTGATTTCGTTATGAAAACTCGATTTCCCTTTTGGCAAAATCAAAGACTCAATTTTTTCAAGCAGTCCCTTCTTCTTTTCTTTTTTTTTTTTTTTTTTTTTGTTTGGTAGCGATCCCTTCTCATGCTAATAATCACACAATAGATTTAGAAAAAGAAAAGTTTCCACTAACTGAAGATTTATATATCATTTATTTAAGAAGAGAAAAAAAGGTCTATTTTTTTGTTCACGCGATTTTATATTTTTTTTTTTCTATTTATACAGATTAGCGTAAAATACGAGTAAGGGGAAAAAAATAAACTCGTTTGTTGTATTATTAGAAAATATATAGGGGAGAGAAGAAAATGTGAGATTACACTCTAAAAAAACACAGATTTAGCGAATAAATTATTAAAAAGAAACTTATGTGCACGCAAAAAATGGATTCGTTATTTATTCCTAACTAGACATTGCGGATTGAGATATACTCACTTATTTCAAAGTGTAATAATATTATATGAGGTTAAAAAAAAAGCTGTAGCTGCTTTATAAAAAATGTAATAATTAGGGAAAATTTTTTATTTAGAGAATGAAAAATTTGAAAAAATAATTATCAATATTTATTTATTTTTTAATTATTATTTTTATTATTTTTTTATTACTTTTTTATTTTTATTATTTTTTCCATTTTTATTATTTTTACGTATTATATTACTATTATTTATATAATTGTTATAAATAATTAATGTTAATATTAGCAAAAAAGGCAAATTATAATATTATTTATTATAATTACTATATTTAGTAAAATAAATTAAATTTATTATTAAAATATAAAAATTATCCTTTTCTTAGAAATATTTTTTTTTGCACAAGAATCTTAGACCAATATTGGATCAATATAAAAATTCGAGGCCTGCCCATTGATTTCTTTCTCTCTCTATATATATATAAAAAAAACTGGCGAACCATGGGTCAATATTGGCGATAAAAATTAGCTCAATATTTAATCTTGGCAATATTTTCTCCACTGCGGATGCAAATATAGTTTAATTTTTATAGCATCAATTTTTTTTTCCTCCTTTTTTTTACACTTTTTATATATACACATAAAATGTGTGTGTTTATATCGTTCAAAGTGTTCACTAAAGCAGCTAATTTTTCCTCTATTTTTTAAGAATGGAAACTAAAGTATGCGTCGTTAATCAATTTTCTCCTTTAGAAAACTTTCTTTTCAAATTAAAAAAAAAAAAAAAAAAAAAAAAAAACAGAAAAAAAGTAAGAGAGAAGGCATCATTAATAAATTTTTTCTCAAGGAACTTAGCTGTGTACTTGAAGTTCTTTAAAGTTCAAATGAAGAAAATTTCCATTTGATATAATATAGTTGAGATCAAAAGCTTCAACTTATTCTATATATATTTTTATATGTATATATATACATCTTTCTCAATGGAAAAATTTTACTCGTAAAATTCAAATTTAGAAAAAAATATGAAAAAAAACACACAATACGTTGGAGGAAATTTCGAAGAAATATAACAAATTATTTGTTATAATTATTTGATAAAATTAAATTAGCTAATAATATTAATATTACTATTATTATTATATATATAAATTATATATAAATTATAATAAGTTTTGTTACTATTTTTATTATTATTATTATTATTATTATTATTAATGCTAAATAGTGATATTAAAAGCAAGTGGAAAATAGCTTCAAAAAAAAAAAAAAAAAAAAAAAAATCCAGCAGACGTCTTAAACTACATAACTGTGGAACTAAAACTAAATTTCCGTTCTCGCTTGGGACTTGTGACTAATTGCTTTTGAATCGTTCACATTTAACTGGTTGAGATTTAAAGGGTCGTAAACATTTTAACTATCTTTGCACGAAACAAACACGGTTTACACTAAAAATTAAATATATCAACAAGTTACATCTATATTGTTTATTAAATTTACAAAAATAGAAAAAAAAGAGTAAATAAAATATTTGCAAAAAATAAAAATATAAAAATTTTGTAATCAAAATTTTTCAATAAAAATTAAATTTTTTTTAAGTAATAATATTATTCATTACTTTTTTAAAAATTAATTTTCTTTCATTCTATATTTGAAATTACTTAAAATTAAATTTATTAAATTTTGAAACAAATATTTACATAAAATTTTAGACAAGTTTTTCTAAAAAATTTTTGTATAAATGAAACAAATATTTTAACTAATTTTAACAAAATTTTTAAATAAATTTTCAAACAAATATTTACAAAATTACAATTATTAATTAATTATTATTAATTATTATTAATTATTAATTATTAATTTACAATTATTTACAAAATTTTCCTAAAAAATGTATAAAATTTTAAATTAATATTTACAGAATGTTTTAGTGAAATTTTTGTAAAATTTTTTATAAAAAGTAAACATATGTTTGCATAAAGTTTTAGCCACATTTTTCCAAAAATTTCTGTATTAATAAAATAAATATTTTAATTAATTTTAACCAATTTTTTAACTAAATTTTCAATTAAATATTTACACAAAAAAGTTTCAATTAAACTTTCTAAAAATTTATATATTAGTTAAACACATTCAATTATTTTTAAAAGTAATAAAATTCAATTGTGTTCAAATTCTTTAAAAAATTTCAGTTAAAATTCGCAATTATCTTTATAAATAATAAAATTCTTCCCCAAAGTTATTTAACTTTGGGGAAGAATTTTATTATTAATTATTTTTAAAAATGTCAATAGAAAATTCTTGTTCTAATTTCAATTATTTTAAAAAAGTTTTCTCATTTCAATGATTTTCAGTATCTATTATTTTAATAAAATTTCCCAAAAAGAATTCAATTATTTAAAAAAAATTTTTAATAAAATTATACGCAGATATTTAATTATTTTCATAAATAATAAAAATTTCACAGGAATTCAATTATTTACAATTTTTTTTATAAATTTCTTAGCAATCATTCAATTATTTTCATATAAATAATAAAATTCTTACACGCATTCAATTATTTTCGTAAATAATACAATTCTTTTTAGGAATTCAATTATTTTCATAAATAGTAAAACTTATTGAAAAATTTCAATTATTTTTAAATTATAATTTTAATTAATTTTCTCGAAAAATGTAATTATTTTAAAAAATTTGATTAAAGTCACAAGAATTCAATTATTTAAAAATTTATTGATAAAGTTCTTTATGAGAATTCTATTTTAAAAGAATGCAATTATTCAATAAATTGTTTTTTTTTAGTATTTAAATAATTAAATTCTCGTAGAATTTTCGAAAAAAATTGAATTAAAAATAGAGTTTACTTAAAATTTTTAGAATACAATTAAATATTAAAAGCATTAGAGCGGCAATTTTTAAAAATAATTGAATTTTGAAAAGGTTTCAAATTAAAATCTTTGAAAATCTGATTTTTGGGGCCGTTCAAAAAATACGTAACGCTTTAGGGGGGAGGGGGGGTCAAGCTGTTTGTTACGGTCAGCAGAAAAAATGGCGCTAATGTATACAACATTGCGTTACATGGGGGGAGGGGGGGGTCTAAATTTCCGAAAAATAGCGTTACGTATTTTTTGAACGGCCCCTTTTTCACATTTTTAACTAACAATATTCTGTGGAATTAAGTTTTTTGAGAAAGTTTAATTGCGGATTTTTTTTTAGAAATTATTTCAATTTTTTATTTTCTAATATTTATTTTGTAATTAAAGAATTTACGAATAATTGAAATTTTGTAAAATTGAATATTGTAAACAAATGAATTTAAAAAATTTTTAAAGAACAAAATTTGTTATAGAAAAAAGCATATAATAAACAAAATTTATTTGTAAATCATAATGTTTTTAAAATTTTCTAATTTTCTAATTTAAAATATTATTTTATTATAAATCATGAAAAAATACTTGCATATTTTCCATTTGTCAAAGAATATTTAAAAAAAGGAAAGCATACACAAAAACTAACTTTAAATTGCTGACGCAGGCAGAATTAATGAAAGAATGAAATATGAAGATTATTCTAGTTAATATTTGTAGAATAGAATTAAAAAATTTATTGAAAAATATAAAAAGCAGAAAGGGTAGTAAAAAGAAAAATCAGTTTTGCGAATAATAAAACGTAACGCGTTACATTTAAACATAGCATCTGTCAGTATCACGAGACATGTGAAATGTCCTGAAGGTTAATATAACCTCTCTCTCTCTCTCTCTCTCTCTCTCTCTCTCTCTATATATATATATATGAAGTTGAATTTTTCTTGGAGAGATTTTTCTCGCGTATAAAATGGCACTTATTTGCGGCATGCGTTGACCACGATTCTCGGTCCGTCGAGCATCGTGTGAAATGCCAACTAAAAGGAAGAAATAGAGGCAGAGAGAGTGAGAGAGAGAGAGAGAAGAGGGACTTGACGGCAAGAAATCTAGGAATGTACCTCCTTGACTTTGGCTGCAACGGCAAATCACTTTGACTCCTCTTATTTCAGTGCTCGAGTCAAGTGCGTCAAGACTTGAAGGACCAAGTCAGTGAATCGCGCGCGCTTTTGTCTCTTAGTGTGCGGTTGCTCGTTTCGTCCAAAAGCTCCTGATTGTCCTTCGATCCACACCAAGCAATGGTATGGCTATTCCTTGTACTTCTTGTACTTATATTGAGAGAGTGAGACAGAGAGAGAAAGAGAGAATACACTGTTTCAGTCCAAAGTCGTTTGGCGGTAGGAAATATCAAGTTTCGAGTACCACTGTTTCTCCACTAGTCCGTTTTCAATTTCAAGGGAAAATGCAGTTTCACGAGAGCATGACGAACGAAATGTTTTCCATTTCACAGAGCCCTTGTTTTCAGATAGGCAACACTCTAATTGGTCCCAAGAGACTAGCATTTAATCGTGATGGAGTTCGGTTCCGTTCATTGATTTCTCCATTGGTTTTTTTCTCTCCCTCTCCCTCTTCTTCTTTTTTTTTTTTTAACGAAAGAGAGCGGGGGAAAATAATAAAATCAAACCTTTCTTCTTGAGGGAGAAGAGTGCT
The DNA here is from genome assembly GCF_015476425.1 of Leptopilina heterotoma. Classification (NCBI taxonomy): domain Eukaryota; kingdom Metazoa; phylum Arthropoda; class Insecta; order Hymenoptera; family Figitidae; genus Leptopilina; species Leptopilina heterotoma. The sequence goes on from NW_025111118.1 coordinate 5,173,328, forward strand.
TTTTTATTTTCAAATTCTCAATTTTCTTTTCGTCAAATATTTTTCCTTGAAGCGAAAAAACAAAAAAAAAAAAAAATAGAATAAAGAAACAAAAAAGACAGTATATATTTTGGCACGTTGTTGGGAAAATTTATGTTGAACGGAATTTTATTTTCAAATGTGGTTTGGAAAATTTTTCTTCTGTTCTCCACTTTTCTTTATTTCCTTCCTTTCACTCTCGTTTATTTTCATTTTGTATTCTGAATTTTTTTTCGTTGTTTTCAATTTTTACTCTTTGTTTTACTTGCGAGGACAAAAAACATGCGAAAGAGCTTTTTATTTATTTTGTTTTTGTTATTCAAAAGAATAAACTTTTTGAAAGAGTAATAAAAAGATTACCAAAAAAAAAAAAAAAACCGAAAAAACACTGCGAAAATAATTTTCGAATTCTGAAAATTTAAAAAGAAAGCTAAACAAAATTATTTTCTTCATATTTGCCGCGAAATTGCAAATAAATTTTTCCAGAACGTAAAAAAAATTACAAAAATAAATGAAACAATTTGAAAGTTTCTAAATTATTTTTTCAAATATTTGATACAATATTATTCTAATTTTTAATTTAAGAAGGAAAAGAATTAAAATTAATTTATTTGTAGTCAACTTATCAACTTGATGGGAATAAAAAGTAAATCAAAGGAGAAAACTGAGTAAAAAAACAAAAAAGTAAGAAACGAAAGAAAGAGCAAGAAAAAGAATAAAAAAGAAAGAAACAAAACAGTAAGAAGAGAAAGAAAAAAGTAAAATAAGAAATCAAAATAACAAAAACAAGCAACACAGTAAAAAAAAGTGTTAAATACAAGAAAAGCAAAAAAAAGAACAAAAGAAAAAGAACAACAGAAAAAGAAAAGAAAAAAAAGAGTAAGAAAATTAAGAAAAAAGTCAGAAAAGAAACAAAAGAAAAAAAAAGAGGAACAAGACACTAAGAAAAGTAAGAAAATAACCAAAGGTATCAAGAAACAAGAGTTAAAAAAACAAAGTGTGAGAACAAAAAACAAAAGAAGCAAAGAAAAAAGATTAAAGAAATTACAATTACAAAGGCAAAAGAATAAAAATAAATCAAAGAAATAAGAAAGAAACAAAAACAAAAAGAAAAACAAGAAGAGTAAAAAATTACAAACTGTAAGAAAGAAAACAAAAGAAGATAAAAAAAGGAAACAAAAGTGTAAGAAAATTACAAAATGTAAGAAAAAAAAGAAGAAAAAAGAAGAGTAAAAAATTACAAAGTGTAAGAAAGAAAACTAAAGAAGATAAAAAAGGGAAACAAAAGTGTAAGAAAATTAAAAAAAAAAAAAAAAAAAGTGTAAGAAAAAAATCTATAAAAAATATGACAAACAAAGGAATAAGAAAAAAGAAACAATAGAAAAAGAAAAAAAAACAAACATAACAAAATGTAAGAAAAAAAAGTAAAATAAAGTGTAAGAAATAAGACAACAGAAACAAATAAGAAACAAAAGAGCAAAAAAAAAATACAAACAGAAGGAAAAAAACAGAGTGTAAAAATGGAAAAGAGTAAAAAAAAACAAAGTGTAAAAAAAGAAAAGAAAGAAAAAGAAACAAATGAGTCAAAAAATTACAAAATGTAAGAACATAACCTGTAAAAAAGTAAGAAAAAACAAAGGAATAAGAAAAAAGAAACAGTAGAGTAAGAAAAGAATCAAAAATAACAAAAAGTAAAAAAACAAAAGTAAGAAAATAAAAGTTAAAACAAAATGTAAGAAATAAGACTGAAGAAGCAAATAAGAAACAAAAGAGTAAAAAAAATACAAAGAGAAGGAAAAAAACAGAGGGTAAAAATGGAAAAGAGTAAAAAAAAACAAAGTGTAAAAAAAAGAAAACAAAGAAAATTAAACAAAAGTGTAAGAAAATTACAAAATGTAAGAACATAACCTGTAAAAAAAAGGAATAAGAAAAAAGAAACAATAGAGTAAGAAAAGAATCAAAAATAACAAAATGTAAAAAATCAAAAGTAAGAAAAAAATAGTTAAAACAAACTTTAAGAAAAGTGTCAAAAGAAGCAAAAAAGATACAAAAAGAAACAAAAGAGTAATAAAAATTACAAAAAGTAAGGAAAGAAACAAAGGGTAAAAAAGCAAAAGTGTAATAAAAACAAAGAGTAAAAAAAAGAAAACAAAGAAAAAGAAACAAGTGAGTCAAAAAATTTCAAATGGTAAAAAAAAGAAACAAACGGTAAAAAAAGCAGGGAACGACAAAAAATTTCGTTTCGTTCAGTTAGGTTTTTTATTAAACAAAACAAAAGTTAATCAATTTTTGTTTCTAATTCTTAACAAATTTTTTGTTAAAACAAAATATCATTAGAAAGGAAATTCCGTTTCATCAATTCATTTGTCCTAAAAAAAAGAAGTACAATAAAAAATAATTACTAAATAATTAGTAGTAATTAATTTTAAGAAATTTTAATTCGGTTTATTTAGTTGATAAAATTGGTAAGCTAAATTGCAGAAATTATTTAAATGATACATATTTAATTTAAAGAAAACTTCATTCTGAAAAGATTTAAATTAATCAATATTTTTACATTTAATGTTTCTAATTTTTGAAAGTAATGACAATCTTCTAAGTGTATAATGTAAATGTAATACGTTTAGTCATTCACCTTTTTGATTTGTTAGAACCGAAAATTTATTCAAATTTTAGTGTTTATTTTTTTAAAGACGAAATTAAATGTGATAGTTTTTTTTTTGTTACCGTCTTAAAGACAAAATTCATAAATGTGTTAAATTCGGATTTTCTACGATTAAACAAAAACAAAATAAAATTGAATTTGAATTTAGTTTTTTTGTTACCGTATTAAAGACAAAATTCATAAATGTGTTAAATTCGGATTTTATATGATTAAACAAAAACAAAATAAAATTGAATTTAAATTTAGTTGTTTTTTGTTACCGTATTAAAGACAAAATTCATAAATGTGTTAAATTCCGATTTTATATAATTAAATAAAAACAAAATTAAATTAAAATTTTGTTCTGTTTGGTGATGGTCCCGGAAAAAAGCAAAAGAACCAAAAAAGCAATACCAAAAAAGAGTACGAAAAAATAAAAGAAAAAAAAACAATTGGAAAAATAGAAAAATGGTAAAAAAAATTAAAGAATAAAAAAATTGAGAAAAAAAATAAATTGGGAATTTGCAAATAAATATAATAGAGGAGAGAGTAAAAGAGAGAGAGAGAGAAAGAGAAAGACAGATTGGTGAGGACTTGAGATGTTAAAACGTTAGCATTTCCGAGAAAGTGAGATGCGTGGAATGGCCCGTTGCGGGCAAATTAAATCCCTCTTGATTTTACTTCTCAAGGTAACAAAATGGGACTGGGCGAGACAAATTCTATTCATTAAGGGACCGCATGTAATCCTGGCTGATTTGCTACTCCAATTTTCGTAATGCCACACTGACTCTCTCGCAAATGGTTACAACTTAAAATCTTACGAAATTAGTCGCGTTTAACAAGCCTTTTATGGAAACGAGAGAAAGAGAGAGAAAGAGAGAGAGAGAGAGACAAAGAGTGAGGGGGTTTATAATAGTATTCTTTAGAATAATCACAAAATCCGGCTCAAAATCTGAACCCAGGCCAAACATCGTTGAGTTTCTAAATTACCTTGAGCAGATTGGAATGGTATAAGTATGTATAGGGGATACTAAAAGAGGGATAATATGAAAGCACTGATCTCTCTCTCTCTCTCTCTCTTGCTCTCCCTCTCTCTATAGTTGTCTTTAATGAAGGCGTTATTATACGCACTCTATGTGGTTGACCGGTGAAACCAGCACAAGATCATTAACAGCTCCACTCCGCATGAACGGGAACGGAGCGGAGGGAACCGGAGAATGCAAGGCATCCCGAAAATTAAGGAGCGAAATTAGAAAACGGAAAATACGCTCAAGAAGACATAATTTCAGAAACGAGATGAGAATACCAAAAAAATTAGAGAGAGAGAGAGAGAGCGTGAACGATTAAGGGAAAAACGAACGAAATGAAAAAAAAATTAGGGTAAAAAATAGAGGAGAGGAAAAAATATAATGGAAGAAAAATTGAAAAAGAAAATAGATAAGAACAAAAAAATTGGGAGGAGATAAATTAGAAACAGTGAAAAAGCGAAACGATAAAAAAAAATGAAGAGCAAAAACATGAAGATATCGATTGCTCCGAGTCGAAGACTCGGAGTGATCGATTTCTTCATGTTTTATATTTTGAACATAATTAAATTTTATAAGAATTTTATTATTCTTTTTGATAATAATTGAATTTCTGCAATTATTTCTAATTTCTCAAAAATTGAATTTTTCTTAGTGTTTTCAACAAAAATTTAAATTAGAAAATTTTTAAATTCTATTATTTTAAAAATTTGCTAATTTTATTTTAAAAAAAGCAGTTAGAAGTTAAAATTGTTGCTAGTATTTTAAAAAATAAATTAACTTATATAAAATAAAAATGAAAAAACAAGAAAAAAGAGTATAATAAACAAAATAAAGGCAAAATCAACCAAATAAAAGTAAAATTAACAAAATAAAAAAAGAAGAAAAATAAAAGAATAAAATAGTAAAAAGAAAAATGTAAGAAAAACAGGAAAAAAATGTAAGAAATAAAATAGAAAACAAAAACAGTAAGAGAAGGAAAGAACAAAACAGAAAGAATGGTAAGAAAATAAATGAAAAATATTTAAACAGAAAAAGAAATAAAATTAATTAGTGATAACAGTAAAACAAGAAATAAAATTAAATACTGATAGCGATGGAAGAGGAAACAAAATTAAATAACAAAAAAACAAAGGGAAAGAATGCAGTAAAAAAAAATAAATTGAAAATATAGAAAATAAGAAAAAGAGACAAACTTAAAGCAAATTGAAAGAATAGTAAAAAAATTAATTAAAAGAGAGAAAAAGAAAGAAAATTAAATATAAAATAGTGATATATAGCAATAGAAACAGAAACAAAATTAAATATAAGAAATATGAAACGAAAAAAGAAGACAAGGATAAAAATTAACCGACATAATTTACAAAAGAGGATGAAAATTATACACAATGATATATTTACAAGAAAATAAGGGGTAATTTTCAAAATACAAAGTAGCACACAAAAATCGCGTGGATCAGTCTAAAAATATACATAGAAGAATACCAAAAGGAAGCAGACCTACTTATTAACCAATTTTTGTTACATAATTCCATAATTCGTAGCTTTAAAAAAAAATATTTCGTTTCCTTTCGCTTCCTATTATTTCCGCAATAATTTACAATTTATTCTAAAAATCCCTCGCACTAAAAAAAAAGTGAAACTTTACCAAAGAATAAAAATTTCTGTTCCAATTCTAAAAATAGACAAAAATGTTTTTTTCGTTTCTTGATTTTCTTTTTTTTTCTTATTTTTCTTTCTTTCTTTTTTTCTTATTCAGTATTAAAACTAATACTGAGAATAATATGAAGAAAAATACAGAAAAAATAAAGAAAGAGTAAATAATTGGGAAAGAATGAATAATAAAGAAAGGATAAGGAATATAGAGAAAGAGTAAAGAATAAAGAAAGATAGAGAATAGAGAAAGATTAAGAAATAAAGAATAAATGAAGAAACTAAATAATTAAGAAAGAGTGAAGAATAAAGAAAGGATAAAAAATAGAGAAAGAGTAAAAAATAAAGAAAGGATAAAGAATAGAGAAATAATAAAGAAAGGATAGAGAATAGAGAAAGAATAAAGAAAGATTAAAGAGAGGATAATGAATAGAAAAAAATAAAGGAAGGATAAAGAATAAAGAAAGAGTAAAGAATAAAGAAAGAGTAAGGAATAGAGAAAGAATAAAGAAATAGTAGAGAATAGAGAAAGAGTAAAGAGTAAAGAGTAAAGAAAAAAGTAAAGAATAGTAAAAGAATGAAGAAGGAATAAATAAATAAAGGTGGAGAGGAATAATTTAAAGAATTTCGTCCAGCCCCGAGACATTAATATCCCCGCCCAAAGTATTTGAAAATTCTACTTAACACCATCTATATAAGAGAAGAAAATTCAAAAGAACACACGCGATAGTATGGAGAGAAAATCTTGGATTTCAGCCAAGCTAAAAACTCCTTTTTCTTTTAGGCAGAGAACTGCGACTCCGTGTTATCATCTCACCTTGGCTATATGTCATTCTATGACGAAAGAAAAGAAGTCGAAAACGAGCAAAAATAGACAGTGGTGCGGTGTAGCAGTAAGAAGAGAAAGAGAGAGAAAGACAGAGATAAAGAAATATGGACAAGAAAAATATCGAGCAAGCATTACTCATCCATAAATTGTTACATAAACCTGATTAAAGTTTTATGCAATTTTCAAGTATAGAATTTTTACCAAACACTCGAATCAATTTTAGTTTTTCAATCACACAGTAAATTAATTTTTACTTAACTGTTTTTAGTCAAACTCAATCTTTACAAAACTGAGAGTTATTTTTACTAAACTGTCAATTAATGATTACTCAACTGTAGCAATTTTATTAGTGTTTGGTAATTTTTACCGAACACTAAATCAATTTTTAAATAAACAGTCAATTAATTTTTACTCAACGGATTTTACTGAACTCAAACTTTACAAAACTGAAAGAAATTTTTACTAAACAGTCAATTAATATTTACTAAACTGTCAATTACTATTTACTAAACTGTCAATTAATTTTCACTAAACTGTCAATTTCTTATACTATTCAGTCAATTAGTTTTTTACTAAACAGTAAATTAATTTTTATCGAATTCCTTTTACTGAACTTAACTTTTACTAAAATAAAAGTAATTTTTACTAAACAGACAATTAATTTTTTACCAAAGAGTCAATTAATATTTACTAAAATGTCAATTAATTTTCACTAAACTGTCAATTTCTTATAGTATTCAGTCAATTAGGTTTTTACTAAACAGTAAATTAATTTTTATCGAACTCCTTTTACTGAACTTAACTTTTACTAAAATGAAAGTAATTTTTACTAAACAGTCAATTAATATTTACTAAATTGTCAATTAATTTTCACTAAACTGTTAATTTTTTATAGTATTCAGTCAATTAATATTTTACTAAACAGTCAATTAATTTTTACTTAACACTTTTTTATTCAACTTTTACTAAAATGATAGTAATTTTTGCTAAACAAAAAGTAATTTTTATTCAACAAACAATTTTTATAATACAGTCAATTAATTTTTACATAACAGTCAACTAATTTTTACTACACAGATAATTAATTCTTTACTAAATGGTTAATTAATTTTTACTAAATACTTTTTTACTCAACTTTTACTAAAATGATAGTAATTTTTACTAAACAGACAATTAATATTTTACTAAACAGTCAATTAATTTTTACATAACAGTCAACTAATTTTTACTACACAGATAATTAATTCTTTACTAAACGGTTAATTAATTTTTACTAAATACTTTTTTACTCAACTTTTACTAAAATGATAGTAATTTTTACTAAACAGACAATTAATATTTTACTAAACAGTCAATTAATTTTTACTTAACAGTCAACTAATTTTTACTACACAGATAATTAATTCTTTACTAAACGGTTAATTAATTTTTACTAAATACTTTTTTACTCAACTTTTACTAAAATGATAGTAATTTTTACTAAACAGACAATTAATATTTTACTAAACAGTCAATAAATTTTCACTGAAATCTTTTTTATTAAATTCAACTTCAATTAAACTCAGAGTAATTTTTACTAAACAGACAATTAATTTTTTTTACTTAACACTCAATTGATTTTTTTACCAAAGAGTCAATTAATTTTTACAATTCAGTGAATTAGTTTTTACTCAGCTCAAGCTTCACTAAACTGAAAGTAATTTTTACTCAACTATTATGTAACTATTACTAAACTGCCATTAACTATTATAAAACTCGTAAGTAATTGTTCCTGAACTTTCAATTTGTTAGAAAAAAAAGAAGAAGCAGGGGAAAAAATTCGAAAGATAATAAAAAAGAGACATAAGGAGAAGGAGATTAAGATGAAGAAATAGAAGTAGAAAAGAAGTAGAAATAAAAAAGGAGAAGAAAGAGACTTAGAAAACAAACGACAACGAAAGTGAAAAACCGTACAAAGTGCGCAGGGAAAAGAGATGAAAACAAGATGAAAAAAAAAATAAGGACAGGGGGATAGGGGGGAATGTAACAAAATGAAAATAAGAAAAGAGGCCACGTACGAAGAAAAGGCGGTGGTGAAGCAGACAGTGCACTACCCATTACGCATTCCTAACCTCACTTTGAGAAGCGTCGCGCCTCATACCCCATCATTCAGACCGCCCTCTTTCCGAATCATGCGTCTTCCATACGCACTCAACTCGTCCTCCTTCTTGTCTTCTCTTTCCCTATACTCTTCATTTTCTCCTCCTCTTTTTTTCTCCTTCTTCTTTTTCTTCTTCTTCTTCTTTCTTTCAGAGAAAGATGTGTAAGACTATTTCAGGCGGAAGCCGACGTAACTTATTCTCTCTCTCTCTCTTCTTATGTTATTCTTTTTTTTCCCCGTCATCAGCTACCTAAATGAAAAGGCGGTACTTCGCCTTTACAATAGGATCCTGCGAGAATCCACTACGTGACTTCCAAGGAAGCACACAACGCGAGTCGATGGCATAACGGGGGGAGAGAAAAGGAGAGAGTAAAAAAATGAGAGAGAAAAAGAGAGAGAGAGAGAGAAAGGGTAAGAGAGAAAGAGAGAGTGAGAGATAAAGAAAGGGTAAGAGCGATAAAGAAAGAGTAAAAAGGAAAGAGAGAGAGTGAGTGATAGAGAGGAAAAAAAGCGAGAGAAAGATAGAAAAAGAGAGAGTAAGAGAGAAAAAGATAGTAAGAGCGAGAGAGTGAGAAAGAGAGAGAGAGAACCACGGTTAGCTCCACGGTTGAGAGCATTTTTGCTCAAGATGCCCTGTTTTCTGAAGATTTCTCGTATTGTTCGAACGCACGTCTATGTATATATTCGTGTGTGTATAGAAAGAAAAGGGAGCAGCTTTGAAAATAAATTTTTCAAAATAGCTCTTTCAACCTTATATAGAAGGCAAGTTTATTGGTACTTTTCTCTTGCTCGACATTATATATTAATACAATTTATATTGTATATATATATACATCATCGTCATCATCTTCATTGGGAAAATGGACCATTAAAAGATGATTGTCATTTATTCCTCATGTAATGAGTGTGTGGGATGTATTAAAACTTTTATTAAAACAGTCACAATAGGAAGTTCGCAAATATTAAAGAGACTTTTCTTTTCAAGTGGGTATTAAAGTCTCCTGCTCTAATGAGGAAGCGTGACATTTTTTTCAACATCAATAAACCTCTCGCTCTCTCTCTCTCTCTCCAATAATTACTTTTTAGTCTAATCACAAGTTTCATTAAAAATTTTTTTTTCAAAATATAGTAATATAATAATAACGCCTATAGTATTAATAAAAGTACTACAAAAAAAAAAAATTTTTTTTTTTTAAATATAAAGAATAATAATAATAATAATAATAATAATAATAATAAAAATACATTAACTATAATAATCTTCGTATTTCATTCTTTCATTCTGTCTGTCCACACTTTGAATTATAAAAAATTATAAAACAATATTTGAAATTAGAAAATATAAAAAAAATTATGATTAACAAATAAATTTTGTTTATTATATGCTTTTTTCTATAAACAATTTCGTTTGACTCTTTCTAAATTATGCAAATTTTTCTCCTTTCTATTTATAAAAAATAGAAAATTGTTAATTGTTAAAAAATTATAATTAAGAAATAGGAAATATTTTATGCATAATTTATATTAATAACAATAACAATATTGTTCAAAAACTCATTCTTTTCTTTTGGAAAAGAAACATTACATGTTCTATTCTATTTGTCAGCTATAACAAATTTTAATTGAAAATTAAATTGAAACTTTTTTAATTTTTAGAAAATAACGGAAAAAATTTTACTCAAAAAAATGTTCTGTTACATTTATTTACGAATTTCTTTAATTGTAAAAATTATTCAAAAACATCAATAACTCTTTTTTAAATAAGTATTTAAATATTATTTTTCCGTAGGACTTGAAATTTTTCAAAACATTCAAATTCAAATTCTTTTTAAATTCAATAACTTATAAGAATGTTTTATAATAATTAAAGATGACCGAGTTATAAAATCATTTTTTTATATTATAAGAATATTATTACAGTAACTTTTTCAAAATTATTTTCATCATTTCAAATCAATTATTATTTTCTAGAATTTTTAATTATTTTTTGTGAAAATAAATGAATTTCTTAAAAAAAATGTATTATTTACAAAAATAATTGAATTCCTTAAAAAAAATTTATTATTTATAAAAATAATTGAATTATTGCGAAGGAATTTATAAAAAATTTATAAATAATTGAATTCCTGAGAAATTTTTTTTATTTATGAAAATAATTAAATTGTTTGCAGTTTTTTGGGGGGGGGGGGGGGAATTTGAAATGGATTTGAAAATAATCGAACTTTGGGGAAGAATTTTGATATTTATTAAGATAATTGGGATTTGGACGAGAATTTTTTTAAAATTTGTAAGATAATTGAATTTTATGAGAAGAATTTTATCACTCTTGAAAATAATTGAATTTCTGCAATTATTTGTAATTTTTTCAAAATTGAATTTTTTTAGTGTTTTGAACAAAAATGAGAATTCCAAATTTTTTAATTCTATTATTTTTAAAATTGCAAATTTTTCCCAAAAAAGTTAGCTGCGCGGTTCAGCGTGCGAATTGTTGCCAGTATTAATTATAATTTTCTATTAATTAACTTTCTTAATTTTACGAATTATTATAATTTTAATTTTCCTGAATTTTTGAACGTTTAAATATACGAAATTTTTTTTCAGTAGAAATATTTTCAAAAATTACAATTTCCTAATGAAAAATAATATAAATGTTTATTTATTGCTGCTTTTTTACTTTAGTAATAATATTAATAATATTTAATAGATTAATAATATTAAATATATTAATATAATATTTAATAGATTAATAATATTTTTAATAAAATTCTTACCAAATTGATGAAAATAAAATAGCGCAATGGAAAGTGTAACAGAAAGAGAAAAATTACCTGCAACAAACAAAGAACAACGTCAATTGTTAATAACGAAGATAATATTTTCGATGACATAATAATTATTAATTATGTATTCACATAAAGTGTAATTTAAATTATAACATAAATTATAAAATACTAAAATTGTTTTTCCTCTTGAGGAATTATTTTAAATCCTATTTTAATACGCAATTATTGTACAAACTCAAAAAAAGGGGCAAAAAACAATTCATAAAAAAAATGTTAATTATGACTGTTTGTGAAATTATATAGTCGCGTATAAAATAAGTGGAAGGACTTAAGAAATATTCATTACTACAGGAGATTAATATTTCAGGAATCTTGAAATTCATTTGAGGCAGAATTTTAATAGCTTTTGTACTTGTGTTGGACAAACAATTAGAAACTCCGTATTATCAAATTTAACTCAAAGACCACAAGAAGTCATGACTCTCACAATTACAGTCATATTAAAAGGGTTGATTTTATTTTTCAATCACTATACACTTGGTTAATCACTTTTCCTAGAAAGATAAAAAAAAACAATAATTCAAAGTGCAGAGAAATTTCTACTTTATGATTTCTATGCAGTCAACCATCTTTTTCAAATTTAGGTCAGATTTTTGTAGCTTGAGTTAGAAAAAGAAGCAATTTTAGGTCAAAAATCACACAATTTAAAAATTTAGGTCAAAAAATGGTTAAAAAATAACTTTAGGGAACTAAAAAAAGCTCAGTTTACTAAACTACTAAGTAAGAGGCCACAAGTCAAAGTTTAGACATACAATTTCGAAAATTAGGTCAACATTATTCAGCTTCAAGTGGGAAAATAAACTTTTTTTAGGTCAAAAATCACACAATTTAAAAATGTAGGTCAAAAAATATAGAAACAAATCAAAATGAAATCAGACCTATAAATTTACAAATTCGGGAAAATAATTTAAAAAGTTATATAAAAATTGAAAATTTTGTTTTCAAACAATGACAATGGAAAATCAATATAATATTGCACACTTCACATATTGAAGAGAAAATAATGTTGCTCAAGTTTGTCCATTATGAAGTTAGCCGTTTATGAGAAATCGAAGTTTGAAAATAACGTCTTTATTTTATAGCTTCCTTTTATTATTTTCCAATTGGAAACTCTTTACACACCTGTCAGTTGGAAAAAAAATGTATTGAATTCTACACTTCAAACAATGGAACATTTTTCAAAAAATTTCTTATTGAACTGAAAAGGTACGAAGTTAGGTTCTTCAAGATAAATTGTGAAAAATGTTTATACGTGTAATATCCTAAAATAAAATACAAAAAGTGGATTAAGTGTATTGAAAAAAATTACTGATCATGCTGCTAATGAATAAGACTATTGAACTGAAAAGGTACGAAGTTAGGTTCTTCAAGATAAATTGTGAAAAATGTTTATACGTGTAATATCCTAAAATAAAATACAAAAAGTGGATTAAGTGTATTGAAAAAAATTACTGATCATGCTGCTAATGAATAAGACTAATAATATCAATTTTGTTAATGAAAAATGCTAATTAACTAAATACGATAACTCAAAATACTGCCAACTAAAAATACTATTAACTAAAAATTCTATCGTAAGTTATTAGAAATATATCCTTCCATAGTTTGATAATGTTGATAATGTAATATCAACATTCTTATAATACTAAGAACTAATAAATTTACACATAATTAATTATGTAATTATAATAATTAATAATTTTTTTAAAATTAATGTTTAAACATTAGAAAAATTATTCCCTGTTAATGCTATTTTGGACCAATTTATTTTTTCTATCTCTTCCTTTTTTTCAGTAAACCATTTATTTTGTATTTAGGACAAAATTAATAGGTATTGATTAAATCTGTAGGTCAAAACTTACGTTTCAGTTTTTCCTTTTGCCTAATTTTTTTGAGATTTAGAAATAAAAAATACTTCTTTCTTTTGTAATCTTCATACAAAAATACGAATACAAAAAAAAATACAAAAAAAATACAAAAAAAATACAGAAAATAAAGTATACAGAATAGAGAAAAAAAATATATATATATTTTAGTTAATTCCAAAAAAAGTGGTTAGGAGGGACGAGTCAGCAGGTTGCGTGAACAAAAGTTCCCAGAAAGTTCTCTCTACCAAAAAAAAAAAAAAAAAAAAATACAATCTTTTATGTACCCATAGAATGGAGAAAAATCGAGCGAGAGAAATATCAAAACAAAAAGAATGTATATCAGAGAGATGAATTTTCAAGTGCGCCTAATAATTATTATGAGTGAAGGAGGGACGTTGACCACGTTGTCGCCTGGAGAACCCTTTAATTCTTTGAAAGCAGCGGCGCGCGCCCCTTTTTTTCTCTTCTTTCAAGAGGACACGATTCTTTTTTTTCAATTTTTCTGTTTTCATTTTCTTTGTTTTTATTTTTTGCCCTTTTTTCTATTTTATCCCTTTTTTACAATTTTTTTCTCTTCTTTTTCTTTTCTTCTTACTTTTTTCTCTTCCTCTTCGATTTCTTTCTTCTTTTCTTCTTCTTTTTCATTTTCTATTTTTTTCATACTTTTTCTCTTTCTGCTTTCTTTCTTCTTTTCTTTCATTTTCTGTTTTCTTCATACTTTTTCTCTTTCTGCTTTCTTTCTTCTTTTCTTTCATTTTCTGTTTTTTTCATACTTTTTCTCTTTCTGCTTTCTTTCTTCTTTTTTTCTTCACTTGCCTTCTTTGTTTCTGTTTATATCTTTTTTTCTCTTTTTCCTTTTTTTCTTCTTTTATTTCTGTTTTCCTTCCTTTTTTCTTCTCCTTTTCGAATTTTCTTTCTTTTTAGCTTCCATTTTTTCTTCCTTATTTTCTTCTTATTCCTTCTCTTATTTCCTTTAATCCAATTTATTTTCTTTTCTTGCTTTCTTTTGTTCTGCTTATAACATTTTTCTTCTTTTTTCGCTCTTTCCTTTTTTTATTTCTGTCCTTCTTCCTTCTTTTATCTTCCATTTTTTTCTTTCTTATTTTCTTTTTTTTCCTTCTCTTGCTTCCTTTGATGTAATTTATTTTCTCTTCTTGCTTTCTTCTATTCTGTTTATAACTTTTTTCTTTTTTCTTCTTCTATTTTTATCTTTTCCTTTTTTTATTTGCTTTTCTTCTTTCTGTCTTTCATCTTCTTCTCTTTTCGTTCTGTTTTCTTTCTTTTTTGTTCCACTTCTCTTACTTTTTATCTTCCTCTCTTCCACTTCTTTTTTCTGTTTTTCTTTACTTTTATCTATTTTCTTCCTTCTCTTTCTGTTTTCTTTCAGTTTTCTTGATGGTTTTCTTCCTTTTCTTCCTTTTCTTCTTTTCCTTCTCTTTTTATTACTCTTTCTTCTTCTCTTACTTTCTTTTATTCTGTTTATAACCTTCTTTTATTTATTCCTCTTTTGTTTTTTCTCTTTTTTTTGTTTCTGTTTTTCTCCCTTCTATAATTCTTCTTTTCTTCCTTTCAGTTTTTATGAACTTTTCTTTCTTCTTTTTCCATTCCAATTCTCTTTTCCTTCTTATTCTGTATTTCTTTCTTTTTTTCTTCTTCCTTTTCTCCTCGTTTCTTTTTCTTCCTTTTTTTATTCTGGTTTTCCTTCTTTCTTCAGTAATTTCCTCTTTTATTTCTTCTTTTCTTCCTTTCAGTTTTTTTATCTTTTCTTCCTTTTTTTTATTCCAATTCTCTTCTCATTTTTATTCTGTTTTTCTTTCTTTTCTTACTCGTTTCTTTTTTCCATTTTAATTTTTTTTATTCCAATTCTCTTCTCATTTTTATTCTGTTTTTCTTTCTTTTCTTACTCGTTTCTTTTTTCCATTCTGCTTTTTCTTCTTTCTTCATTAACTTCCTCTTTCTTTTTCTTTTCATCTTTTCTTTCTTGCCTGTTTTCTTGTCTTTATCTCTTTCTCTTGTTCTTTTTCCTTTTCTTCCATTTCTTTTTATTCTTTCTTCTTCTCTTCGTCATTTTTTCCTTCTTTTCTTTCTTCTTCCCCCTTTTTCATTTTTTCTCGCCTTTATCCTTCTTTTTTCTAATGTTTTCTTTTCTTCATCTCTTTTTTGTCCTTTTCTCCTTATCTTTAATTTCTTTTTTCCTTTCTTTTTCTCTTCCTCTATTCTTTCACTTCTTTTTTCCTTTATTCTTCTCTTCCTCTATTCTTCCTTTTTCTCTTCTATTTCGTTTTTCCTTTTTTCTTCTCTTCCTCTATTCTTCCTTTTTTCTTCTCTTCTTCTTTTTCCTTTTTTCTTCTCTTCTTCTTTTCTTCCTTTTGTTCTTTCTTCTTCCCACTTTTTCATTTTTTCTCTCTTCTCTTGCCTTTTTCCTTTCTTTTTTTTTAATGAAACGTCTTTGAAGCTATCTTCACGTCTGTTGGAACGTTAGTACTTTGCGTTCAATTAGTTTCAACCTTCTCCCGATGGTCCAAGAGAGAAAGAGAGATAGAGAGACAGAGAATGAGAGAGACTTCAGAATCTCGCAGCTCTATCTATACCTTCTCAATACCTCATCCTCTATTCGAACTTCTCATTCTCCTCCTTCTCCTTTTCAGCCTCCTTTTCCTTTTCTCTCCTCCTTCAAAAACCCTCTTTTCTCTCTCTCTCTCTCTAGTTTATTTTCCACTCTACCACTTCATCGGCCCTATCTGACATCAATGACACCATTTACCCAGAATCTGGTCGAAACTTTCACATCGTCACTTGGCTCCGTCAATGCCTTTGGCTGGGTGCTTTCTGCCGATTGCAGCGGTAAAATAATTGTCAACACATCGAGACGATAGATAGAAGCCCATTAGCGCCTCCACAATTAAGTGAACGCCACATCGCGCCGTGTGCGATACCTTCTCTCGATACGCGCCGCCAACATTTCAAGAGGATGGCACGGCGGTTTTCTCAAGTCCCTGATAAAGACGAGGCTTCTTCTTCTTCAGAAAAGGTGAAAATTCATACGCAAAAAAGTGAGAGAGAGAGAGAAAGAGAGACTTTAGACTATTCGTCTCTATAAGGGCTCGTGGGAAGAATCGCAGAGGAAGAACGCAAGGTGTACGACCTGGATTTCGTTTTTATATAAACTTTTCCGTAAAGAAAGTGCTTTTACGTGACTTCCGTCGCTATTCATCGCAGAGAAAGAAAATATGAAAGCTTCAGAGCGATAAAAAAAAAACCCCCCTTCGCTCAAATCAGGCTTTTTATGCTTTCCTTTTTTTTCTGCTCGCTTCGGGGAGAAAGGGGAGCGCGCGCGCAAAGTTACATAATTACTAATAACGTGGCAGAGTTTTTTTTTTCCCTCTTCTTTTTCCCCCTTCAACTTTTTCGGCGAAAACTCTGCATTAAATTGAACGAAAAAAAAATATAATTTTTAAATATATAATTTCCTTTTTACGTATACAATTTAAAAATAAAATAAAAAAGAAGAATTCTTCTCTTTGAGAATTGATAGATTAATTATGATTTGTAATTACTTTTTAATTACCCTTTTCGATGCAATTTTTCCATCTGATTTACATGAGAAAATTGTTATAAAAAAAAACTATTTTGTTACTAAATATTAAAATACTAAAAATAAAATTAGACTTCAAAACTTTGAATTTAAGATAAAAATTCCTGCGAAATATATATAATGAATAATTTTGAAACTGAAAAAAAGATAAAATTGTAATTTTCAAAAAATTTGGGCAATTTTTCAGACGTTACAATTATTGACAAGCTTATAGTCGTGTTTTCAATATAATACATATTCCTGGTCACACATTCTCAAGGTGAATTTTCTATGGAATTTTGTGAGCTCTATATGACAGGAATTGTTCAAATTTTTGTCTCGATTTTGACTCGAGGAAAACTCGGAACTAAGAAAATTTCGAAAATTCGAGCAATGCTTCCCCTCCCCTCCGCCCCTATTCCTTTTTCTACTGAGAAAATTCACTTCTTTTAATATCACTATGTTTCGTTCCTATATAATAATAATAAAATGGAAAGAAATTTCAACGCCGATACATTTTTATATACGATATAAAGTTATACATGGAAAATGTTAAAGGATTTTTATTGAAAAACAGGGAAATTTAAAGTAGAGGAAAAATTAAAATAGGGAAAATTAATAAAAAAGAGA
The DNA here is from genome assembly GCF_015476425.1 of Leptopilina heterotoma. Taxonomy (NCBI): domain Eukaryota; kingdom Metazoa; phylum Arthropoda; class Insecta; order Hymenoptera; family Figitidae; genus Leptopilina; species Leptopilina heterotoma. The sequence goes on from NW_025111118.1 coordinate 5,190,552, forward strand.
AAATTAGAAGGAGGGAAAACTTTAAAAAAATGGAAAACTAAAACAAGAGAGAAGTAAAAGAAGAAAAATTAAAAAACGGGAAATGTAAAAAAAGGAAAAATTAGAAAAAGTGAAAATTAGAAAAAGTGAAAATTACAATAAGGGGAAATTTAAAGAAGGGAATATAAACAAAGGAAAAATTTAAAAGAGGGAAAACTAAAACAAGATAAAAATGGAACAAGGAAAATTAAAAAAAGGGAAAAATAAAAAAAGGAAAAATTAGAAAAAGGATAAATTAAAACAAAGGAAAATTGAAAAAAAATAGAAAAGGGGAAAATTCAAAAAGAGAGAAAATTAACAAAAAGAGAAAATTAAAAAAGGGAAAACTAAAACACGGAAAAATAAACAAAAAACGAAAATTGGAAAAGGGAAAATTCAAAAAGGAAGAAAATTAAAAACAAAGGGAAAATTAACAAAAAAAGAAAATTAGAAAAAGGGAAATCTAAAACACAGAAAAATAAACAAAAAAACGAAAATTGGAAAAGGGAAAATTTAAAAAGGAAGAAAATTAAAAACAAAGGGAAAATTAACAAAAATGGAAAATTAGAAAAAGGAAAAAATTCAAAAAGGGAGAAAATTAAAAAGGGAAAATTAACAAAAATGAAATGAAAATCATCAAATTTTGAAAAAATCTACATTGAAGAAAATGAAAAAAGGAAAAATATAAAATTTGCAAAAAATGAAAAATTTGAGAAGATTGACAAGTGAAAAAAATAGAGAAAAAATAGGAGTATTTTTGAATTGTATTGAAATAAAAAAAATAGATTGAAAATAAAGTATAGCGAAAAGTAAAGGTTTCCATCTGGTGAATAAAATACGAATTTAAATGTGAAACAAAACAAATTTAAAGCATTCAAATTAGAATATATTTAAATTTCAAATATACGCCAACTTGGTGTCGAGGAAATTTACAACCAAATCATTTGACACCATAGAAATGTGGCAGGATTGAATTAAAAAGGGTTACCCACACAATCCTAAAGACTAAACATTAGAAATGTTGGCTACATTTTAATAAGAAACTATTTTAATAGTGAACTATTAAAATAATAAATTATTTTAACAATAAATTATTTTAATAATAAACTATATTAATAATAAACTATTTTCATAATAATCTATTTTCATAATAAACTATTTTCATAATAAACTATTTTAATATAAACTATTTTACTAGTAAAAAATTTTAACAGAAAATCATTTTACCAGTAAATTTGTTTTTTAATAAAGAATTTGGATAGTAAACAAATCATTTTGAAAGTAAACTATTCTTACAATAAACAATTTTTATAATAAAGTATTTCAATAGTAAACTAGTTTTAAAATAAACAATTTTAATAGAAAACTATTTAAATATTAAATATTAATTTAAATACTAATTATAAAATATTAAATATTAAATTGTAATTTAGTTAATATATATTAAAACTGAAAATAAGAGTCTTAAAATAAAAGTTCATGAAATTTAGAAATAATTTCTAACAAATTTGAAACGACTTCCTCTAAACATTTATAATAGTTGCTTAAAATAATTATATCGAGAAGATTAAAAGTACAATAATACTTTAGAAACATATTCAGAACGCTTAGATGGAATAATAATAATAATAATAATAATAATAATAATAATACTTAAAATTATGCTTCCAGAAGCTTTGATGTAATAATACTTGGGAAGTTATATTTCGATACTTCCAAGTAATAATACTCAGCTATTATATTACGACATTTCCAAGAAATAATATTTTGAATTATTCTAACAAAAGAGAAATAATTGTCATTCCTAGGACATTATTATTAATATTATTTTCATTATTTTTATTATTGTTTTATTCCTTTTTTCTTCCTCAGAAATATTTAATATGAAGAAAGATATAAATTCACATGTTAAATAAAACAAAAATACCGCAAAAATATAAAATATTCTATTAATAATTTCAACTTTTATTTTTGAAAATTATTTCATTGTAATTTGTTTTAAAATAAAGAATATTTTTCTAACTCTGAAAATATTTTCCTGAGAGAGATCTGAAAATATTCTCTTTTTTTAAAAATCTATTCTTATTTTCTTCGTAGTTGAAATAATTTTCAAGTTAAAAATATGATCAAAAGGAAAAAATTTAACAAAATTATTTTTGCCTTTATCCAATGGAAGTGGATATTTTTATAAATATAATGAAATTACATGAGAATTACTTTAATTTTAATGTTCGATATAATTGATTATCTTTATTAATTAAAAGTAACTTCAAAATTAAGTATAATAATATAAAATTTAAATCCGACAATACTCATTAAATTTTTCATGTATTCTAAAAATGAATATTACTTGAAATTGATTGAAATCAAAGTTTAAATAAATATAAAAATTAATTTACTGGAAATTTATTATTTGCAAAATTTATTAATTATAATAAAAGAAATAATAATAAAATAATTAATAAAATCTATTACTTGCAAAATATTCGATGATTACGATTTCACACATGGAATTAAAAAATTCAAAATGGTGATTCAAATATGGCGGACGAATTTTCAAAAATCGACGGTTTGAAATTAATTACTCGAAGTTTTTCGTGATTTGGTTCAGAGTTCTATTTTATTTCAATTTTATAATATTTATTTTATTTTGCAATATTTATTTTATTTTGCAATATTTAGCAATATTTCTTTCACTATAGAGTTCAATAGAAATATTCCACAAACATCATTAAACATAAAAATTAATTGTTTATTAACAATTAAATTTTCTAAAGCTCTTAGCTTCGCAAAACTCGAAAATTCGATTGTCTGCTAATTGGCGGATGGAGTTTTTTGACTAGTAATTTTGCCAAAATTATTTTACTAAAAAAAATTCTTGTAAATAATCATCTAATGAACAACAGGCAACAACAAAATCAATTGATTATTAACAATTGAATTTTTAAAGCTCTTAGCTTCGCAAAACTCGAAAATTCGATTGTCTGCTAATTGGCGGATGAAGTATTTTAACTAGTAATTTTGCCAAAATTATTTTACTAAAAAAAATTCTTGTAAATAAACATCTGATGAACAATAGGCAACAACAAAATCAATTGTTTATTAAAAATTGAATTTTTAAAGCTCTTAGCTTCGCAAATCTCGAAAATTTGATTGTCTGCTGATTGGCGGATGGAGTATTTTGACTAGTAATTTTGTCAAAATTATTTTACTGGACAAAATTCTTGTAAATAAACATCTAATGAACAACAGTCAACAACAAATTCAATTGTTTATGAACAATTGAATTTTTTTAAAGCTCTTAGCTTCGCAAAACTCGAAAATTCGATTGTCTGCTAATTGGCGGATGAAGTATTTTAACTAGTAATTTTGCAAAAATTATTTACAAAAGAAAATTCTTGTAAATAAACATCTAATGAACAATAGGCACCAACAAAATCAATTGTTTATTAACAAATAAATTTTTCAAAGCTCCTAGCTTCGCCAAACTCAAAAATTCGATTGTCTGCTAATTAGCGGATGGAGTATTTTGACTAGTAATTTTGTCAAAATTATTGTATTAAAGGAAATTCTTGTAAATAAACATCTAATAAACAATAAACAACATAAAAATGAATTGTTTATTAAGAATTTAATTTTTTAAAGCTCTTAGCTTCGCAAGATTTGAAAATTCGATTGTCTGCTATAATTGGCAGATGTAGTATTTTTACTAGTAATTTTGTCAAAATTATTTTACTAATGGAAATTCTTGTAAATAAACATCTAATGAACAATTAATTTTTATGTTACCTATTGATCATTAGATGTTTATTTATAAGAATTTTCTTTAGTAAAATAATTTTGGCAAAATTGCTAGTCAAAATACTCCATCCGCCAATTAGCAGACAATGAATTTTTGAGTTTTGCAAAGTTAGAGCTTTAAAAAATTTATTAGTTAATAAACAATTAATTTATATGTTAAATTATGTTTTTAGAATTTTTATATTCAACTCTATAGTAAAATAATTTATCGCGAAAGAGAAAGAATGAAGAATAGATCATGTCGTATTATTGAGTTGCGAAGCCTATATGGATTTGTCAGGCGTCTGGCGGATGGTGGGTCGCTATCCTCACGGCACCAATTTTTTTTTTATTCTTATTTTATTTAATTAATTTTTGTAATTATTTAAAAGAAAGGTTTTTCTCGATTTTTAAAAATTCAAAATGCCGTTTCCAATATGGCGGATGTATTTTCGAAAATCCATCGTATTTAATAATTGGAAATCGTCACTCGGGGGGTTTAAAAGGTCCCTGATAACGAATCCGCAGTCGGATTTTGAAAATTCAAAATGGCGCTTCCAATATGGCGGATGGATTTTCGAAAATTCATCGTATTTAATTGAAAATCGTCACTCGGGGGTTTTTAAGGTCGCTGATGACGAATCCGCAGTCGGATTTTGAAAATTCAAAATGGCGCTTTCAATATGGCGGATGAATTTTCCAAAATCGACGCAATTTACTTGAAAATCATCACTCGGGGGTTTTCGGGGATGGCGATTTCGAATCCGCTGGCGGATTTTATAAATTCAAAATGTATTTTCAAGAATGGAAGTTGAATTTTTGAAAAATTGATCGAATCTGCTTAAAAATTATTACTCAGTGGTTTTAGAGGTGGTGATTGCGAACCAAAAGGCGGATTTTAATAATTTAGTAAAGAAAAAGTTTTTATATATGATGAGAGAAAAAAAAGAGAGGGAGTAAGAAAAAGGAGAGGGATATAAGAAAGAGAGGAGAGAAAAAAAGAACAGAGGGGAAAAAGAAAAAAAAAAGAGATAGAGAATAAATAAAAAATGACTGTCAATTTTTAATAAGAAACAAAAACTTTAGTTGTTCCTGGAGATAAATCAAATGCTCAAGACAAAGTTTAAATGAATAAAGGCAGCTGATAAATAAACTAAGCCACAATGAGGGAAAAGTTTCATCGAGAAGCTAAACTTGAAAATGTACTATCGCGGCTGTAAACTCTAAATCAACTTAGCTGGTTAGTCCACTCAGCGGTTGTATTGATACTCTCCGTCTCTCTCTCTCCCTCGACGTTCGGATGAGCATAGATGCAATGTACGAAGCTGAACTGAAATTTCACAATTTACGAGAGACAGTGGGTTTCACAATAGTGTTGCAAATAGAGTAGATACGAGTAAATACTACACTTCACCCGATGCTCTACCGAAACTCTCTCTCTCTCTCTCTCTCTCTCTCTCTCTCTCTCTCTCTCTCTCTCTCTCTCTCTCTCTCTCTCTCTCTCTCTCTCTCTCTCTCTCTCTCTCTCTCTCTCTCTCTCTCTCTACTTTACAAAACCCTTTGTATCCCTAATGATATTCAGCAGAAACTACGACATCAATTTATGCTTTTGGGATAAATCGGACGCTAGTAAATTGGAATTAGGGATAAATGATGGCTAAATGTCATTTGAATTTGACAAGAGATATCTTTCTGACAATTCAATGCACGGTTATACTTGGCAGCAACCAGCATCATGTGCAATTTGCTTTGTCCATAGAGTAAGTAGGTTGCAGGTATCTCTCTCTCTCTCTCTCTCTCTCCTACACTCTCAGTTTCCACTCTCTACATACATATATCTATATATCGGTTCTGATCTATCAAGTTCTCAATACTATCCATCGCCTGATATACATTATCTACTGCAAATGACTCTCGCCATTCAATGCCAATTAAAATTCACTCTAATTGGAATAACTCGATTCAATTTAATAAAAGAATTACAAAATTTTTAAAAGAAAGAAAAAAATCCCAACACAAAATAATGGGATATTCAATCTAATTGCTAATTACAGTTCAATTTTCAAAGAGGTTATATTTTACCCTGAAACGTATATGTATTAGTTTCCGTTTATATTTACTTTTTTCCATGATAACGTTAATTAAATATACATTTTTAAAAGGGGAAAAAAAAAGAATTTTTTTTTTTACTATTCAGAAAATTACATTTCAATCGACCGTATACATTTAATATTGAAGTTTAAAAATTTTAAATATTGCTTCGTTTCAATAGAATTTTTAATCAAAAAATCCGAAGGGAAAATTAAAGCGAATAGAAATAATGTATTCACTTTTTAAAAAAAAAATTAATAGCACACTTATTAGTTTAAAAGTTTAAATAAAATTGAAAAATCAAAATTTCATTCGACTTTTTAAATTTGAAACTGTTAAACATTTTTCATTACTGTTAAATAGTTTTTTAATATTTAATTTAAATATATTTATTTACTCTTCCTGCTATTATTTAATTTAAATAATAAATTTTCTCTATTTAAAATTTTTTAAATATTTAAGTAAATATTTAATTGGGTAAATATTAAAATTAAGTATTACAATTATTGTTTATCAGCAATTATAACTATAATAATTTGAATAGATATCCGGACAAGAAATTCAAAACAAAAAGTCCAAACCAAAAAAAAAATAGTTTCACTTTGGACTTATTTTTTTGATTTTTTGTCCTGGTCAAAAAATGGCCAAAGAAATTACAAATCCAATGAAAAAATTGAGATATGAAAATTTAAATGGTTGCCTTGAATGAAATTCATTTTTTTTTTTTGAGTTTCTGAAAATAATTAAATTAATTGAGTAATTTAATTGTAATTATATTGAAAAAAATAATTTAATTTTTGTAAAGAATTTTATCAAAATTGTTGAAAATAATTGTATTACTTGGAATGATTGCTTTGAAAATTTTATAGAATAATTGAAATTTTTTTATTCATGAAAATAATTGAATTTTTGTGAAGAATTTTTTTATTTATGAAAATAATTAATTTTTTGTTTAGAATTTTATTATTTATGTAAATAATTAAAAGCTTGCGATTTTAATCATTAACAATTTTATTTAAATTCCGATGTTATAGCGTAAAAATGTGGTTTTTTCACATATTTCATTATTTATTATGGATTTTTTGACTTTGGACATTTTTATTTTGGATTTTTTGTACTTTGGACTTATTTTCTTGAATTTTTCGGTTTTAATTTTTTGGATTGGATTTTTTGCCCTGTAATAATTTGAATATTCTTTCATTCATTCACTTTTTCTTTCCCTCACACTCTGAAGTTGCATTTTTTTTTTTTTTTTAATAATTGAATTCTTTTTGTGAAATTTTATTAAAATAGTAGATATTGGAAATAATTGAAATTAGAAAAATTTTGGAAAATAATTGAAATTAGGACAAGAATTTTTTTGACATTTATGAAAATAATTGAACTTTGGAAAAGAATTATTTTATTTATAAAGATAATTGGGATATTTACGAGTTTTTTTTTCAAATTTTGAACATAGTTGAATTTTTTTTTTTTTTTTTTGAAAATAATTGAATTTCTGCAATTATTTGTAATTTCTCCAAAATTGAATTCTTTCAGTGTTTTTAACAAAAATTTAAATTAGAAAATTTTTAAATTCTATTATTTTTAAAATTGATAATTTTTATTTAAAAAAAGGCATTAAAATTAAAATAACTAAATATTTAATACTTTTTAAATACTTTATATTTCTATATGAATATTTTTACCTGGAAATTTCTATTAATTTGTGTTCGATGACTCCTTATGTAGAATTTTTTCACTGACTTTAATAAATTTAATAAAAATAAACTTTAAAATATTAAAATATAATAAACTTCAAAATAAAACACTACTTTTTAATTAAAAAAAAAGAAAAAATATTTCTAAACAATCACGATTTCAAAAAAAAATTCGAAAACTCCCGAATGTTAATTAATATATTTTAATTAAAATCACGAGCACACGAAATTTTGGAAATCAAAATGCAAAAGGTCTAAACACGTTGAAGCACGAATTGCGAGTGATGAGAATTTCAAAATAAAATTAGAGGAGATAATTTTCACTATTGTATTGAGTTTACGATTAACAAAGAGAAACCGCCCTTAGCTCGCGCAGAAGTAAACAAACCACTCGAACTATAAGCAGATATAACATTTGAAAGGTCATAAACAGTCCTTTGTTCTAATTCTTATCTATTATTATTATTCCAAGAATTTACATTTTCCTACTTTCAAGTTTTCTAATTTAAATTTCAAATTAAATTTGAAAATTTTAAGAAAATACTATTTAATTTAAAAATAAAATTAAAATGAAATTTTTTATAATTACATTAAAACAATAGAAAATACCTCCTGTATGAAGTGGCAAAATTTCAAATAATAATAATTATTATAAACTATTAATTATTATAAATTATTATAATTAATAGAGAATAAAAATAATTACATAGATACTTTTAAAAATAGAAATTATTTGCAAATTTGAACAATAGATGAAATAAAAATTAATTTAAATCACAATAAATAAATAAATAAATAAATTTAAATGAATAAAATAAAGACAAATAAATCATAGTAAAGTAAAATTCTAAATTTTGCATAATTTTGAAAATAAAAGAGTATAAAATTTGTTAGCATTGAATTGAGTATAAAAGAGATCACAGATTATGAAATTATTTAGAATTAATAACAATAATTAATTAATGGAAATAAATTCAAAACAAAATTAATAATTTTTAATATTAATGAACTAATCGTATTTCACCTTCGAAGCCGAAAGGCATGAGCTGTGCATAATATATTTGTTATGCACATATATTTATTATGCACTAATAATAACATTTATTTAACCAATCATTAATACTATTGGATTAAAAATTTTTAACCAATCATTTAATATTAATATTAATAATTTAATGAAGTCAATAATAATCAAATTACTCAATATATTGAAATAAAGAAAAATTTATTATTTTTTATTATTTATTTTTATATTACTTTTATTCATTTTATTATTTACTTTACTAGAAAAATTATACCAGAAAAACATTTAAAGTAATTGACATTAATTTAAAAATAAAAAAAATTATCAATTTTATGATATATTTTTCTTACCAAACTGATGGATTAAAAAGGGAATTGTGAGTAAGACAGAAAGACAATTACCTGCAACAAACAAAGCATAAAAATAATTATTAATTGTTTTATAAATTATTATTGTTAATTAGATTTCAAATTATTATTAATTAAATAACTAATTATAATTAATCAAATGCCTACTAATTATTTTTTGAATTTTAATTAGTAAAAATATTTACTTATTGGAATTAATCACTGACTCTTTGATTTTGAATTAGTAAATTTTACTAATATATAGTAATTTCAATTAATTTATCAGTAATTATTAAATTCTAATTTTTCAATTATTTAGCAATATTAGAATTTTATTATTAAATTTTATTTTATTATTAAAAATTTCTTGTTATAGAAAAACTTTCAAAAAATTGGAATAAAAATTTAATTAGCGAATAAATTTCTACAAATAACCGAGGATTCAAAATTTCCCTCAGTTACCGAATTAAATTTATAGGACAATAAATTACTGAATAAATTATTCTAAATTACCAATTACCATAATATTGCTGTAATTTCGAAATTAATTCTTCACAAATTTAGGTAAAAATTTCTATAAACTCTAAAAGAAACCTTTTAAAAACAAAAATATAGTTACCAAAAAGAGAGATGAAATTTTTAAAAAAATTTATGCAATATCAAATATTCAATTTTACGAAATTTCGATTATTCTGAAATTCTCCAAATTATTAAAAAATAAGAAACTTCAAATAATTTAAAAAAAAAAAAAATCCAATTGAACTTTTTCAAAAAAATTAATTCTACAGAATTATTAATTAAAAGTGTGAAAAATTCAGAATTTTAACGTTTTTAATTTGAAACCTTTTTAAAATTCAATTATTTTTAAAAATTCACGCTATAATGCTTTCAATATTCAATTATAATCTAAAATTTTAACTGAAATTCATTTTTAAATCAATATTTATTAGAAAAATCTACTTGAATCCAATTATTTAAATACAAAAATATAAATATTTTATTAAATAATTGAATGTTTCTTAAAATCCAATTCTCAAAGAATTTTATCAACAAATTTTTAAATAATTGAATTATCTTGACAAGATTTAATAAAATTTTTAAGAATAATGTCATTTTTCGAGGAATTTCATTAAAATTATATTAAAAATAATATTGAACTTAGCTAAAGAATTTTATAAGAGTTTTTGAAAATAATTCAATACATGTGAAATTTTAATTATTTATGAAAATAATTCAATGTTGTCGTAGAATTTTATTAAAATTTTTGAAAATAATTGAATTTCGGAGAAGAATTTTATTATTTATAAAGATAATTGAAATTCTGACGAGAATTTTTGTAAATATTTAAACAATTGAATTTTCGTGAAGAATTATATAAATTTTGAAAATAATTGAATTCTTGAGACGAATTTTATTTAAATTTCTTTTTAAATAATTAAATTCTTTTGTGAAATTTCATTAAAATAGTAAATATTGAAAAAAATTGAATTAATACAAAAATTTTATTAAAACTTTTGAAAATAATTTAATTCTTTGAAGAAATTTAATTAAAAACGTATTAAAAATAATACTTCAATTCTAATAAATAATAGCAAAGGTTTTTAAAACACTTGAAATTATTTGATGAATTTAAACAAATTTTTTAAGAATAATTACATTTTTCGAGGAATTAAATTAAAATTATATTAAAAGTAATTGAAAGTCTGTGATGAATTTTATTATTTATAAAGAGAATTGAATTCAAAAAAAGAATTTTATTATTTTTGAAAATAATTTGTAAATAATTAAATTCTTGTGAAATTTTTATTATTATTTATAAAAATAATTAATTGTTAATTCTTTCGGTAAATTTTATTAGAGTAGTAGATATATTATAAATCATTGATTTGATGATAGTTTTTGAAAATAATTGAAATTTTGACAAGAATTTTATTAAAATTTTTAAAAATAATTGAATTTCTGCAATTATTTGTAATTGCTTTAAAATTTAATTTCTTTTAGTGTTTTTAAGTAAAATTCTTCTGTAAATCTACTATTTTTAATAATCAATTAAATATATATTAAAAAATTTAACTAATTTCAGAAGAATTTGAATTCTTAATCTTTTCAAAAAGATTTTTTCTAATTAAATTTATTGGAAATCGAAATTTTACAAAATTTTAAATTACAACCTTTTGAAGTTTATATCTATTTATATGAAAATTGTAAACGCAACTCTTCTAAAATTGAATTTATTATGAAATAATTTAAGTAAAATTAGATTTCAAGGATAAGCACAATAACTTGAGAAAACAACAATTTTCCAGGATTTCAATAAAAATTCCCTGACTTTTCCAGGTTTTTTCAAGGTTTATAAAATTTCCTGACATTTCCAGGTTTTCCAGGTTTCTAAGTAAAAAAAGTAAAAAGTAAAAAAAAGTAAAATAAATAAAAAGTAGAATAAATAAAAGTAAAAAAAAAATAAAATTAATAAAAATAAAAATAGTAAAAATAAATTTCCTTCGGTAATTAAAAATTTCAATTATCACCCATTTCGAAATTAGTGAAATGAGAGAGAGAAAAAAAAACAATATTATTTAGCATTAAGTACTACCATTTTGGACACAATGAATGCTGTGGTTATATGAATACATATACAACTCGTATACGCAAAATTTCGGAACTGATTTTCGAGGGTGTTTATTCGCACGGTTGGGTGTTTCCATCGGGGGGTTAACATTGCATTTCACCTCTCTCTATACCTTTCCACCTCCCCCACCCCCAAAGGAATTCAAAGGCAGATATGCGTAACGACGAAACATAAACACGTGGGCGACATGAGAGTATATATACCTATTTTCTGCTGTTGAAACAGAGACTAAAGCTTTAAACACACACTAGCAAATCAAGAAGAAATTTCATGACATGGTCCCGATGGTATATTTCTATATACATATATATTGATGTACATATATATATTTCTCTGCGGTTCTAATTACACAACTAAACCGCCAACTGCGTCACGTAATTAATTAGTAAATAAACAATTAACGTGTCCTAAATCAACAAGAATCAGTTAATATCAAACTAGAGTTATTCATGTTTATGCATCACTTGTTCTTTTCATTGGGAGAGAAAATTTTCCTAAATAAAATATATCTAAAATCACTTTAATACGTTTTGTATGGATAGAAATTGTATCAACTAAATAGTTTTGAAATTAATTTTATCATTTTCGTGAAATAACTATTTGTGTTTTAATTGCGAAACGCTAATTATATTGTGCAAAGTTTTCCACAATTTTGAATTTTCAATTTTGAATTCTAATTATTAATTTCTAAACTTATTGTTTAATTTTGATTTTTAAATTTGATTTTAAATTTGATTTCAACAAAAATTATTTGATTTAAGTTTAAATATTTATTTGATAACAGAATATTTTTTTATAACACAATATTTATTTGAATCGTATAAATTTCTTTTGTATTTTCAATTTTGAAATTTGAATTAGTATACACAGAGGGAGAATTTATATTAAATTTTGCTTTGATGTACTCTTTCCTTAATTTGTAAAATACTTTTACAAAATTTAATTTATTGTAAATTCATTGTAAACAATTTGAAGGCATTTTAATTTAAGTAATTTTTAAAGAAATAACTGAAAAACTAATTAGAATTAAATTTTCAAATTATATTATATTTTTGAACTTTAAAGGATATAAAAAGACTTTAACAAATTTTGATACTAATTTCATATTTGACATCCGATTTTCAAAATTGAAAATAATTAAACTTTCTTGTACGAGGAAAATTGAATTTCACAAAAATTGTTATTTGATATATAAATTAAAAATAATCTTCTTCATTACGAAAATTTTAATTATTCTGAAGAATAGAGGAGGTAAAAAAATTATTATATATTCAACTTTCTGAACAAAGAATATAAATATTTTTTTCAGAGAATTTCCACAACTTATATTTCGAAAAAATTAATTATTTAAAATAATGTTCATAAAATTCTTATAAAGAATTCAATTACTTTAAAAATTAATAAAATTTTTCACTAAAATTCAATTTTTTAAAAATATTTTAATAAAATTTTCCGCAATAATTCGATTATTTTCAAAAATAATAAAATTCTTCTCTGTAATTCAATTATTTTTGAGAATTGTAATAAAATTCCTAGCAACTATTCAATTATTTTCATAAATAATAAAATTCAAAGCAGGATTTCAATTATTCTTAATACAATTTTACAGGAATTGCTCAAAAAATGTAGTTATTCTTAAAAAACTAATTTCAATTCCTCGAGAAAATCAATTATTTAAAAAAATGTGTTTTTAATATTTTTTGGAAGGATTGAATAATTATTTTCAATAATTTAATAAAATTGTTCGAAAGAAATTAATTGTTTTAAATACAATTTCAATTAAATTTTTTTGAAATAATTCAATTATTTTTTAAAATTTTAATAAAATTTTTTTTAACAATTCAATTATTTACAGAAATAATTTTTCGAAAGAATTCAATTATTAAAGATAAATAAGAAAATTATTCCCGAAAATTCAATTGTTTTGAGGTATTTTAATAAAATTCTTTTTAAAATTCAATTATTTTCATAAATAACAATATTCATCACAATAATTCAATTATTTTTAAGAGTAATAAATTTCTTCTTGGAAATTCCATTATTTTAAAAAATTCTAATAAATCGTTAGAAAGAATTCAATTATTTTCAAAAATAATAAAATGTTTTTTTAGGAATTCAATTATTTTCAAAAAAATTTAATAAAATTTCCCACAAACATTCAATTATTGCCAAATTTTTTAATATAATTCTTTGTAAAATTTAATTATCTTTAAAAACTTTTTGCAATTCAATGATTTTCAATTTCTACTATTTTCATAAAATTTCCAAACAGAATTCAATTATTTAAAAAATGGTTTGTAAAAATTTTCGTAATAATTAAATTATTTTCATGAATGATAACAATTTTTATCCATTCAATTCTTTAAATTAGAATTTGCAAAAAATTATTCGAAAGAAATGAATTATTTAAAAATTTTTATAAAATTTTTCGCAACAATTAAATTATTTTTTTATAACTATATTTTAAATTCTTTTATCAATAATAAAATTCGTTGCAGGAATTCAATTTATTAGCAGGATAAGAAAAAAGTAAATATTTTTGATGAAAATTAGTAAAAAATCAGGAAAATAAAAAATATTGAATGTAATTGTAAACAATTACAATTATATGTAAACGAGTTTTTTTGACATTAAAAAAAATGACAATAACCAACAAAAATTAATTTTCAAAACAAAGAAAATGAATGCAGATAATTTTCTAACGGTAAGGAAACTTACGATTATTATAAATATATTCTCTCTCCGTGTATAAAGGAAAAATTAAAATTTTCTTGAAGTTACATTTATGGAATTAAGAAAATTCTTAAATAGTTTAACTTTGTATAATTATTATTATAATTTAATTTTAAATCAGTATTTCGATTAAAAATCGATATTTCAAAGTTCGGTGACAAAAATATTATTAATAATATTAATATCATTATTTAAAAAAATTTTTGCTTTGTAATTTAATAAATAAAGTTTTAACTTTGAAATTTTCGAGAAATTAACATAACTTTTGCGCAAGAAATTAAAATGAAAATATAATTATTTAATTAATAGTTAGTTACTGAATTGAATAATTTTATCTTTTTATAAATATTTAGTAAATTCTTTCTTCCTATTATCGGAAAAAGAATTTATTACATTAGTTATTTATAGTTTATTTATTCGTTGAATATATTTTCATAAAAATTGTACATTTAATTACCAGAAATGTAAATTATTGTGTTAATAAATAAATACAATAAATAATTTCTCCCAAACTTTATTTTCCCTACTTTTCTCTATTAATACTCTATTCGCTTCATTTCGTTTGTGAGAGAATTGTCTCGCCATCTAGGCGGCAATTTAATGAATTAAATTGGCGCGAAATTCAAAATAGGAAAAACCCAATGAATAAATTTTAACCGTTTTACGGTTTAATCCAAGAATTCTCAGGGTGATACTTTCATTTCCTTCCTTAGAGAAATTCAAATAAATACAATAAATAATGAAATGGATTAATTAAAAAATTGTACATTTAATTAATGTAACTTGCGTAGATTGTGTAAATAAATAAGTAAATTAATTAGGGAAAGTATACTGTAAAACTTCTGCAAACTGTACAATGGAGAAATAAATAAAGAGAAGTAAATTAATTAAAAAACTTTATGTAAATAAATAAAATAAAAATTCAAATTCAAATAAACTAAAAATAAATAAACAAGAGTATGATAATTATTACTAAACTAAAATTACTAAAATCAAAGTTACAAAGGAATTTAAATTTTTTAATTTTAGTTTCTGTTTCTCTTTGCTTCTCATTTTTCATTTTTTTCATTTTTTTTTTTTTCATTTATTTTTTGTTGTGTAGCGTGATTATTGTTGAGACTAAATGCAGTGTATTACATGCATTACATATCAATGATGAAACTGGAAACTGGAAACATGTCGATCAAGCATACCAGGTGTCAGCAATGTGTGCTTCAACGAACAGAGTTCTCGAATTATTCGCATATTATCGAACGTGGCATTTGAACTCCCCCAGTCAATCGGATTGGTTCCTTTCCTTTGATGTGTTTAGTCATTGACAGTAAGCTCATATATCGATAGATTGGAATTCGAGATTATCTGTTTTAAGATGAAACACAACTTATTACCGATGTAATTAAACGCTTTCATTATCCAGTCCATATAATTGTACACAATGCGCCTTTAATGCGACTTAACTCATTGATATTATATTGACAAATCAAATTATTATTATTATTATTATTTCCCAACCGTGCAATATTTCATTTTTTTTTTTCATTAAAAAAAACTTGTAATCAATTATTTCAATCGTATTATTTTTTTAATCGTAAAATATTCCATTTTTTTTAATAAAAATTTTTTTTTAATCAATTCTTTCCCAACCATGAAATATTTCAAATTTTTTTTCAAAAAGAAAATATTTAATTAAGTACTTTAATCATATTATTTCCAACTCAAGCAATATTACAAGTTTTTTTTTTTTAATTTTTAATCAATTCCTTTTCGATTGAGGTTAAAGAAAATAATAATTAGTAATTAATTTTAATTATTTTTAATTTCTGCTATTATTTTTTATTGTGAGAATTAATTTTTATTTTAGTAAATTTTTTTCTTAATAATTATTTTTGAAATTTGGAAAGTTAAAATAATATGAAAAAATGGGGGGGAGGCTAAATTCAGGAAATTTTTTGTAATCTAAAATCTTTAAAAAAAACAATGTTCGTTTCTTTTCGGCTTTTGCAAAAAAAATTATTTTCATCAACGCTAACTTCCCAGGGATCTTTATTTTTAAAATTTAGTAATTATTTAGTTTACTAATTGTAATTATTTTAAATAATTAAATTTGACAATATTAGTCAAATTTAATAATTATTATTGAGCTTTAATATTCACTTTTAAATTAAACGACTATATTAGAATTTAACAATTTATTATTTCCTCTCGTTTAATTTTGATGACTATTATTATTATCTTCTAACTATTTATTAATTAACTAATTATACGCTGAAATTATAATTTAATTATTATTAGTGTATGTTTAAAAATAATAATAATAATAAGTCTGGAAGTAAATGAAAATTCCTTCATTGCTTTTATTAATACGGAATATTATTATTTTCATATATACCGAACTTGGTATCGATATTAATTTTAGTCTTTCAGAGTTTATTAAAATAGTTGCGCACCTGCAAGGCAGACAGATGCGTTTAATCTTTTTATAGAGATAAATGTTTAGCATTTCCACAACCGATTGATTTTACGTTATTTAATCGATTAACTATAAAAAGAGGTTGAGATATTTATACAATTTCCAATTAAAATTTATAAGGAAAATATTTATTAATTATTACTTTATTTCATAAAAGTTGGAAAATTCGTCTTAATAGCCTGCGTGACGATAATTTACATTTTTATTACAGACACCAATTTTATTTATAAATTATAATTATAATAATAATTTCATATTTTAAATTTTACTTTTTATTATTTATTGTTTACTGTTTATTTATTTATTTATTTATTTATTTATTTATTACAAACGGGACATAATCCAAGTATTCTCAGGTTAATACTTTCATTTCCTTTCTTACAGAAATAAAATCTAATTTATTCACTTCACAAAATTAACAAAAATCCCATTCCATATTCTTCATTTTCCTGATTTTTTACTAATTTTCATCAAAAATATTTACTTTTTTCTTATCCTGCTAATAAATTGAATTCCTGCAAAGAATTTTATTATTCATGAAAGAATTTAATATATATTTTTAAAAAATAATTAAATTCTTGCCAAGAATTTTATAAAAATTTTTAAATAATTCATTTGTTTCAAATAATTTTATGCAATTTCTAATTTAAATAGTTAAATGGATGAAAATTTTTATTATTCATAAAAATAATTTAATTATTACGAAAATTTTTACAAACCATTTTTTAAATAATTGAATTCTGTTTGGAAATTTTATGAAAATAGATATTGAAAATCATTGAATTGTGAAAAATTTTTAAAGATAAATTTTACAAAGAATTCTATTAAAAAATTAAACAATAATTGAATGCTCAATGGGTATTTTTATTAAATTTTTTTTTGAAAATAATTGAATTCCTAAAAAACATTTTATTATTTATGAAAATAATTGAATTCTTTCTAACGATTTTTTAGAATTTTTTAAAATAATGGAATTTCCAAGAAGAAATTTATTACTTTTAAATATAATTGAATTATTGTGATGAATATTGTTATTTATGAAAATAATTGAATTTTGAAAAGAATTTTATTAAAATACCTCAAAATAATTGAATTTTCGGCAGTAATTTTCTTATTTATCTTTAATAATTGAATTCCTTTGAAAAATTATTTCTGTAAATAATTGAATTCTTAGATAAAATTCTATTAAAATTTTAAAAAATAATTGAATTATTTCAAAAAAATCTAATTAAAGTTGTATTTAAAACAATTAATTTCTTTCGAACAATTTTATTAAATTTTTGAAAATATTTATTCAATTCTACCAAAAAAATATTAAAAAAACATTTTTTTTAATAATTGATTTTTTCGAGGAATTGAAATTAAACTTTTAAGAATAATTACATTTTTTTAAGCAATTCCTGTAAAATTGTATTAAAAATAATTGAAATCCTGATATGAATTTTATTATTTATGAAAATAATTGAATAGTTGCTAGGAATTTTATTACAATTCACAAAAATAATTGAATTACAGAGAAGACTATATTATTTTTGAAAATAATTGAATTATTGCAGAAAGGTTTATTAAACTATTAAAAAAGAATTGAATTTCTGTAAAAATTTTTATCTTTAATAATTGAATTCTTTCGAAAAATTATTTCTGTAAATAATTGAATTCTTAGAAAAAATTCTATTAAAATTTAAAAAAATAATTGAATTATTTCAAAAAAATCTAATTAAAGTTGTATTTAAAACAATTAATTTCTTTCGAACAATTTTATTAAATTTTTGAAAATATTTATTCAATCCTACCAAAAAAATATTAAAAAAACATTTTTTTTAATAATTGATTTTTTCGAGGAATTGAAATTAAACTTTTAAGAATAACTACATTTTTTTGAGCAATTTCTGTAAAATTGTATTAAAAATAATTGAAATCCTGATATGAATTTTATTATTTATGAAAATAATTGAATAGTTGCTAGGAATTTCATTACAATTCACAAAAATAATTGAATTACAGAGAAGAATTTTATTCTTTTTTAAAATAATCGAATTATTGCGAAAAATTTTATTAACCCTTTAACGACGAGATGTGCTACTTTTCAACATGAAATTCAATCTCTTACAATTAGTAGAAAAAAGCCATAAAAGTTTTTAAAAGTCCATACCCTACTATTTTTGGGGTCGCTCTTTCGAATGGTGTGGTCAAAATTTTCAAAAAATGATATTTAACCCTTCTTTTTTCAAAAATACTAAAAAAAGTCAAGTTTTTTTAATGTAATTTTTTTCAAAAGAATTTTTTTCTGTGTCTTAACGCTTTTCAAATAGAACAAAAAGTATCAAAAACGTGTTCCCGATAGTTGTACTTGAAAAATATTCATTTCTAAATTTTATTTTTTTCGATTTTGAATTTAAAATGGCGCTTGAAGGACAAAAATTTTTTCTTATTTTACGTAAGATGACAAACTTTTTCAAAATTGCTCAAATCTAATTGAAATTTGTTACTCAGGGGTTTTCGTGGTCGCTGATTACGAATCTGATGTCCATTTGCCAAAATTCAAAATGGCGGATCCAATATGGCGGATGACTTTTTTAAAAAATTGATCGAATTCGCTTGAAACTCGTTACTCGGGGGTTATCGGGGTCGCTGGTTACGAATCCGATGTCAGTTTTTCAAAATTCAAAATGGCGGATCTAATATGGCGGACGAAATACAAAAATTGTTCAGATTTGCTTGAATCTTGTTACTCGGGGGTTTTTGGGGTAGCTGATTACGAATTTGATATCAGATTTTCAAAATTCAAAATGGCGGATCCAATATGACAGATGACTTTTTTAAGAATTAATCGGATTCGCTTGAAATTTGTTACACTGCGGTTTTTGGGTTCGATAATGACAAATCTGACGTTAGATTAAAAAAATTCAATATGCCGGATCCAGAATGGCGGACGAATTTTTCAAAATATCTCAAACCTGATTGAAACACGTTACTTGTGGGTTTTTGGAGTTGCTGGTTGCGAATCCGATGTTAGTTTTTCAAAATTCAAAATGGTGGAATCGATAAGGCAGACGAGGTGTAAAAAAATATCCTTACCAATTCTTATAGCTATTTTATACCAAGCATTTTGAATTTTTAAAAACGAACATCGGATTCGCAATCAGTGGACCCGAAAACCCTAGATTAACAAAATTCAAGTGAATCCGACTAATTTTTTAATTTCGTCTGACATATTCGTTCCGCCATTTTGAATTTTGAAAAACTAACATCGATTTTCTCGTACCATAGATCACTTTTAAATTTTCCTGTCTTATATTGTGAAATATAGATAAGTTGATACTGGTAGAGTCAGAGCAAAAAGAGTATAATAATTCCGCCATTTTGAATTTTTGGAATGTGACTTCATATTCGTAATCAGCCACCCTAAAAATACCACACTAACAAATTTCAAGCAAACCTGAGTAAATTAAAAAAATTAGTCTTTCATTATACTTTGGCCACTTTGAATTTGTTGAATCTAACGTCAGATTCGTCATAAGTGACGCGAAAAACCGCAGAGTAACAAATTTCAAGCGAATCCAATCAATTTTTAAAAAAGTCATCTGTCGTATTGGATCCGCCATTTTGAATTTTGAAAATCTGATATCAAATTCGTAATCAGCTACCCCAAAAACCCCCGAGTAACAAGATTCAAGCAAATCTGAACAATTTCTGTATTTCGTCCGCCATATTAGATCCGCCATTTTGAATTTTTAAAAACTAACATCGGATTTGTAATCAGCGACCCCGAAAACCCCCGAGTAACGAGTTTCAAGCGAATCCGATCAATTTTTTAAAAAGTCATCCGCCATATTGGATCCGCCATTTTGAATTTTTGAAATCAGACTTCAAATTCGTAATCAGCGACCACGAAAACCCCTGAGTAACAAATTTCAATCAGATTTAAGCAATTTTGAAAAAGTTTGTCATCTTACGTAAAATAAGAAAAATTTTTTGTCCTTCAAGCGCCATTTTAAATTCAAAATCGAAAAAAATAAAATTTAGAAATGAATATTTTTCAAGTACAACTATCGGGAACAAGTTTTTGATACTTTTTGTTCTATTTGAAAAGCGTTATGACACAGAAAAAAATTCTTTTGAAAAAAATTACATTAAAAAAACTTGACTTTTTTTAGTATTTTTGAAAAAAGAAGGGTTAAATATCATTTTTTGAAAATTTTGACCACACCATTCGAAAGAGCGACCCCAAAAATAGTAGGGTATGGACTTTTAAAAACTTTTATGGCTTTTTTCTACTAATTGTAAGAGATTGAATTTCATGTTGAAAAGTAGCACATCTCGTCGTTAAAGGGTTAAAATATTAAAAAAGAATTGAATTTCTGTGAAAAATTTTATTACTTTTGAAAGTAATTGAAGTCTTCATAAGAATTTTATTAAAATTGCTTCAAATAATTAATTTTTTCGAAATATAGGTAATAAATATTATGAAACTTTTATTAGTTTAAATAATTGAATTCTTGTGGAAAACTTTATTTGTATTAACTGAATTTTTCGATTATTAATTTAAAATAGTAATAAAAATAATTGAAATTCTTCGATGAGTTTTATTATTTTTGAAAATAATTAAATTCATGCTTAGAATTTAATCAAAAATTTTGTTTAAAAAATTGAATTTTCGTAAAAAATTTTATTATTAGTGAAAGTAAGTAATTGAATTTATATGAAAAATAAATTGCATAAAATTTTGTTAAATTATTGATTTTTACGAAATTTTTTTTGAAAAAATAAGCGAATTAAAAGTAGTGTAAATTTTTATTATTTTTGAAAGTACATTATTGAATTCTTCATAAGAATTTTATGAATATTATTTTAATTAATTAATTTTTTCGAATTAAAAGTAGTGGAAATTCTCTAAAAAAAATATTTATATTCTTTGTTCAGAAATTTGAATGTATAAATAACTTTTTTACCTTCTCTATTCTTCAGAATAATTAAAATGTTCGTAATGAAGATTATTTTTAATTTAGATATCAAGTAACAATTTTTATGAAATTACATTTTCCTCGTATAAGAAAGTTTAATTATTTTCAATTTTGAAAATCTGATGTCAAATTTGAAATTAGTATCAGAATTTGTTAAAGCTTTTTTATCTACTTTAAACTTTAAAGTTTAAAAATATAATATAATTTGAAAATTTAATTCTAATTAGTTTTTCAGTTATGTGTCATAATAAGTATATTTCTTTAAAAAATTATTTAAATTAAAATGACTTGCTGGTTGAAAAGTAAAATAATTTTAAAAAATAAATTAGTCAAGAAAACGAAATAAATAAGCATTCAAGAGATTTTTTCGCTCGAAAGTTCTTTGACCCTGAGAGAAAAAAAGGGGGGAAAAAAAAATAAAAGTAACAAAATGCGTTAACGCCTCGTCGAGCGGGCAGCTGCGTTTAAAAAAGGCGAACGCGTAAAACGTATAAGTCGTATAAGCATCGGTGCGAAACGACCGAATGCTATTCGCGAATCGTGTGCACGCCCGCAGTCAAGCTGCAGCAAAACATGTCGACGACCGTTCACAGTTCAAGGGATGATGCCTGCTTCCTTTTGAGACGTGTATTTTCTTCGATCGAATTTTTGAAGCCCCACAGAGAGAAAGAGAGAGAGAGAGAGGAGAGAGTCCGGATTAAACTATGTGCAAAGAGAGGCGAAACTCTTGGAATGAATTTTCGGCAACCAATATATCTCCCCCTCTCACTCACTCACTCACTCACCCTTTTTTCCAATGTCACGCTCGATTTCATTGTGATAAATAATGTATATATAAACTATTTGGGGCTGGCTGATCTTGAAAAATTCCATGTGAAAAATATTGAATTTTGATTCTCAAAAAAAAAAAAAAAAAAAAAAAAAAAAACTAAAGTGAATCATTATTAGAGAGAGGGGGAGGAGTGATCGAGGATGAAGAGGCAGAATTTTTAAGAAGATACTAACTTTGTAAACTCAATATAAAAATATATTAATCAAAGTCCACTTATTGATTTTGAAGCGTAGTGGATTTTCCATTGGGGGTCGAGAGGGGTGCAAAAAATTATCTTCATTCAACAAAGTCAAACGGTTCATTGGATTTTATTGATTATTCTTTCCTTTATGGAAAGCCTTGTACCGATAATGGTTTTACAACTCCACTTTTCTTCTTTTTTTTTATAAGAGAAGATTTCCCCTCCTGAAAGTTAACAAGTTTATTTGACAGTGATGCTTTATTATCCCATTCTCTAAATTTTGAATCGGTGAAATTTTTTTGCTTTCCTGAAAACTGTTTTCAAACACATTAATTAGTTTCAATTTAAAGTTTAAACAAATTAGTATTATTATTATTATTAAATATTATTAAATATTATTAATATTATTATTACATTATTATCACTAATATTATTGAAATTCTGCGAAGAATTTTATTATCTATCGCAAAATAATTGAATTTTGAAAAATTAATTTTATTAAAAATTTTGAAAATAATTAAATTTCTTCGAGGAATTCGGAATTTTATTAAAATTTTTCAGAATTACTTTTTTTTAACTATTAGCGGATTTAAAGTTAAAAAATTGTTTCCTTTCTTTCCTCTATATTTGATTGAATTGTAAATTTACAATTAAAGAAAAAATTTACTATGGAAAAAAATTATTCATTTTTTGTAATTAATAATTATTTTGACAAATATTTATACTTGAACTAAAATTAAACTAAAATTATTGTCAATTTCAAAAGGTTCACATCTTTTCCCCCATTTTATTGAATCATAATTGTAAAATTAATTTTCGGAGAAAAGTTTATTTGTCACGTACAATCAATAATTATATTAACAATTTATATAAACAAATTAAAAATTATTATTGTGAATTTTATGTGAACAGAATTTCGCTTTCTTTTCTATATTATAAATTGAATCGTAAATTGAAATCTGGAAATAATAAAATTTTCTCCATCTCCTGCAAGTAATAATTTTATTATCGATTTATGTAAACAAATAAAAAATTGTTATTTTTAAGTGAAAAATAAAATTCTTTTCCTTTGCTGTATATTTGATTAAATTGTAAATTTTATTTTATTGATAAAATTAATAATAACTACTGCAATTAAAATTTTCATAAACAATTTTAATTACAAACTATTTTCGTAAATTATTATTCAATGATTTTTATAAATAATAACATTTTTTTTACAGGGATTCAATTATTCTCATAAATACATAATAAAACTCATCGCAGACTTTGTAATTGTAATGTAATTATTCAATTAAAAATTTTATTAAAATTCAGCAAAGAAATTCAATTATTTTAAAAACTTTTGCTAAAATTTATTTATTACAATTTAAGTATTATTTTCAATACATTTTTAATTAAATTTCTCCAAAAAAAATTAAATTATTTTCATAAATAATGAAATTCTTTGTAACAATAAAATTTTTTTTCAAACTAATTTTCATAAAATTCTTTTTAGAAATTTAATTAATTTCAAAAATTTATCAACATTCAATTATTTTCAATGTTTACTATTTAAATAAAATTTCACAAAAGAATTCAATAATTTAAAAAGAAATTTTAATAAAATTCGTCTCAAGAATTCAACTATTTTCTAAATTATTATAATTCTTAGCAGAAATCGAATTAATTATGTTAAAAAATTTACAAAAATTCTCGTCAAAATTTCAATTATCTTTATAGAAAATAAAATTTCTCTTCGAAATTCAATTATTTTCAAAAATTATATTTTATAATAAAATTCTGGGCAGAATTTCAATTACTTTTAATACAATTTTCATCAAATTTCTCGAAAAATGAAATTATTCTTAAAAATTTTATTAAAATTTGTCAAGAGAATTAAATTATTTAAAAATTTTGTTGATAAAATTCTTTATGAAAATTCAATTTTAAGAAACATGCAATTATTCAATAAATTGTTATTTTTGTATTTAAATAATTGAATTCTAGTAAAATTTTTTTATAAATATTGATTTAAAAATGAATTTCAGTTAAAATTTTAAATTATAATTGAATATTAAAAGCATTATAGCGTCGATTTTTAGAAATAATTAAATTTTTAAAAGGTTTTAAATTAAAATCTTTGAAAATTTTAACTTTTCATACTTTTAATTAAGAATTCTGTAGAATTAATTTTTTTCAAAAAGTTTAATGGAATTTTTTTTTAATTATTTAAAGTTTTAAAGTTTTTAATTTTTTCATAAATATTGATTTAAAACTTAATTTCAGTTAAAATTTTAGATTATAATTGAATATTAAAAGCATTAGATCGTCGATTTTTAGCAATAATTAAATTTTCAAAAGGTTTCAAATTAAAATCTTTGAAAATTTGAACTTTTCATACTTTTCATTAAGAATTCTGTAGAATTAATTTTTTTCAAAAAGTTTAATGGAATCTTTTTTTAATTATTTAAAGTTTTTAACTTTTTAAATTAAAAATTTCCAATATATTTAATTGAGGAATGTCAGAATAATCGAAATCTCATAAAATTAAATTGTAAACAATAGAATTTGAAAATTCTCAAAGAACTTTTTCAACAATAATTATTAAAAAAAATTGACATAAATAAGAATTTTAGTTGAAAATTGTAGAAATGAATAATCGTAATGATGAAAATAATATTTGAAGAAGTAACAAAGTAGCGAGTTTTATAATAATATTTTTATAAGTTATTGAATTTCAATTTTTTGAAAATTTTTAATTTACTTAATTTTAATCATTACTAAATAAATATGTAAAATTATTAACTATAAAATAATGAGGATGAAAATTGAATAATTTTGAACTATTTGAACTGAAAAAAAATTGTACAACAATTTTTTTTTAGTTCAAATTGTTGTACAATTTTTTTTTAGTTCAAATAGGTAGTTCAAAATTATTCATATGAAGAAAAAATTGACAAAATTATTAATAACAATAAAGAGGAAAAAGTACAAAAAAAACAGAAAAATACAAACTATAAATATTTCTATCTCGTTAGATAATGGATGTGAGGAGAATTTTTTCGTGTGACACTCTCTGTGGAATATATTTAGCGCAGTAAAACTTGGAGTGGGTCACAGAAATGTCACTTAACGTTGACTTTTTTCTTTTTTTTTCTTTTTCACTCGTTTTTTTTCTTTTTTTTTCTTTATTCTTTTTACTCGCGAGAACGCGCGCGTTTTTACCTTCTCTACGTTGGGGTGACAGCTGTCAGCCGTGCCACAACATTTAAGCGATCCGTTTAAAATCTGAACACATCCGCTGAAGAAAGTGCAGACGGAGTAATACTTGTTAACAAGCCGATCTTCGCCCAAATGACGTGACGTAGAAATATTTTTCAACATAAACACAAATATATGAGACAAAATAAAAAAAAAACAGTGCAAAATTTTTCTTTTTTCCTAAATTTTTTTTTTATAATCAGGTGAACGTCTCTTTTCTTTTTTCTCTTAGTCACTTAGCGGCTTTCGAGAAGCTTTTCAAAATGCCGTCACGACGACAGCTAGTCATTACTCATTGTAGGCACTGTTTAAGCGACGATTTTCAACGAAATTAATGGGAATTTCGATAATAACCAAAATGGAGATTTTCTTCTTTCATTTTTATGGAAAAATAGAATAGAAAATGGAAAATGTAAATCAGAAAATTTTATGCCAGGAAATTTTAATGCTAAAAAAATAATTGAATAATAATAACTATAATTATTAATTTAATAATTAATTTAACAACGATAAAATAATTTGTGCATAATAATTTATAATAATTGAATAATAATCGAATAATAATCGATTAATAATTGAATACTAGTTAGTAATTAATAATAATAAATATTTTAATAAAAATGTAATGACAGAAAAATTTTTAATAATTAGAATAATAATCAGTGCATGATAATTAATAATAATAAATACGAAATAACATTAAATTAAAAATCTAAATATTTAGGTAATTAAAATTAATTCAATTATTTGAAATCCAATCATTCAAAATTTACAAACAAATCCAATTATTTTCAATATCCACTATTTTAATACAAAATTCCAAAACAAATTTAGTTATTTAAAAAAAGAAATTAATAAAATTCTCCGAAAAAGTTCAATTGAAATACATTTTTCATTAAATTTTCCAGAAATTAACTATTTAAAAAATTGGTGTGTAAAATTGGTCGAAAAAAATAAGAAATTAAATTTAAATTATATTAAAAAATAAATATAATTGAAATGAAAATGTAAATGAATTATAATTCTTGTGAAGATCAATTTAACAATGAAATTGTAAAAAAATAACGTTCAATATTAATTTTAAAAAGTAAAAGCAAAAAAATCTCCCGACACACACACACACACACAGCCTTTTGAAAATAATTATTAATGTCAAGAAGAGAATGGAAAAAGTCTGAATTCTTTCATTCTTTTTCTAAAAATAACTTTTCATCAAGAAATTTAAAAAGAATTTTTTTTATCCTCTTCCCCCTCCCGAAAAAAAGAAGAAGAAGAAGAAAAAAAAAGAAAGAAGAAGCGAGGATTCAATTTCAAAATTCTTGGAGTCTGGCTCATATCACGTCACTCATTCTACAATTCTTCCTGTCGCGTTGCTCAGCCAAAAGAACGTATCCCTGACATCAGAAAAGAAACAAGAAATAATTTCCTTCTTGTGTTCCGGTAAAGAAAAATTGTCTCCGGCAAAAAAAAAATGAAAATTTTTTTTCAAAACCATAACGAAAAACATTATATTGAGATATAATTGGAGGAGAGGAAGGTTTTTTTTCTTCTTTTCATGGTAAAAAAATAATCTAGTTAGAAAAAGTAACAATACTAGTGAGTTTTTCCTTTTTATCCATGGACCTAATTTTTCGAACCTAAAATTGAAATTTTAGGTCAGAAATTAAAACGTCTTTTGACTACATAGGAAAATTTTTTCTTTAAAAAATTCATTATTAAGATTCGTTTTTACAAATGAATCTTAATAATTAATTTTTTTACCCTTTGACCTAATTTTTGACCTGCACTTCAAGGTTCAGTTCTCTAACCCATGACTTTAAAAAAAGAATTTTTATCTTTTCTTTTTATTCTATAAAATGACCTGAACTTTAACGTTTATTACTCTCGCTATTTGATTCTTTTCATTGATTCTTAACAAAATTTTGAAAAATTGACTGAACCTAAATTTTTTTTTACTATTTTTGAACCTAAAATAAACCACAAACTATTTTTGACCTCAAAATGCAGATCTTTTGGAACCACAATTTTTTTTAACTAACTAACTTTTTCAAACCAAATTTAGGTCAAGAGACAAGTACCATTATTCGATTCAGATCTAATTAGTGAATAAAATCCTGACCTAAATTTTATAATTTTTGACCTCCAGAACCTAAAATTGCAATATTTGTAATTTCAGGCCTCTTGACCTGCGTTTCGTACTTAAAAAATTGTCCTTTAAACCTAAGGTCACGAGTTTGAGATAATTTCCAAAAATTAGATAAATTTAGGTCAAAATTTACAAGTGAACATTTATTTTGATTCAAAATGTAGGTCAAGAGGCTCAGATTTTTTTTAAGGTCTCAAAAATTTAGATAAAAGGCAAAGAGGGATTTATAATTCAGGTCAAAAGTTCACAACTGAATAATTGTTTAGGTTCAAAATGTAGGTCAAAAGACTGGGATGGTTTAAAAAATTTACGTACTCGGCAAAGACAGATTTAAAATTCAGATCAAAATTTACCACCGGAAAGTTATTTAGGTTCAAAACGAAGGTAAACTAGGTTTTAGAAAAATTTCGGTAAAATTCAAAAATAAAGAAAATAAATTTAAAATTCAGGTCAAATTTTGCTACTGAAGAGATACTTGGATTTAACATGCAAATCTAAAAGCTGGGAGATGATCCTAAAAATTTAGGTAAAATGCATCAGAGTTCAAAGATTTAGGTCAAAATTTACAGTTGTTTTAGGTTAAAAAGTGAATTTAGGTCAAAATGCAAGCAAAATCAGACTGAAATATTTTCAGAAATTTAACTAAAAAGGAAAAACAGATTTAAAATTTAGGTCAAAATTTTCAGTTGCAACTTTTAAGTCTAAAAAATTTAGATAAAAGGCAAAACCAAATTTAAAATTCCGTTCCAAATTCACAGTTAAAAATTTATTTGAAACGCAGGTCAAGAGTTTGGAGTAATTTAAAAAAATTAGGTGAAAAGTATAATTATAACTTAAAATTCAGGTCAAATTTTTTTTTTTTAGTTTCAAAGCACAATTTAAAAAATCAGGTCAAAAATTAATAAGAGAAGAGTAAGTATAATAAATAAATAAAAAATAATAAATAAATACTAAATAATACTAAATATACTAAAAATAGTCAAAAAAAAAAAAATGGAAAAAACCTTTTTTTCAAAAAAGAAATCTACCTGGAATATTATTAAGTGATTAATTAAATCTAATACGATATAAAAAAAGAGGAAAATTATAAAAATTAATCTGACAGGCACTTGGCCCCCTAAAATCTGTTACCAAGCGAGAAAAATTGTTTCTTATATGGGAAGGACTAAAAGGAGAGGTATATATATATATATAGCTATAAATTCTGAGGAGATTCCCGTACACGTACTGTATATATCTATATACACATATATATGGGGAAAAAGGAGAGAAAATGAAATCTTGAGAAGTTTTGGCGTTTACCAGAAATGGTCCTGTTTGGTGTCGATTAGTAGCCCATAAATTTGATCAACAACCACTACGTGAACACGTCATGCAATCTGTTTTTTTTTCTTTTTTTTCTTCTTTCGTATGTGTTTTTTTTCCTTCTTACGCGCGCGATGTGTTCATTCGCATTAAAGAATGTGTGGTATATATAAGATTTATCGAAGTACGTTTCGCGTCTCATTTTTTTCGGATTATGTTCACACAAACACAGACACATTCATAAAATGTGTCGCACACAAGATACATATAAAACTTTTCCGTCTGGTATTATACAAAAAACCGAAAGTCATAGTATATGTGCGGTAAATGAGAAACGAGGGGTGTGTAATTGCTATAAGAGAGAGAGAAGGAGAGACAGGAGAGACAGGAGAGTAAAAGAGAGAAATTGAGAAAAAAGAGAGAGAGAGAGAGAGAGAGAGAGAGGAAAAAAAAGGGAAAAAATGAAAGAAAAGAAGTAAAGAAGAGAAGAAGACTGAAAACAAAGTAAAGAGCTCCCTTGAGTGGGAAAAAATTCCTCTGGAATAACTAACCAAAAGATAAAAAAAATAGAAAAAAAGGAAGAGAAGAGGAAAAAAAAAGAAGACATAACAGAACATAAAAACAAGACACGCGAATTATAAAGAGACTTGATCCTCCTTTGTGGAAGCTTCACGAAGAACGGGAAGAAGCTAATTAGAATACCTTTCTCCGGCACATGATTCAAATAAAACGTGTACATTTTTAGTTAATTAATAAACGAGCTAGATTAGCGCAAGATGATTAAAGATAATATTTGAAATTTGTTTCTTCTTCTTTCATTTGGAAATCTTCAAAGTCAAGAAAAATTCTTTGCTTAAAAGGAGAGGAAGAAATTTTTTTTTTTTTTTAGTATATAGAGTTAATTTTTTTCACGTGTGTGTAACTCATTTGAATTCATAGTCACAATTTATAAACGAACAAGAAACAAAAAAAGTTTGAGAAACGCTTTCATAAACTCTTTTTTTCTCTTTTGCTACTGCAATAAAAAATAAATAATTAAAAATACAAAAACTAGTGAAAAAAAATTATTTTTATAAATAAAAAAATTTCTAAAAGAATTTCAATTATTCATAGAAAATTTTCAAAACAATTATTCCAAGATATCCAATTATTTTCAACAATTTTTATGAAATTCTTTATATTCAATTATTTTTAAAAATAAAAAAATTCTTTACAAAAATTGAATTATTTTTTAATAAATAAAATTTCTAGAAGAATTTCAATTATTCTAGAAAATTTTTAAAACAATTATTCCAAGAAATACAATTATTTTTAACAATTTTCATGAAATTCTTTACAAAAATTCAATTATTTTCAAAAATAAAAAAAAAATTCTTCACAAAAATTGAATTATTTTCATAAATAAAAAAATTCATCACAAAAAATGGAATTATTTTCATAAATAAAAAAAATTTTTAGAAGAATTTCAATTATTCTAATTATCTATAAAATTTTTAAAACAATTATTCCATAAGAAATACAATTATTTTCAACAATTTTGATGAAATTCTTTACAAAAATTCAATTGTTTTCAAAAATAAAAAAAAATTCTTCACAAAAATTGAATTATTTTTATAAATAAAAAAACTTTCTAGAAGAATTTCAGTTATTCTATAAAATTTTTAAAACAATTATTCCAAGAAATACAATTATTTTCAACAATTTTGATGAAATTCTTTACAAAAATTTAATTATTTTTAAAAATAAAAAAATTTTTCACAAAGTTTCAATTATTTTTATAAATAAAAAAATTTCTAGAAGAATTTCAATTATTTTATAAAATGTTTTAAAAAAAGGACAATTTTATTCAAGGCAACCATTTAAATTTTTATATCCTAATTTTTTTCATTGGATTTTAAATTTTTTTGTATTTTTTGACCAGGACAAAAAATCCAAAAAATAAATCCAAAGTGAAATTATTTTTTTTTTTTTTACTTTTTTGGATTTCATTTACTTTGAAATTTTTTGGTTTGGACTTTTTGTTTTGGACTTCTTGTCCAGATTATTAAAAAAATTTATTTTAATGAAGTAAACATACGTTCCAAACAAGTAAATAAATAATTGAGACAATAGAATGTAATTGATTGAAAAAATTATTTATACTAATAACTAATCATAAAAGTCCAAAAACAAATGTAAATCTACTATAAAATTATTTAGGATAAAAATATTTCAAAAAATGTAAATCTGCAAAATTAAATTTATGATAAAAGTCCACTAAAATAGAAACTTTCATAAGTTTTTAATTATTTTCATTTTTGACAATATTATTATTAATTACATTTGCAACTGCTAAAAGCTACAATATGAAATTAATTAACAATACAATTTAAAAATAAGAATAAAATAAAAATCTACTAATGGAAATTATCGAAAGATATAATAAAATTTTTTAAAAATCTGGAAATAATACAAAAAATTCAGTGGGATGTAAAATTAATAATTCATAAAATTTTAAAATAAATGCAAAATAAACTTCCATACATGAATTAATAATCGAAAAAAAACAATCAATTGTTAAATTAATTACTAATGAAACTGAAAAAAAACAATGTAAATATGCAATTGAAAAGAAAATTAAATATAGAATGAATTTATTATGTAATTCTAAAAAAATGAAATCAAAATATTCAGTTGTCTATAAAATTAATTATTAACAAAAAATCTTTATATAAATTTTAAAATAAATGTCAAATAAAATTCCAAATATGGAAATAATCGAAAAACAATTATTTATTAAAGTAAAATACCGATAAAATTTTAAAATAAATATAAAATAAAATTCTAAAAATTGACATAATAAAAAAAATTCCGTCTGTGATAAAATTATTTTTACCTATAAAAATAAATAAAATAATTATAAATATTAAATAAAATTCCCAAATTTGAATTAATCGAAAAGAAAGTACAATGAATTGTAAAATTAACTAATAATAAAAAAATTTAAAAGATTTAAAAATTTTAAATAATTAAAAATAATCTAAAATAAAATATAAAATAATTTAAAATAAAATATAAAATAAAATTTAAAAAAGGAATATTAAAAATAATTGAGAAAAAAAAGAATATTTATAAAAAATACAATCTACTGTCAAATCGATTAATAGATTTGCAAACAATGTAAATAAAAAAAATAGTAAGAAATCTTTTACTTTTATTATTTGTATCGAAAAAAATTTGTTTACCTTGAAAATAATTATATTTTCAATAATTTTTCTTGTCCTAATTAATTTTTAGTATGGACCTACCCCTATCAGTTCATTTTCTCTCGGAGGACAATAAAAGAAAATAATTTGAAAACAAAATAAAAGTCAACAAAAACTTTTGTTTAAACATCTTTTGAAAATTTTGTTGAAAGACAAGAGAGAAAGAAAAAAAAGGAGAAAATTTGCTACAAATTTCTGCACTTTGTAAAATTATTTTTCTCATGTAAGAAACAATAAACTTCAAAAGACTATTTGTATATTCAAAAATTGAAAATAAATATCTTTCAAGGGGGAGGGAAAATTTTGCACCAAAAAGCTTTTTGAAACAAAACACGATGAAATACAAAGAAAATATACAGTGAAGAAAGATGGAGATAGAAAGTGGGTAGAGGAGGGGGGTAGGGGTGTTCCTTTCTTCTTTGAAGGATTTTCTAGGAGAAAATAAATTAAGCTAATTAAAATCCTACTCTCTCTCTCTCTCTCTCTGTCTCTCTTTTTTTTCTCTCTCTCTCTCTCGCGCTTTATAACGAAGAGAGAGCACATGTTTAAAACAGATAACCGATGTTGAATTAATTAACAAATTAATGAAAATTTCCGAGATAATTAGTGGAGCCTTAATTTGCTAAAAGTGAGAGATAGACAAGAAGTGATGAAGAGACGTGAAATTCACAAGACACAAGGCAGTAGAGCGGTATACTCTTCTTTTGCATTCCCCCACAGTTTCTCAGTTTCGCGAAGGAAGCTTTATTCTCACATAGTAGGTAAATTTTCTCGAGAAAGAAGGAGAGGAGAATTCTCTCTTTCTCTCTCGCTCTCATTTTTTTTCTATTTCTCTCCTTTTCTCGAATGATAATTGTTACTCTTTAATTTAACAATGTTCATTTTTTTTATTAATTTTTTTTCGCCTTTTTTCCCCCTTTTTTCATGTCTACGGATTTTTTTTTTCTATTTTTCATGTCTTTTATACGCAGCGCAAAAATTAATTGCCACATTATTTCGCAGAATTTAACTAAATAGAGAAAATTTCTAAATTAAACAATTTTTAAACAATTGTAATTAATAAAAATTAAAACGATAACAATAATAAACATATACTTTTAATATTTTTATCTTTTTAATTTTTAATTTAATTTATTGATTCTTTTATTTTTCTTTTATCTTATTTTTGTTTATTTTACTTAAGACCTCTTGTTAAATTTTTTTGTTTTAATCACAATTTTTCTAAAGATATTAAAATTGAGATAAAAAGCGAATCAAAATGTTTGCTTCGCAACACATTTGATTCGTTTTTTTTTGTCTCAATTTGATACATTTAGAAAAACTGTGATAATAATATAATAAAGGACAATAAATTCTTGCCGTAATAATACAAAATAATATAAAATAAAATATAATACAAAATAATAATATAATAATACAAAATAATATAAAATAAAATATAATACAAAATAATAATATAATAATACCAAAAAAAAATAATTAATAATAATAATAATAATGATTAAAAAATTGACCTGCATTTTAAATTTATATTGTCCTGACCTATGAATTTTTTATCTAAATTTTCAGTATGTTTTCTTAATTCTTGAGAATTATGAGAACCGGTTTTTAAAGAAATTTAAAAAAAGTTTAAAAAATAAAATAATAAACAATACAGCAAAAAAAAAAAAAATGAAATAAAGAACAATGAAAAAAAACAAAACAAATAGAAAAACAAAAAGTAAGACAACGACTAATAAAAACCCAACAAAGTAACGAACAGAAAAATATAACTACACAATCTTATTAAATTTGAGTTAGTAAAAATGTTTACTAATTTACTAATTTACTTTTTGCTTTCTAATTAGTAAATTTTACTAATAAATTAGTATAAATTAGTATTTATTAGTAATATTTACTAAAATAAATTTGTAGAAATGAATATTTATCCTAGTATTATATTTATTAGTACAATTTACTATATTAAATAGTAGGTAATATCTAGTAATTTATTAGTGGCTTACAAATTAATAATAACTACTACTAAGTAAAAATTACAAAAAAAAATAGTTAAAATGAATATTTATTAGTAAAATTTACTAATAAATAGTAATTTCTACTAATGTATTAGTGTTTTACTATTATATAGTAAAATCTACAAATTTATTAGTGTCTTACAAATAAATAATATAATTACTACTAAGTAAAATTTACTAATAAATTAGTTAAAATAAATATTTCTAGTAAAATTTATTAATAAATTTTAATAATGAGTTTCTTTTACTATTAATTTCTACTAATTTAGTAGTCAATTTTACTAAAATAAAAGCAAAAAACAGTCACGAATTCAAATTAGTTTGAAAAAGAATAATTATTATCAGATTCAAATTTTTTTTATTAAAATTGACATGTATTTTTAATTTCTTTTCTTCTGAACTATAAAATTTTGACCTAAAAATTACCTTCTTGTCTAAATTAATTTTTTCAAATTTGAAAAAATGCAATAAATTTTTTAGAGAATATAAAAGTATTTATTACTAAATTTGAATAAGTTAAAATGTTTGGTAATTTGAATTTTTACTATTTTGCTATAGAATTAGTAAACTTTACTATTAAATTATTAGAAATGACTATTTTTTAGTATAATTTACTAATTTTGTATTTGTTTAAATTGGTTTTTTGCTTTTGAATTAGTAAATTTTTCTGATAAATTAGTAGAAATTACTGTTTATTAGTAAAATTTACTAATAATTTCGTAGAAATTAATATTTATTAGTAAAATAAAGTAAAAATTACTAATTATTACTGAAATGATTAGAAATTACTATTTATTAGAAGAATTAGTAGAAATGACTATTTATTAGGTAAATTTACTAATTCAAAAGCAAAAAGTCAAATCACAATTTAAAATTAAGAAATATTTTTACTAATTCAAATTAGTGAATTAAATTTCAAATTAGAGAATAAAATTACTAATTAGAGAATAAAATTACTAATTGAATTAGTAATAAATCAAAAAGAAATTAGTAAATATTACTAATTGAATTAGTAAAGTTTACCAATAAATTAGTAAAAATTACTATTTCTTAGTAAAGTTTATTAATAATTTAATAGTAAAATTTACTAAAAATTTCGTAGAAATTACTCTTTATTAGTAAAATTTCTTAATAAGTTAGTAGAAATTACTATTTATTAGTAGAATCAGTAAAAATTACTATTTATTAGAAAAATTAGTAGGAATAAGTATTTATTAGGAAAATTTACTAATTTAAAAGCACATAGTCAAGTCATTAATTAAAATCAGTAAACATTTTCACTGATTCAAATTTAGAGAGTAAAAAAAAATAATTAAAACAGTCATTTTGCTTCTGAATTATTAAATTTTACTAATAAATTAGTAGAAAATACTGTTTATTAGTAAATTTTACTAATAAATTAACAGAAATTATAATTTATTAATAAAATTTACTAATTTTTTATTGTTTGACTTAACTTTTTGTTTTGAATTAGTAAAGTTTAGTGATAAATTAGTAGAAATTCCTATTTAGTAGTAAAATTTACTAATAATTTATTATAAACTACTATTTATCAGTAACATTAGTAGAAATTACTATTTTCTGGTAAAATTAGTATCAATATATTACACTATTTATCAGTAACATTGGTAGAAATTACTATTTATTAGTAAAATTAATTGTAATTAATATTTATAAGTAAAATTAGTAGAAATTACTATTTATCAGTATTATTGGTTGAAATTACTATTTATTAGTAAAATTAGTTAAAATTAATATTTATAGGTAAAATTAGTAGAAATAGCTATTTATTAGTAAAATTAGTTGAAATTAATATTTATAGGTAAAATTAGTAGAAATTACTATTTATCAGTAAAATTTACTAATTAGAAAGCAAAAAGTCAAGTCACTAATTTAAATTACTAACAATTTTAATTAATTTAAATTTCGAGAGTATTTTAATTGTTTAGAACAATTCTACAATGGTTGGAAGGAGGAGTAGTATTGTTTTCCAGTGACGTTTAAAGCGGTTACGTGAGCTTGTTCAGCGTGCACGTTTATTCAAAAGAGGGTCCCCTCCCCCCGCTCTCGTAAAAAAAAGAGAGTTACCGAACAGGTAAAAGGTTTGAAAGCATCAGCTCACGAGCCAAGGTGCGGGATAAACTCTTTGTCACGCCTCAAACATTACACCGTTTCTACACAACAAGGTGCCATGTCGTCGTCGTCAGCTTCTACTTCTTCTTCTTGGTCCCCAACTGCAATTCGCTTCTTCGCCAGCTGACTGCCATTGCCTTAATGTATAAAGAAACATACACACACACAACATTCAAGTGAAAGGATACGTTTCTTTTCACTTTTCCCTCTCTTTCTTTCCAATAAAAAAAAGAGAGATATATATTCTGGATCCCTGATTTTATCAATGAAAACGAATCATGCCCTACTTATGACTAACCCACGAGTGGCACAGGTGCTTTCATTCATCTTCAATAACTCCCGTTTGCGAACGTTTCCGGAGTCACTATATATATACACGGTCTTTTCATCTCCCTCTTTTTTCTTTCATTTTTTATTTTATTTCTATTTTATTTTATTTTTTTTTTAATATATAAACTGCCTTCGACATTCAACTTTTATTAACGCTCAATAAACTTATTTTGGCGAAGTAAATTTTTATTGAAAATCTGTCAAGAAAAAAAAATGGCTAACACATTATATTAATACGCGATCAATTTTTATACGTGTTTTGACGTTGGGGGGTTTTTTTTTCTTCTTCTTTGGCGCATACACATTCGCCTCTGAAAATTATGTCACGACGTTTTACTAAAGTCAATTTTAGTGGAAAAATTTTCTTAAAATTTTCTTTTTAGCAAAGGTTTGATATTAAGGTTTTTAAAGCAGAAGATGTTTAAAGTTTTTATAATTTTAATAGCTAAGGTATTAATTAAATTAGTAGAGCTACTAATTTATTTAGTGAAATTGGAAATTAATTCAGTTGTCTCTAAATTTGAATTGTTAAAAATATTTGATAATTCTACTTAATGACTGACTTTTTGCTTTTGAATTAGTAAAGTTTACTAATAAATAGTAATTTCAACTAATTTCCCTAATAGAAAGGCATTTCTACTAATTTTACTAATAAATAGTCATTTCTACTAATTTTACTGATAAATAGTAATTTATACTAATTTATTAGTAAATTTTACTTGTAAATAATAATTTCTACTAACTTATTATAAAACTTTACTGATTCAAGAGCAAAGCGTCAAGTCAAACAAAAAAATTAGTCAATTTTAATAATGAATAGTAATTTTTACTAACTTAATAGTAAACTTTACTAATTTAAAAGCAAAATGCAAAGTCAGACAAACAAAAAATTAGTAAATTTTAGTAGTAAATAGCATTTTTTAATGATTTATTAGTAAATTTTACTAGTGAATAGTATTTTCTACTAATTTATTAGTAAATTTTACTAATAAATAGTAATTTCTACTAAATTATTAGTAAATTTTACTAATAAATAGTAATTTCTACTAAATTATTAGTAAATTTTTCTAAAAAATAATTATTTCTACTAATTTCTCTAATTATTTTTACTCATTTTACTAATAAATAGTAATCCCTACAAAATTATTAGTGAATTTTACTATTAAATAGTAATTTCTACTAAATTATTAATAAACTTTACTAATACACAGTAATTTCTACTAAATTATTAGTAAATTTTCCTAATAAATACTTATTTCTACAAATTTTCCTAATTTTTTTTACTCATTTTACTAATAAATAGTAGTTTCTACTAAATTAGTAAATTTTACTATTAAATAGTAATCTCTACAAAATTATTAGTAAATTTACTGATAAATAGTAATTTCTACGAAATTATTAAAAAATTTTACTAATAAGTAGTAATTTACACTAATTTATTAGTAAATTTTACTAATAAATAGTAATTTCTACTAACATATTAGGACACGTTACTGATTCAAGAGCAAAGCGTCAAGTCAAACAAAAAAATTAGTAAATTTTTTAATAATGAATAGTAATTTTTACTAACTTATTAGTAAACTTTACTAATTTAAAAGCAAAATGCCAAGTCAGAAAAACAAAAATTAGTAAATTTTACTAGTAACTAGTATTTTTTACTCATTTATTAGTAAATTTTACTAGTGAATAGTATTTTCTACTAATTTATTAGTAAATTTTACTAATAAATAGTAATTTCTACTAAATTATTAGTAAATTTTTCTAATAAATAATCATTTCTACTAATTTTTCTAATTATTTTTATTCATTTTATTAATAAATAGTAATTTCTACTAAATTATTAGTAAATTTTCCTAATAAATAGTTATTTCTACAAATTTTTCTGATTTTTTTTTTTACTTATTTTACTAATAAATAGTAATTTCTACTAAATTATTAGTAAATTTTTCTATTAAATAGTAATCTCTACAAAATTATTAGTTAATTTACTAATAAATAGTAGTTTCTACGAAATTATTAAAAAAATTTACTAATAAGTAGTAATTTATACTAATTTTATGTAAATATTTATGTAAATTTTTATGTAAATTTTACTAATAAATAGTAATTTCTACTAACCTATTAGGACACGTTACTGATTTTAAAGCAAAGCGCCAAGTTAAACAAAAAAATTATTAATAGATTTATTAGTAAATTAATTATTAATAGATTAATAATATAGATAGTAATTTTTACTAACTTTACTAATTTAAAAGCAAAATGCCAAGTGAAACAAACAAAAAAGTAGTAAATTGTACTGGTAAACAGTATTTTCTACTAATTTATTAGTAAATTTTACTAGTAAATAGTATTTTCTACTGATTTTTTTTATAAGTAAATTTTACTAGTAAATAGTATTTTCTACTAATTTATTAGTAAATTTTACTACAAAATAGTAATTTCTAATAAATTTATTTGAGCGAAATTTACTAATTTAAAAGCAAAAATCAGTCAGTAATTAAAATTAGGAAAAATTTTTACTAATTTAAATTTAGAGAGTGAAGCTGCTAATTTATTTAGAAAAAATTTAATAATTATTTTGGTAAAATTTCTAATTAATTATGTAAAGCTACTAATCTGTTTACTAGAAAAAACTAATTTTTTTTTACTAATGATACTAATATAATAAAAAATACTACAACCAAGAAAAATGTTATTGAAACCAAATATAAATTATTTGAGTGAAAAAAAATACATTTCTTTTAGAGATAATTAGGTTGTAATATTTATTTTCGTAATAATTTACTTATTAATTTATTCTCGAATTTATTTTTTTATTTACTGATTTAATTACCAACTTTCCTACGTGAAAAATTTTCAGGGGAAAATATACAGAGAATTTCCTAGCCATTTTTTCACGTTGATTTCACATATTTTTTTGCTTATTTCTTATCTTATTTGTTTATTCATTATTTTATTAATTTTTTTATTCATTCATCCATTTATTTATTTACTTATTTATTTTTTAATAAATTAATTTTTTTTTTAAATTTATTTTTAATAAAATAAATTTTAATTATTTATTTTATTTTTAATAAAGTAAATTTTAATTATTTATTTTATTTTTATTAATTAATTTATTTATTGACCAACTCATTTCTCTTCATATTTTTTCAAAATAGAAAAAAATGAAAAATTGCATATAGCAAGGAAAATAGAAAACGAAGAGTGTTTTTTATTGGTTTTTAAAAGATCAGAGGTCCGACCACTTAGGTTTATCAGAATGTTTATAATACGAGAAGAAGGGGAGAAAAGAAATGAGAGAATGAGAGAGAGAAAAAAAATGAGGGTACTTTGAAAGTCTTATGAGCCTTGAAAATAGACACACAAATCGTTTTGGAAATAGAAAGCCGCTTCTGGTTCTCGTTCATGAAGAAACAAAATATGCACTTTCGATGATCGAGAGAAGAGCATGTTAAAAGCGAGCGAATCCCTAAGGAGCGGCAATCGGGTATTTATGTTTTTGTTAAGCCCCATAAGCACGAAGCACTTCAACGCAACGTTCAAAATGAAAATTAGAGTCTGTAAAACCGTCAACAGGAAATATATATACGTAAATATATATTTAAATTTCATTTCAGAGAAATCGTTAACGCATCGTTAAAATTATATTGCGCCTCTAATCAGATCAATGACTATATAGAAAAAATAAATATATTCTGAGAATTGATTTTTAAATATGACATTTTTTTTCAAGTACTAAGAATTTTTAAGGTATTTATTACTTTTTTATTCTAATAAATTTTTATTGTAATAAATAAAATAAATACAACATTTTCATTATAACTTTTAAAATATAAAAAAAAATTTTAAATAATAAAAAAAAAACTTAAAATAGTTGTCGCTTCTAAATTTTCTCAATGGATTTTGATTCCTTATAGATTTGTATGTTGAGATTTTCAAAAAATTTTTAAAAGTCCCAGAACATTAAAAAAAATAAATTGTTTATAAAAAATTTATTAAATAATAATTATTAAGAAAATATGCTTCTTAAAAATTTTCTGATTCTAAACGAAAGTATATTTTATCCCCTTTATTCCACTTGGTTCATTTAAATTGATTCATTCATTTAGGAAAAATAAATTTTTGTTTAAAAAATTTCAAACAAAATTTATTTTGCAATAACTTTTATAAAAAAAAATTTTTTCTGTTCTTTGGTGAACACATTCCTAAGGTAAAATAGAAATGTTTTTTCAACATTTCGATTTTAAAAAAACACTTTTTATTTTTTGTGAAAATTTAACGAATTTTGATCCAACAAAAAAAAAATTAAAACAGGTCAAGATACAATCCTAATCTACAAAAATGGGTGAAAATAGGTCTACAATAGTATAACTGTTACTATACTATAACTTTAGTAATATAACTATTACTATACTATAACTTTAATAATATAACTATTACTATACTATAACTTTAGTAGTATAACTATTACTATAGTACAACTATAGTAAAGTTATAGTTACATTAATTATAATAAAACTACTCTAGTTATATTACAGTATATTTATAGTATTAGTAGTACTGTCGGGTTTAAATTTATTTATACTATAATTGTACCATATATATATATATATATATATATATATTTGCTACAGATATAGATTTAATTGTGTGTGTATGTAATGTATTCCCCAAAGGAACGGCACGTCAACGCTGACATCGTGTGAGCACCGATCAGCGGACACAACTTCTTAATTAACGTTTCCCGAAACATTTACGTCGGGACAATTCATCATTAAAGTGTATAACTCATGCTTGAAATAAATGAGATGCGATGAGTCGTTATTTTTCCTCTTTTTGATTAAGAGGTATAACAGAAGTCGGATGCATGACTTTCAATTTTAGAACCGCGCAGAGTCTTTAAAATATTCCATTTTGACGCTTATTCTTAGATTTAAAGCCGAACGATCTTTATTAGCTTTTGTTTTTGTGTTGTTAAGAAATGAAGGGAACGGTTGGCATGCCCATATACAATTCTGAATTTTTTTACCTAAAATTTTTTATTTCTCTCATTTTTGTTACCTATTTTTCAGTTTATGGTCGTTTTTAATCTTCTAGCATTGATCTAGTTAAATTTTCGGTTTAAGTACACTTTATTCTGTATTTTTATTGACTTATTTTGACCTGTTTTGCTTTTTTTTCCTTATTCTATTATTTACTGTTTGCTAAAATTAGAACTAAAATTTGGAATAATAATAGCCCTATAGAACTGCTAGTTTTAATAATAGAATTTTGTATTTTACTTTCGATTATTGACCTACAAATGTTGACCTAAAAATGTTAATTTTTGTCTTTCTCTATTTTAATCGACCTAAATTTTCAGTTTACGGTAGTCTTTAGTTTTATTCGCATTGATATAATTCTTGTCAAAATTTCAATTACTTTTATAAATAATACAATTCATCTCTGAAATTCAATTACTTTCAAAAGTAATAAAATTCTTCGCAGAAATTCAATTATATTCAAAATTTTTTTAAATTTCTCGTCAAAATTTTATAAATAATAAAATTCATCATGAAAATTTAAATATTTTCAAAAGTTCTGATAAAATTCTTTACAAAATTCAATTATCTTTAAAAGTATTCCACAAGAATTCAATTATTTAAAATAGAGTTTTCATAATATTTATTATATTACGAAAAAATTAATTATTGAAAACAATGTTTATAAAATTCTTATGAAGACAAAAACTTAAAAAAAAAAAAAACAAAAAAAAAAAACAAAAAACTTAACAAAATTTTTTATAGAAATTCAATTCTTTTTAAACATTTTACTAAAATTTTTCGCAGTAATTCAATTATTGTCATAAATAATAAAATTCATAGCAGGATTTCAATTATTTTTAATACAATTTTACAGGAATTGCTTAAAAAATTTAATTATTCTTAAAAATTTAATTTCAATTCCTCGAAAAAATCAATTATTTAAAAAAACGGTTTTTCCAAATTCTTTGGAAGAATTCAATTATTAACAAAAATATTAGAATTTTTAAGAGGAATTTAATTATTTTCAAATATTTTAATAAAATTATTCGAAAGAAAT
Organism: Leptopilina heterotoma; assembly: GCF_015476425.1. Lineage (NCBI taxonomy): Eukaryota > Metazoa > Arthropoda > Insecta > Hymenoptera > Figitidae > Leptopilina > Leptopilina heterotoma. Next base: position 5,233,822 of record NW_025111118.1, read on the forward strand.
CAATTATATTTTAAATACAATTTTAATTTAATTTTTTATGAAATAATTCAATTTGTCTCTTATAGATTTTAATTAAATTTTTCACAAGAATTCAATTATTTACATAAATAATTCTTCAAAAGAATTTAATTTTGTCGATAAATAACAAAATTATTCCAGAAAGTTCAATTATTTTCAGGCATTTTAATAAAATTCTTTGCAAAATTCAAATATTTTCACAAATAACAATATTCATTACAAGAATTTAATTATTTTTAAAAGTAATAAATTTCTTTTTGGAAATTCAATTATTTAAAAAAAATTTTAATAAAATTCTTGTCAAAATTTCAATTATCTGTATAAATAATAAAATTCTTCTCTGAAATTCAATTATTTTCAAAAGTAATAAAATTCTTCGCAGAAATTCAATTATATTCAAAAATTTTTTTTAATTTCTCGTCAAAATTTTATAAATAATAAAATTCATCATGGAAATTTAAGTATTTTCAAAAGTTCTAATAAAATTCTTTACAAAATTCAATTATCTTCAAAAGTAAGAAAAATCTTCGCAGAAATTCAATTATTTTCAAAATTTTTTTTTAAGATTCTCCTCAAAATTTCAATTATTTTTATAAATATTAAAATTCTTCTGCAGAATTCAATTACTTTTAAACATTTAAAAAAAAAAATCTGTTCAAAATTTCAATTATCTTTATGAATAATAAAATTCTTCTCTGAAATTCAATTATTGGCAAAGAATTTTAATAAAATTCGTGTGAAAATTTCAATTATCTTTATAAATTATAAAATTCATCCTAGAAATTCTATTATTTTCAAATTTTTTTTAAATTTCTCGTCAAAATTTTATTTATCTTCATAAATGATAAAATGCATCCTGGAAATTTCATTATTTTCAAAAGTTTTGATAAAATTCTTTGCAAAATTCAATGATCTTCAAAAGTAAGAAAATTCTTCGCTGAAATTCAATTATTTTCAAAATTTTTTTTTTAATTTCTTCTCAAAATATCAATTATTTTTGTAAATATCTAAATTCTTTTGCAATTTTCAATTGCTTACTAATATTTTATAAATTTCTTCTCAATAATTCAATTATTTTCATAAAAAATAATTAAAATTTTTTTTTTTTCATAAAGTCTTATAATATAAAATAATGATTTTATCACTCGGTCATCTTTAATTATTATAAGTTGTTTAATTTCAAAAAATGTTTTGAATTTGAATGTTTTGAAAAATTTTAATTCCTACGGAAAAATAATATTTAAATATTTATTTAAAAAGAGAATTATTGATGTTTTCGAAAAATTTGAAAGAAATTAGTAAATAAATGTAACAGAATATTTTTTTGACTATAAAAAGTATTGTTTTTTAAGAAAAAAAAACTAAATTCTTTGCTCACAGCTAATTTCTTTACTTTTTGACCTAGAGGGTTAAAATTTGGTATAGTTATAGTATAGTTATAGTATAGTTGTATTATGGTTATAGTATTTGTTTATATATGTGTAATGTATCCGTATGCGAATGTTCACGCACAAATGCACATATGCGTTTCGATGGCGTTAATGTGTACACTGACATTCACAAATTAACTTGGTCTGACACGTCTTAATTTAGGACAAGCTCGCATAACTTAAAGTTTCCAAACACGTGTGTGAAGGAGACAGTGAGAGACGCCTGTCGACGCCACTGACGCCAAAACGTCGGAAGATAGGTTCAAGGTGTTCCGCAAGGAAACTTGAAGAGAGTAATAGTAAGAGAAACGAGGAGAGGGAGGATGATGCTCTTCTTTATTGATCTTTTCACTCAGAAATTCTCAAAAGCCTTCCACAGATCAAGGGAGGAGCTAAACACTCCTACACCACGTTCACGAGTTGTTTAATTACTTTTTGTTTCTTCTTGCTTCTTCATTTATATCTTTCTCACAAAAACTGTCAGAAATTATTCTCAACGCACTTCCCTTTTTACTTTATATAGTAGTTTTTTCTCTATTCTTTTTTTCCTTCTTCTTCTTTTTCTATTTATTATTTTATAGAAACATATTTTTGTAAAAGGTGGTAATTATTTATTGGAGAGGAAAATAAATAGAAAATAATATATTTAATAATATCTCTATTTTATACTCAATTTGGAAGTCATCAACTAAAACCTACTAGTTACTATACTTTTTTTAAGTTATTCTACTATTTTGGTACTTTTTTATATTTCAGCCACTAAAAGCTTACTATTTTTGTTTTTTTTTTCTTAATTTCCACTACTTTAAATTCACTAAAACTAGAAATCAAAAAACTATTCTCAAAAATTATAATAAAATTCTTTAAAACGATTCAATTATTTTCAAAAAATATTCGAAATTCAATTATTTTTAATCTAATTTCGCAAAAGAATTCAATTATTTGAAAAAAAATTGATAACATTCATAAAAAATGCAATTATTTTCATAAATAATAAAATTTCCACCTAGTAATCCAATTAATTTAGAATAGCATTCTCGAAAAAATCAATTATTTAACAAAATTCAATTATTTAAAAAAAAAATTGACAACATTCATCGAAAAATTCAATTATTTTCAAACATAACAAGATTTTTCACAGAAATTCAATTCTTTTTAAACACTTTAATAAAATTGTTCGTAGTAATTCAATTATTTTTAATACAATTTTACAGGAATTGCTCAAAAAATTTAATTAATTACAAAAATTTAATTTCAATTCCTCGAAAAATCAATTATTTAGAAAAATGTTTTTTTTTAAAATTATTTATAAGAATTCAATTATTTACAAAAATATTAGATTACTCAATTTAATGATTTTCAATATTTAATATTTTAATAAAATTTTCCAAAAGAATTCAAGTATTAAAAAATTTTTTTTTAAATTCTACGTAAACATTCAATTATTTGCATAAAATAAAAAAAAATTTCACAAAAATTCAATTATTTACAAATTTTTTATAAATTTCTTTGCAATATAATTCGATTATTTTTCTGAATAATAAAATTCTTTTTAGGAATTCAATTATTTTCATAAATAATAAAACTCATCGCAGAATTTCAATTATTTTTAATAAAATTTTTATCGAATTCCTCGATAAATGTAATTATTATTAAAAATTTTATAAAAATTCGTCAAACGAATTCAATTATTTAAAAATATGTTGATAAAATTCTTTATGAGAATTGAATTTTAAGAAAAATTCAATTGTTCAATAAATTATTTTATTTTTGTATTTAAATAATTGAATTCTAGTAGAATTTTCTAATTAAAATTTATTTAAAAATGAATTTCAGTTAAAAAACAAATAAATTTGAAAATTCTCAAAAAAATGTTTGAAAAATTACTAAAAATAATGGATTTCTCGAAAAATTTTAGTTAACACTAAAAAAAATTTAACTTTGGCAAAGTTACAAATTATTGCAGAAATTTAATTATTTTCAAGAGTAATAAAATTCTTCGCAGAAATCTAATTATGTTCAAAAATAGTAAAATTATTTTTAGGAATTCAATTACTTTTATAAATAATAAAACTCAATGCAGATTTTCAATTATTTATAATACAATATTACAGGAATTGCACAAAAAATGTAATTATTCTTAAAAATTTAATTTCAATTCCTCGAAAAAATCAATTATAAAAAAAAAATGTTTTTTTTTAATTATTTGGAAGAATTCAAATATTTACAAAAATATTAGAATTTTTCACAGGAATTCAATTAATTTCAAATATTTTAATCAAATTGTTCGCAAAAAATCAATTATTTTAAATACAATTTTAATTTAATTTTTTATGAAATAATTCAATTACTTCTTTAGATTATAATAAAATTCTTCCCAAGAATTCAATTATCTACATAAAAAATTCTTCAAAAGAATTCAATTATCTACATAAATAATTCTTCAAAAGAATTCAATTATGTCGATAAATAACAAAATTATTACCGGAAGTTCAATTATTTTGAGACATTTTAATAAAATTCTTTGCAAAATTCAATTATTTTCAAAAATAACAATATTCATCACAAGAATTCAATTATTTGTAAAAGTAATAAATTTCTTCTTGGAAATTCAATTATTTAAAAATATGTTGATAAAATTCTTTATGAGAATTGATATTTAAAAAAAAATTCAATTTTTCAATAAATTATTTTATTTTTGTATTTAAATAATTGAATTCTAGTAGAATTTTCTAATAAAAATTGATTTAAAGATGAATTTTAGTTAAAATTTTAAATGATAATTGAATATTAAAAACAATATAGCGTGAATTTTTAAATTTTGAAATTAATTTTTTTGAAAAAGTGTAATTGAATTTTTTAAATATTATTTGAAGTTTTTATTTTCTAATATATATTTAATTAAAGAATTTATGAATACTTGAAATTGGTAAAATTGAATATTGTAAATAAATAGATTTTGAAAATTGTCAAAGAACTTTTTATTTTAAATTTAAATTCTTTTTAATTAAAAATCACTAATATTTAGTAGAAGTCATGTAGAAATTCTATAGAACTTTTCCAGCTGGGAAAAAAGGTCAAGAATCAAAATTGTTTAAATACCCCACCAATTTTTTTAGAAATGTTCCAAATTTTTTTTCTCAAAATCGTTACTAAAAGTACAATTTAAACACAATTCGTAATATTTTTTCTCCAACCTTCCTAAGAATACTCAACAATAATTCAAAACTTTTACAATCTTGATAAAAAATTGCCAACCATTTTAAAATTTTCAAAAACCATATTTGATAGGAAGAGAGACAAAGAAGAATTTTTTATTTAAAAATAAAAACAATATTTAAAAAAACACTCGCTGTATTTCCATTTTGTTTCAATATAAAATGTACATACTATATTTCTTTTAAAATTCACTAACTTTATATATGTAGATTCCTTTTAAAATTCATAAAACAGTATATATAAAAATTTCTCCTGAAATTTATAAACTCGTTCATTTCGTTTGATATCAGAGAGAGAGAGAGAGAGAGAGAGAGAGAGAGAGAGAGAGAGAGAGAGAGAGAGAGAGAGAGAGAGAGAGAGAGAGAGAGAGAGAGAGAGAGAAGAGAAAAAAAAACTGTTGACTATATTTTTATCTCAATATTATTTAAAATTATAATGAAACTTGTAAATTTTAAAACTGCATTTATCATTTTTCCCTCAATTTCTATTTTTTCTCTCAATTTTCTTTTCTTTTTCTGCTCCTTTTTTTTCCTCCTCTCTATAACACATTACTTAACTCAAACAGCTTGTTAAAAATTTATTACAAGAATAATGTCAAATAAAAAAATGATTAAATAGATGAAATATTAATTCAAATATATATGAAAATTTAGAATAAAATTATTCTTTTTAATGTGTAATAAATTAAAAAAAAAATTTTTTGATTAAGAATCTATTTCTAACAATTTTAGAAAAGAGAAAATTTCGATTGGGAAAAAAATGAATTATTGTCTTTGAGATAGAAGACACTGTGACTTTTATCGATTAAGATTTCAACTAATTTATAAGCTAATTTCTTGAATATATTTATTCAAAGATTGAAATTTTTTTCTCTACTGCCCACAAATGTGCTGTGTGCGCGAGATACCTTTTTTTTAAATATTATGTATTTGAAAAAAAAGTGTCTTCTCTTCCTTTTTTTTCCGTAGCTATAAATCGATTAATTCTCAGCAGGATATTTTTCTTCAATTAATTATTCTTATCTGAATATCGTTAACGTCTTTCAAATAAAAGGGGGGGGGGCGGGGGCTTTACTTAGAATTTCAAACACTCAGTGTCACACTCAGTTTTTTAATTAACTTCTGTTTGTTTTGTTATCTTAAGTTCCCTTCTCAACTACATTAACGTTTTTTTTTTATTCTCTCCTCTTCCCTTTCTTTTTTGCGCGTGTTTCAAGTTTCTTTTGTTTTTTTTTTTTATTCATTTTTTCTTGCCAGTGAGGAGAAATTTTCATATATTTTTTCTTCTCTTTTCTTTTTGGACAGTAGGTGAAAATTTTCTTTTTTATTTTTAGACAATAAAGAAAAATTTTCCTCTTCTTTTCTTTTTTGGACAGTAGAGAGAAATTTTTTTATATTTTCCTTTTAGACAGTATGAAGAAATTGCCATGTATTCTTGCCTTTCAAAGTTTCAACTTGTACTGAACATGAAAAAAGAAAAAATAAAAGTTCCTACTCATGTTACTGCATTTATAAACCTTAAAGGCTGAATCGTCAACAACTGTATTCGTTTTATTTTTTCTGGAAATCTTGAGAGGAGATCGCGAAGAGCAGGAAGAGGTGCCTGCAAAATTGGAGGAAAAGGAAGCAGTTCATTTTTAAGGAGGCAACTTGCGGTGCTAAAGGTTGACGTCCAAATGGAAACATCTGTGATGCATGAGAAAGAAGACGAAAGAAGGGGGAACGAGGGGGGGGGGGTAAAAAAACTACGAGAAAAACACTTTTTCAATGTCATTTTGTTTGTTTTTTTCTGTCATCTTCTTTTTTTTTTTTTTTTTTTTTTTTTGTCTTCACTCTTAGCAACCGAAGGAATTTCAGAATTCGAAGAAAAATATGATGTTGTCGTTTATATTTATTAGAGTGACAGTGATACATTATTTATTTTCATCCATCGTTCTTTATACCTCTCCTCTCACATACGAATCTGTTTTTTTTTCTTTTTTTTTTTTTTTGACAAAAAATGTACCAAGTTATAAATTTTCGATAATCATTATCAATAATTTTTTTATGGAGAAAAATATTTATACAATAATAAAATATAATTGAATAAATATATTTATTGTAGAAAAATAAATGGATTGAAGTTCAGGTCAAAATCGTAGGTCAAGAGGCAAAAATAAACTCAAATTTTAGGTCAAAAATATAGATAGAAGCTATTTTTCATTTTTATTCTACTTTAATTTTATTTTTCATTTTATTATTAATTATTTTATTAAAAACTTTTGAAACTATTAAAAATTAGGTCAAAATCGCAGGTCAGTAGTTGAAAAATGTCTCAAATTAAGAATTAAAGACGAAAATTGCAGGTCAATATCCGAAAACTAAAAAATAAAATTAAGAATCAAACTTTCAAGATAGAGAAAATTCTCTGAAAATTTAGGTCAATTTAGGTCAATATTAAAGGATCAATAGGCGAACGTAAAATCAAAATTCAGGTCAAAATTCCAGGTTAATAGCAAAAAGATAATTTAAATTATTGTCCGAAAATTTAGAATTAAAGTCCAAAATTTTAAGGGAACAGAGAAAGTCCTCCTGAAATTCAGGTCAATTTAGGACGATACTAAATTTTCATTAGCCGAACAGAAAATCGAAATTTTGACCAAAAATTGCCGGTCAAGTGGAAACATTAAAAAATTCGGTCTCAATGGAAAAATGAAAAATGAAAAATGATGAAATGTTATTAATAAAGGTTAAGAAAGAAAATAAAAGTTGAAAAATAAAGCCGCAGAACGAGAATCACAGGTCAAGATTATTGGTCTTGAAAAATTATTTAAAATCCTCAACTAGCAAGTATTTCATAAAATTATTATTACAAAATTCCACAGTTATAAAATTTCATCAAAAAACAAGAAAAAAAAAACTTTTGATTTGAATTCAGAAAATTCAGAACATCCAGAAAATTTAGACAGAGAGAATTTATATATTAAGGTGTGATTATTAACTTTTTTCAGAAAATAAAAAAATTCGATATTGTACTCTACACACATTCTTCTCAAATTTCGTTTTAAAATATTAATATCACTGACAAGAATAAATTCGAGAATAATAAATTTCATATTTTTGAAATATATAGTGAAAGGCAGACGAAGAAAATTGTAGATATTTTTTGCTTCTTTTATTACTATTTATTATTATTTTTATTTTTATTATTATATATAATCATGGAGAATAAAACTTAAATAACTTTTATAATTACAACGTTATCGTGTTTTAATATTGAGAAAGAAAAAAAAATATATATTTCGCTCTCATTTTAGCGAAGTAACGCCTGTTGATTTAGACTTCTTTTCTCGTAATTAAATATTCAATTAACAGTACAAACCCGCCGGTTTTTTCCCTCTATACAGTATATATATGTACTTCAAATATGTACATTAAAGGAATTTTATGAAACGCGATAAAATATATTTGAAATTGATAAGTTTTATTATTTGTTCTTTTTTCGAATAATTATAATTCATTTATGAAAAAAATTATTTAAATATTCTTTATTAAATAATTATTTCTTGTACATTTACTCTGTCTGCTGGTGTTATTATTACAGGGAAGAGGGGACATTATATTTTGCTTTTAGTTTTTTGTTTGTTTTTTTGCCTTTTATTTTTCTAATTATATTTATTATATTTATTATATTTATTATATTTACTATATTTATTATACTCACTAAATTATATATTTATATTTTTTGTTTATAATTTCTTATTACTTTTAATTCATAATTACTTTTTAATTATTTATTATTATTATTAATTATTATTATATCAAGATTCTTTATGAGAATATAAATTTTAAGAAACATTTAAATATTCAATAAATTACTTACTTTTGTATTTATATGATTGAATTCTAGTAGAATTTGCTAATAAAAATTGTTTTAAAAATGAATTTTAATTAAAAGCAAGTGAATTTGAAAATACACAAAAAGCTTTTTCAAAAATCATTGAAAATAATAGATTTATAGAAAAATTTTAGTTGACACTAAAAAAAATTAAATTTTGGAAAAGTTATAAATTATTACAGAAATTTAATTGTTTTCAAGAGCAATAAAATCCTTTGCAGAAATTTAATTTTGTTCAAAAATAGTAAAATTATTTTTAGGAATTCAATTATTTTCATAAATAATAAAACTCAATGCAGAATTTCAATTATTTTAAATACAATTTTACAGGAATTGCACAAAAAATGTAATTATTATTAAAAATTTGATTTCAATTCCTCGAAAATATCAATTATTAAAAAAAATGTTATTTTTAAATTATTTGGAAAAATTAAATTATTTACAAAAATATTAGAATAATTCACAGGAATTCAATTATTTCCAAATATTTTAATAAAATTGTCTGCAAGGAATCAATTATTTTAAATACAATTTTATTTTAATTAAATTCAAATTCAATTTTAATTACATTTTTCATGAAATAATTCAATTATTCTCTTAGATTTTAATAAAATTCTTCTCAAGAATTCAATTATTTTGAGGCATTTTAATAAAAATTCTTTGCAAAATTCAATTATTTTCAAAAATAACAATATTTATCACAAGTATTCAATTATTTTTAAAATAGATATAAATTTGTTTTTGGAAATTCAATTATTTTAAAAAATTCTAATAAAATCGTTCGCAAGAATTCAATTATTTTCAAAAAAATTTAATAATGGTCCACACAGACATTCAATTATTGTCAAAAATTATAATAAAATTCTTTACAAAATTCAATTATTTTCATAAATAACAATATTCATCACAAAAATTCAATTATTTTTAAAAGTAATAAATTTCTTCTTGGAAATTCAATTATTTAAAAATTTTGTTACTAAAATTCTTTATAAGAATTGAATTTTGAGAAACATGCAATTATTCAATAAATTATTTTTTTTTGTATTTAAATAATTGAATTCTAGTAGAATTTTCTAATAAAAATTAATTTAAAAATGAATTTCAGTTAAAATTTTAGATAATTATTGAATATTAAAAGCAATACAGCGTGAATTTTTAGAAATAATTGAATTTTGAAATTAATTTTTTTGAAAAAGTGTAATTGAATTTTTTTATATTATTTGAAGTTTTTATTTTCTAATTTAATTGAAGAATAATTCTTTAAATTATTTACGAATAATTGAAATTTGTAAAATTGAACATTGTAAATAAATGGATTTTGAAAATTGTCGAAGAACTTTTTCGAAAATTAATTGATTTAAAGAAAAAGTTTAGTGCGGAAAATTCTTGAAAATAATAGCTAATTGAATTGAAATGATGAAAATAATTTTAAAGAAGTACAATATTCTTATAATATAAAATAATGATGGTTATATTTTTATCAGTAATTGGTCTGAATTTTTTCATTTTTGGTCCGTAAAGTCCGTTTTTTTAAAAACTTTCCCTGGTTTATTGACATAGTATATAATTTAATAACAATGGAATTTCTTTATTATTAAATAATAATAATAATAATAATTTAGAAATGACAGTATATAATTTAGTAACAATGGAATTTTTTTATTATTAAATATTAATAATAATAATAATTTAGTAACGACAGTATATAATTTAGTAACATAATAGAATTTTTTTATTATTAATAACCCCAAAGAGAAATTCAACAATAATGACAAATTTAATTACAGTGAAATGATTATTAAGGAAAAAAATGAAATTTTGTCGCAAATAAATAAATAAATACAAAGGTATATTTGTAAACGTATTTTTGTGGCGCAGAAACTCATAAGATGAATGGGACTTTGTTTACCTCAAACAAGTAATTTTGACCCTATTTCTCCCAATATAGCAAATAGTAAGGGGTAGAAAATTAGCAATCGTGTTTTGGAGTGTGTTTACGAGCAATTCCGTTACGCGTGGCTGACTGAAAGCTGGAATTACGTTTTGCGTACGCGCTTCGCGGCCTAATCGATTAATGGTTGTCTAGAAAGCGGGCAAGGGTCGCACACCGAGTGCAAAGAGAGAGAGAGAGAGAGAGAAAAACACAGAAAAGAGACCAAAACACTCGTTTCGGCATCTGGAAAGGGTGTAAGTCGCCAAGCACATGATTTCAAAGTGTAATATTTCAAGACGGGTTTGCGGCCATGTTTCTCGATGACAGCGTCTGTAATTTACGAGGAACGATATTAGCGTTCGCTCACAGTTTAAACTCACGCTTGCGGGGTTCTCTCTCTCTCTCTCTTTCTTATATTATAACCCCCTTCATCGCATCTCGCGGAATATAGTTATCCGCCTGTCAATAGAAGAACTATGCGCGCCACCCGCCAAATAGGCCCTTTTCAACGCCAACAAAAACCTTTCACCAAAGAATAACTGCCGCAGACATCAAACTCACAACTTCACACTTTATCGTCTTTTTCTTCTTCTTCTTCTTTTTCTTTTTGCTTTTGTATTTAACTCTCATTCTCGTTTATCTTACGACACTAATAAGCCGACTAAAGTCAAAACGTTCCAGCGGAAACTTAGTTTTTCTAATTAAGAAACAATTTTATTCACTTTCTGAATTTTATTATTTTGACTATTTGCATTTTTTTTACCAAGTTTTTCAACTTTTATTTTTTAATAAAATTTTTTGCATTTTAGAATTTTTTCGACTAAAGTCAAAACGTTCACGGAAACTTACTTTTTCAAATTAAGAAACAATTTTTTTCAATTTCAGAATTTTTTTATTTTGACTATTTGTATTGTTAACCAAGTTTTTCAACTTTTATTTTTTAATAAAATTTTTTGCATTTCAGAATTTGTTTTCTTAATTTTTAATGAAGGTAAATTTAGTAAAGATGCTAATTAATTTATAGTAAATGATTCAATTTTAAAACAACTATTATAAGTATAAAAATAAATTTCATTAAGTACTATTATTATTATTACTAGAAATTTTATTGATTTACTTATGCTACTCTCGAAATTTGAAAATAGTAAATATTTTTTCATAATTTCTATTTGTGACTGACTTTTTTCTTTTGAATTAGTAAATTTTTATAATTAATTTTACTAATATAAATGTAGAAATTACTATTTAAATTTATTAACTAAATTTACTAAATCATATGCAAAATTAGTAATCTCGAAAGTAAATGAAAAACAAAAAATTCAGAAGTAAAAGTAATAAAGTTTCGATAAAGTAAAATTTACTAATAAAATAGTAGAAATTACTATTCATCAGTAAAATTGACTAATAAATTAGTAGAAATTACTATTTATCAGTAAAATTTACTAATAAATTAGTAGAAATTATTATGCATCAGTAAAATTTACTAATTCAACATTTTTACTAATTTCATTTGGTGACAGAATTTTTGCTCTTAAATGAATAAATTTTACTAATAAATTAGTAAAAATTACAATTTGCGAGGCTGCTAATTAATCCAGTACATTAATGATTAATTTATCAAAATGCTAATTAGTTTAGCAAAATGCCTATTAATTTGGTAAAGCACTTATTATTTTAACAAAGTTCTTGTTCTTTTAGTAAAGGACTAATTAATAGTATACTAATTAATTACTTTTACTATTACTAATAGTACTAATTAATTAAGTACTAATTAATTTGGAAACGTTAATTTTGTAAAGCTACTCAATTATGTAGCAAAGTTGCTGAATTGTAAAGTAAAATTGTGTAATAAAGTTACTATTTAATTCAGTAAAACTGCTAATTAATTATAAAAAAAATATTAAATTTAAAAGTCAATTTAAAAAGTTACTAAATTTTGTAGTAAGACTTAATTTACTATGTAAAAAATTTAATTCAACTACTAATTAATTTAACTGAACTGTTAATGAATTTCGCAAAATCTACTAATTGAAATGAGTATAACTAATTATTAGTAAATAGTCGTTAATGTTTAGTAGAATTTCACCAAAACCTAGTTTAGTAACAATTAGTAAAATTTTACCGATTGCTAGTAAAATTAAGCTAACAGTAAAATATCGCTGACTACAAGTAAAATTCGATTAACAGTTAGTAAAATTTCAATTTCGATAGTAAAATTCTACTAACAATTGGTAAATTTCTACTAACAAATAGTAAAATTTTACTAAATAAAATATCACTTATTTGTTAGTAGAATTCTGCTAACACCAAATTTTAATGGTAACTAGTAAATTTTTATTAAAAGTTGATTAAATTTTCTATTATTTCTACTAAAATTCTACAAAAAGTTGATTAAATATCATTGATTGCTAGTAAAATTCTTTTAACAGTACAATTTCACTGATTACTATAGTAAAATTCTATTAACAGTCAAATTTCAATGATTTTTAGTAAAAATTTACTAAAAATTAGTAAAATGTCAATGATTATTACTAAAATTCTACTATAACAGTTTAGTAAAATTTCATGATTTGCTAGTAAAATTCTGCTAACAGCTAAATTGTATACACTTTTAGTAAAATTTGATTAATTTTTAGTAAAATTTGACTAGAAATCAGTAAAATTTTTCCGACTGTAAATAAAATTTTACTAGCAATCATTGAAATTTTACTGATAATAGAATTTGAATAGAAATCAATGAAACTGTACTGTTATTAGAATTTTACATACAGAAATTGATGAAATTTTACTAACTGCTAGTAGAATTTTAGTAGCAATAAGTGAAATTTTACTAACTGTTAATAAAAATTTACCGACAATTAGTAAAATTAATTAATTAATTTATTTATTCATGGCAATTAATAAAATTTTACTAAATGCCATTAATTAATTAATACATTCATGGCAATTAGTAAAATTTTACTAACTGCTAGTAAATTTTTATTAAGAGTTAGTAAAATTTCATGTATTTCTAGTAAAATTCTAATAACAGTACAATTTCACTGATTTCTATTCAAATTCTATTGACAGTCAAATTTCAATGATTGCTAGTCAAATTTTACTAAAAATTAATAAAATTTCACTGATTAATTGGAAATTTTGCTAGCAGTAAAATGTCACTGATTGCTAGTAAATTTTTATTAGGAGTTAGTAAAAGTTTACTCATTGCTATTCAAATTCTACTAGCAATTAGTAAAATTTCATGAATTTCTAGTAAAATTATATTAATAGTAAATTTTCCTATATTGCTAGTAAAATTCTACTAATAGTAAATTTTCCCATATTGCTAGTAAAATTCTACTAATAGTAAATTTTCCCATATTGCTAGTAAAATTCTACTAATAGTAAATTCTCCTATATTTTCCCCCACAGCACCGAAATTTTCCTAAAAATTTATTAAATATTTACTTGCAATATTCGGAATATTTAATTGCAATGTTTATTGTCAAGTTGTGTAAAGTTTTAAATGTCCCGATTAAATAAATGTTTAGTGTGATTTAAATCTTTACACAACTTTCAATAAACATTGCAATTAAATATTCCAAATATTGCAAGTAAATATTTAATAAATTTTTAGGAAAGTTTCGGTGCTGTGGGGGTTGCTAGTAAAATTTCACTAACAGTTGATAAAATTTAACTGATTGATAGCAAAAATTCTACTGAAAATTAGTTTCGATTTTTTTTTTTGAACCTCAATTTTTTGTCAAATATTTTTATTCGTAAACTTTGTGGTCTTGGGTGCAAGACGACAAAATTTACAAATAGTATTTGATCAACAATTAGTAAAATTTCAGTAATTGCTCATTTTTTGGTGAACGACTTTTCGTCATTTCAATGATTTCATTTTCAATTTCATTTTAATTTCATTTTCAATTTCATTTTTAATGATTTCGAAAGTAAAGATATACAGCGGTGTGTGTAATATAAGCTTCTTGTATAAAGGAGAAAAACCATCGAAAGATGTAGACAAAAACAGAAATATCGATACATAAGAAATTGGCACTTTTTCTTCCGTAGCACGTGACTGAATATAGTGCGCGAACCTTAATTGGCAAAAGAATGAAAGAAGGTAATTGAATATTGTCAGTTGGATAAAAAAAAAGAGAGGAAGAATTGCGACCCTTCGTCTCTTCATCTCTCTATATATTCTTTTTTCTTGCACCAAGCAGCATTTTCAGTGGGATAATAATTGTGTATTCACTTCTTTCCTTATGCTAAACAAGATTATCGATAATGTTGTATATTAGCACCTTTATCCAACCAGACGAAATTCTCTTACAGTAGGGAGATCGAATCACGAAACAACCTTTCGTTTCCCCTTCGACGACGGTCGTTCAGAACTAACTCCTCCACACACACACACACACTCACACACATAGAGAAATACAAACATGTATGTGTAGAGAAATGGCAAGAGTGAGAGAGAGAGAGACCCTTTTTTGGTCGTGTAGAGGGTAACAGATAGCCGGAGAACGCGACACGAAGTTTATTGATTCGGAGACAGACGGCAGAGATATTGGAAGGCTGTACGAATTCGCGATCAATTTACATAACCTAACTCAATTCGATTTCAATCTTCCGCTCGATACGTACGTAGAATACATATCGATCTACGTGTAAGGAATGTGCGGAAATTCGAGTACTATTACACAAAAGCTTGACAATTTTTCGCAGATTGAATGGACGAGTGCAAGCAGAAATTCACGATAAATAAACACACTGGCTATAATTGGTTTCACATCCTGCATCACTCGAATGAGCAATTGAATTTTTTTTCTCTTTTTTTTTCCTCCTCTTTTTTTTTACCATCCCAATCGTAATATAACGATGGAAAGCGCAGTATGGCAAGAAAATATACTGCAATCGGTACAATATGTAATTTCCTTGTTGATTAGATTTCATTTCTTTTACTTCTCTCTTTCTCTTCTTTGTTTTTTTGAAAATAAAAAATTACGGATGGTCACTCGATTTTTGAAAATAAAAGTTCAAGACTTCACTGTTTTTCTAAGGACATCAAATCGAGACAAAAAAAAATTCCTTCGCAACACTTTTGATTCGTTTTGTCTCAGTTTGATATCCGCAGAAAAACTGTTAAGTATTTTTTATTTTTTCATGGTTTTTGAAAGCAAACCTTACAGTTTTCGTAATGTTGATCAAAAAACAAAAGGATGAAACAAATTTTAACATTCTAGATCTTTTTTAGGTCAATTTTTAGGTCATTTAATATTCTAGGTTCAAAAATGAAAAATGTTAGAGATTGGGGCTAAATTTATCAGCGTGAACGAATTCAGTTTTCTTTACTTTAAAGTACAATAAAAATGAGAAATCAATCAAATTCATTACGGATTTAAAAAATTTTTTCATTATCCACATGATATGCTTATCATCATTGTACCAAATTTCAGTTCTCTAGGTCAAAAAGTAAAAGAAAAGTACATCTTCATACGAAAATTTCAAGTTTTTTCTTTCAAAGACAATAGAAACCAAATAAAATAAAGAAAAATCTAAAGAATTTCAATTCCTCTTTGGGTTTTTATATATTTTCTATAAGTCAAAAAGTCAAAAAAAAAAATACAGGGACATCTTTTTTCAAAAATTTCAAAAGGCAATAAAAAGCAGAATTTTTTCCAACTCTATTTTTTGAGTTTTTGTAATTTTTCCAATATCTACAACTAATTTAACACATTTAAACCAAATTTTAACTCTCTTTGTGTAACATTAAAAAAGTAAATTACCAAGTATTTTTATTTCGAAAATTTCACATTATTCTTGAAAAAAACCCAATGAAAATCAGAATTTAATAAAGTCCATTGCAATCTTTTATTTTATTTCTGTAAACTATGTCCAGTGATACGAATTTGTACTAAATTTTGGACCACTAGGTCACAAAGTATAAAAATAAATTATAAAGACAGCTTTTTTCAAAAGTTTCACGTTTTTTCTTGAAAAACTCAATAAAAATCCAAATTTAATGCAGTCCATTGCAATTCTTTACAATTTTTCTGAAATTTGTAAATTTCAGAAAAATTATAAAGAATTGTAATGGACTGCATTAAATTTGGATTTGTAAATTTCAGGAATTTAAAATTTCAGAAAAATTATAAAGAATTGCAATGGACTGCATTAAATTTTGATTTTAATTGAGTTTTTCAGGAAAAAAACGTGAAATTTTTGAAAAAACGTGTCGTTTATACTTTATTTTTGGTTTAAATTTAAATTAAACCAAATTTTAACCCTCTAGGTCAAAAAGTACAAAAATAAAGTATAAAAACATCTTTTTTCAAAAATTTCACGTTTTTCCCTGAAAAACTCAATAAAAATCAAAATTTAATGCAATCCATTGCAATTTTTTATAATTTTTCTTAAATGTACAACTAATGATATGCATTTGAACCAAATTCTAACCCTCTAGGTCAAAAAGTAAAAATATTATTCTATAGAGACAGTTTAAAAAAAAAATTTTATGTTTATTCCTGAAGAACACAATAAAAATCAATAATTAATATAGTCCTTTGCTATTTTTTATTTTATTTCTGTAAACTGTGTCCAGTGATACGCATTTGTAATAAATTTTAGACCACTAGGTCAAAAAGTATAAAAATAAAGTATAAAGACATCTTTTTTAAAAAATTTCACGTTTATTCCTATGAAAAACTCAATAAAAATAAAAATTTAATGCAAACCATTGCAATTTTTTTAATAATTTTTCTGAAATGAACAACTAATGATATGCATTTGAACCAAATTTTAAATATTAAATGTTTTAAAATACAAGGACATTTTTTCCAAAAATTAAAAATTTCTTCTTCGAAAAACGATAAAACTCTGAATATTTCCATTTTCATGAATAAACTAAAAGTCGGAATAATCTTTAAACATTGAACATTCTTTCTAAATTAAACTTAAAACTTATTGAGAAAAATTAAATTAATTATTGCAAGAAGAATAAATTATTTATTCAATTGAAAAAGATAAAAACATCTTGAAAAAAATATTTGAACAAGAATGAAATTAAATAAAAGGAGACATTAAAAAAAAAATTCCTTCTTTTTTCAATTATTCATTTTTTCATAAATCGTTTCAAGATATTTAATAATAAAAAAAATGAGAAGAAATTTTCTCCCTCGACAAAATGTGACGGTGAATATTTTTAGATTAATAATTTATTATAAACTAAAGCCAGAAATAACTTTAAAATCTTGAATATCATGAATTTTACAGTAAAATAAATTTTTAAACTTTTTGCCTTGCTTGAAATATACCGAATGAGATAGTATAAATAAATTAAATTAACGAGATTAAAGAGCTCCCTCTTAGTTGAAATCCTAAATCAGAATTTTTTACCACTAAAAATTAATTAATAAATTCCTTTTTAAATTTATCAGAATTCTTTCACTTGAATTGAAATATTAATTAAATTATAAAAAGAAAAATAGAGGAGGAAGAGGGCAAAAAATAAATGAGACTGAAACTTTTAGGTCAATATGGCAGAAAAGTGAGCTTAAAAATAAGGTCAAAGGGCGAATTTGACCTTTTTAGGTAAAAGTTAAAAATTTCTTACACCGAACAAAATTTAAATCGTGTCATAGGTGTGAATGAATAAAGATAATTTCAATATTTTTGTCATTTTATAGATGAAAACGTCAATTTTATTTTATAATAATAATTTTATAGATTCTACAGACAATGAAAACGAACAATTACAAAGAATTTAGGTTAAATATTAATATTAATAATCACAAGAAAATTGTATTAACACTGTCAATATTATTCCCAGTTGATTCGATAACCGGCAATGGAAGAGAAAGAAGAAAAAAAATATAATTTTACAACCACGAGTAAAATTTATTTTAACATCTTGATCTATGTCGAAGATACAATAAAAAGTATATAAAATAAACATTTGACATGTTTTTTCTTTCTTTTTAATACAATTTAAGTGTAATTTTTTTATTTCGAGAAAATAACTGAATTAGTAAAAGCTTTCTTTTTTTTTAAATGTTTCCCTTGATGCAAGGGGAAGATTACAAATCATAATCGACCCAACTGTTTTTTTTTCTGCAAAGGAAAATAAAATGTACTAGGTACATGCACGACATTTCTGTCAAGCCCGCTGAGCAAATCAATATAATCGTTCCTGACGTTGTCATGTCGAAAACACAATATCTTTACTTTGATTTCGTTTGTTTTCGCGTAGTTGAAAATAATAAAAAAGAAAAGCAAAAAAAAAAAAAAAAAAACATTGCAAACTGAAGAAATTGAATTATTAAATCAATGTCAAAAATGCCATGACAATGGGAGCATAAAATTGGGTTTAAGATAAAATGAGAAAAAATTAATTTTTCTGTTTATAATTGAAATTTTATTTATTTCTTTTTTTATTATTTATTTTTAGTATTATTTTTTTAATTCTATTTGTTATTTTTATTGTTTTTTATTGTTTTTTATTTTATTTATTATTTTTATTATTTATTACTTTTATTACTTATTATTTTTACTATTTACTATTTAGTTTGTTTATTATATTTTACAAATTAGTTATTTATTACAATTATTTGTACTTGGCATTTGTTTAAAAAATTTAGTAGTAGAAATACAATAAATAATTTATAACTAATTTGTAAAAACCTATTATAGATACGCATGGAAGAGAATAAATAAATAAATTAAATAACAAATATTTTTTTCCACTATTAAATTGTTTAAACAATTTAATGTTAATTTTCAAGAGTTATTGTAGTGAATTATCTAGATATTGAAATAATTCATTGTCATATTTCTACTATATAATTGTTTAAATAAATTTATTTTCACATTTTTACTAGAAATTATTTAAACTAATTGTTATATTTCTAGCAGAAAAGTATTTAAACAAATTTACTTTTATATTTCTTCTGTAAAATTATTTAAACTTTATTTTTATATTACTACCTACTGTCAAATTATTTAAACATATTTACTTTCGTATTTCCATATACAAAATTATTGTTTAAACAAATTTATTTTATACCTTAACTATAAAATTATTTAAAGAAATTATTTATTGTAGGTATTTCTAACAGAAAATTATTTTAATTTATTTTCATATTTCCATATATGCAAAATTGTTTAAACAAATGAATTTTTATATTTCTACTACAAAAATTGTTTAAACAAAGTTGTTTTTTTTCAATTGTGAAAATTATAATTTTGCAAATTAATTTTTAAACATTTAATTTCTTGAGTAATGCATACCTATTAATTTTCACTAACAAATTTTCGTAACAATTTGTTATTAATTTTTCCAAAAAAATTTGTAAAGTGGCAAATAAATGAAATAAAGTTTATAAAAAGTCTGGACTAATTCTTTTCATCAAAAATTTGTTTTATTTTGAATAAATTTCTTTAAAACTTTTGTAGCGATTTAAATTTAAATAAACAAAATAAATAAATTTTACAACAAAAATAAATCTAGACTTCAATTCTTTTTCCAAATTTTTTTTTAATTTTTAAAAACCTTTTAGTATAAAATTATTTTTGCAGATAATTTAACAACAAAATTGTGGCATTACTAGTTTATTTTTAAACTACTAAAAGTTTATATTTCCCGAAAATTAATATTTTTGCTTCATAAAAATTTGCTTCATAAAAAGTTAATTTATTTCCCAAAAATAAATTTTTTAGCTATACTCTAAAATTATTTCGACAGTAACTTTTTAGAGAAATATGCAAAAAAGACTTTTTTTTACTAAAAATTGAGTAAAATTTCTTTCTAAATCTGAAAATTTCCCTCGATTAGCAAACAAAACTGTGAATTCTCGTTTGAAATTAATTCACCCAATCGAATGTAACACCAAATGTGTATTAAATTTAAATTACTCTATATTCACATAAATATACATATAATATAATATAATATAATGCAGTATAGTTTCAAGTATAAAGCTGATACTGAAAGTCGTAAAAGGTCCTTAGAGCACACCATCTTCCTCTAAAATTTAAGCGAAGCTTAAACCTTTGTATATTGGCTATCGACCACCATGATTGGTAGTAATTTAATTTATATCTCTCGTAAATTGTTTAGCAAGTTAGTTAGAACCAAAATCAGATTTGATTATAATCTAAATTATATTGTTTAATATATATACGTATATATATGCGCACGCCATTAACTACACTATGACGATGAATGTGTATATATATATAAAAGAGAGAGAGAGAGAGACAAGAAATGAAAATTATCTCTCGTGGGAAATTTTCGAAAATGTATATTATTTTTATTCAAAAAGTAATCATTATTATACAATTCGGTCTCGGGAAATCCAAGCACGAAATCATAATATTATCTACGAATTTATATTTTCTGAAACTTATTTCAACTCTTGAATTTTGATAAATCAAGTTCATTTTTTTTCTCTTTCTCTCTTTATCTTTCCCTTTTTTATGTATAAATTACATTCATTTTTTCTCTCTCTCTCACTCTCTCTCTTTATTTTTTTCCCTCTACCTTTATATACACGTATAATTTGTACTTATGTAAAAAATGAAAAAAAAATATATAAAATACAAAAATCTATACAAAACACAATATAAAATAAAAAAATGGAATAAAATACAAAAATAAATTAAAAAAAAAAATATCTTCAAATTTATGTATATGTTAGTAATTTTTCTATAAGGGTTGTGCTATATTTGTAATTTTCTGTAAAACATGAGATTTAGTAACCATAAGTCAGGGGAAAAATCTACATATTTCATAACTTACATATTCTCTGTTCAGAATATATTTCCATGGAAGTGCAAGTTAATTTGAGAAAGTTATATCCAGACCTTGGGGCTCCATTCTCAATGGTAAAAATGAGTAACAAAAATGTCAAGATTTTTTTTTCTTTTACCTTTTTTTTTCATCCCCCCCCGGAAAAAGGTCTTCAAAGAAAATACTAAACTTTTCTCTCTCTCTCTCTCTCTCTCTTTCCATAAAATTCTATCAAATCTGTCCCTGGGGGGATTTTTTCAAATTTTTAGCAAAAATCTTTTAAACTGTTTTTGAATAAACTTTTCCAAAACTATATAACGGTACATGGGGAAAAAGTTGAAAAATAGTTTTTTTGTGCCGAAGAGGAGAAAACATTTAATGCTAAAATCAGTATTTTTTTTAAATACCTGTGAATAGCTTAAAGTGGCTACAAAAACTTAAAAATACCTCAAAATTCCGTAAAACTACATATAAGTACCTATAAATACCTATAAATAACTATAAATACCTATAAATACATATAAATAGCTATAAATACCTATAAATACATATAAATACATATAAATACCTATAAATACATATAAATAGCTATAAATACCTATAAATGCCTATAAATACCTATAAATACCTATAAATACATATAAATACATATAAATACCTATAAATACATATAAATAGCTATAAATACCTATAAATGCCTATAAATACTTATAAATACCTATAAATACATATAAATAGCTATGAATACCTATAAATGCCTATAAATACTTATAAATACCTATAAATACATATAAATAGCTATAAATACCTATAAATGCCTATAAATACTTATAAATACCTATAAATACCTATACAAATCCCTAAAAGCAGCTATTAATACCAAAAACTACCTATAAATACCTAAACTGACCTAAAAACAGTTTTAAATCCATAAAATTACCTATATACCTATAAATACCTACTAATTAACTATAAATTTTTACTTCTGGTTTTTATTAACATTTTTTTTTTCTAAATATCTATCTACGTTGACCTGCATTTTTGAGGTTGTTTCGCACATTTATCTACGAATTTAGATCAAAATTATTGTAATGTTGTAATAATTGGGAATATTGACCTAAAATTTAGTAATTTTTTGCGCCTCTTTACCTGAAAATTGAGACATAAACGTTGTGAATTGAGATTAGTTATCTAAAAAAAATGTTTGACCTACAACAAATAAAGAACTTACGTTTACCTCTAAAATTTTTATTTTGACCTGAATTTTAGAGGTTATTATTGCGTTTTGACCTTTAATATTATATTTTATGTGTAAATATTCAGAAAACGACGTGAATGTAAAGATTATTTTTGCATTTTTCACTTACAAACATGGCTAACAATAAATAAAAATAATGTCGAATATTGACCTAAATTTAAGAGGTTATTTTCACTCTTTGATCTATGAATTTATATTTTACATACAAATTTTGAGTAAAAGACGAAAATAATAAGAATTTACAATTTTCAAAATAGAAAAAATAATTTACTTAATATAAAATTGTGAATATTGACCTAAATTTTAAAGGTTATTTTTGCTATTTAACCTATGAATTTAGGGGTGAATGTTGAGGATTGAAATTCCTTCTGTTAAAAATATTGTTGATTTACAAGAGACAAATAATTTACATTTTCCACTTGAATTGTGGATTTTGACCTAAAATTTAGATGTTATTTTCGCGTTTTGACCTGTAAATTTATATTTTATGTGTAAATATTCAGAAAACGAAGTAAATTTAAAGATTACTTTTGCATTTTTTACCTCCAAACAATAAAAATAATTTTTAATATTGACCTAAATTTTAGAAGTTATTATCAATTTTTGACCTATGAATTTATATTTAACATACAAATTTTGAATAAAAGACGAAAATAATAAGAATTTACAATTTTCAAATACAAAAAATTATTTACTTAATATATAATGGTGAATATTGACCTAAAATTTAAAGGTTATTTTTGCTATTTGACCTGTGAATTTAGGGGTAAATGCAAGGGTAAATGTTGAGAATTGAAATTCCTTCTGTTAAAAATATTGTTGATTTACAAGAGACAAATAATTTACATTTACCATTTAATTGTGAATTTTGACCTAATTTTTAGATATTATTTTCTGTTTTTTGACCTATTAATTTATATTTAACGTATAAATGTTGAGATTATATTTGTTATTTTAAAAAAATAAACATAATTAATATTTAATTTTGAATATTAACCTAAATTTTAGCGGTTATTTTTGCTTCCTGGCCTGTAAACTAAGATGTAAATGTTGAGAATTGAGATTAATTTTTAAACAATATTTTTGATCTACAATAGACAAATAACTTTCATTTATCACTTGAATTTTTAATTTTGACCTAAATTTTATAACTTATTTTCACTTTTTGACC
Organism: Leptopilina heterotoma; assembly: GCF_015476425.1. Lineage (NCBI taxonomy): Eukaryota > Metazoa > Arthropoda > Insecta > Hymenoptera > Figitidae > Leptopilina > Leptopilina heterotoma. Next base: position 5,257,501 of record NW_025111118.1, read on the forward strand.
TGTGGATTTATATTCTACATATAAATGTTGTGTAAATGACATAAATAATAAGATTTCTTCTTCAATTTTGAACTAAATAAAATAATTTACACAATTAATATATAATTGTAAATATTGACCTAAATTTTGGTGGTTATTTTTGTTTCTTGACTTGTAAACTCAGTCATAATTGTTGAGAATTGAAATTACTTAAAAAAAAATTTTTTTTTGACCTACAACAGATAAATAACTTACTTATTCACATGAATTTTGAATTTTGACCTAAAGTTTTGAGGGTTTTTTTACTTTTTGACCAATGAATTAATTTTTGAGATTATATTTGCATTTTTGACTTATTTAATTTGTTAATTAAATTGTTAATTTTGACCTAAAATTTGAGAAATTATTTTTCTTGACTTGTAAACTTAGCCATAATTATTGAAAATTTAAATAACTTTTTAAAAAACTTTGTTTGACCTACAACATACAAATAACTTATACTTATTTACTTGAATTGTGAAATTTGACCTAAAGTTTTGATGTTTTTTTCGCTTTTTGACCAATGAATTAATTTTTGAGATTATATTTGCATTTTTGACTTATTTAATTTCTTAATTAAACTGTTAATTTTGACCTAAAATTTCAGAAATTATTTTTCAACCTTTCCGCTCAACCTTTGAATTTAGACGTAAATTTTCAGATGATTTTCTTATTTTTGACCTAAAAACTTAAAAACTAACTTATATTTTCCAGTAGAATTGGGAATTTTATCTAAATTTTTAAAGGTAATATTCACCCTTAGATCAGCTAATTTACACCTAAAGGATTTTTATTTACATTTTCGACCTATAAACATTAAAATTTTTTTTTAAAAAGGTTTACATTTGTCACTAGAATTTTAAATCTTTTGACCTAAATTTTAGAGGTTATATTATTAGCTCTTTGGCCTGTGGATTTTTTTACTAAAATATTAAAAATTACGTTTTTATCATAGAAGGAACTTTTCATTTTCTAGTTAAATTATCAAATTTCAAATTTGACTTAAATTTTAAAGGATATTTTGGTCCTTGTGTAATAATTCAATTAAGATAAAAATGGAAAATTGATTGAAATTTGAAGAAGATGTTTTGTGCAGTGATTCATCTCGAAAAGAACAAGTAACTAATTCTGTTGAGAGGCATATTTCGCAGGTGATATAGAAAAAGGGACAGGTATCTTCTTTTTTATTTTTTTTTATTTTCTTATAATTTTATAGATGCGCATCACTTTTATTAAGGACATATACTCTGGACCAGTCAACTAAATGATTGATCGAGACGTTCAATGGAATTGGTTTTCTTAACCAATAAGATGTTCAATCTATATTTAACCACTATATATCTATACATAGCAAACCAACTCCATTTTCCACAGTAGTGGTGCAAAAAGGAAACATTTCTTTGAGCAACTTCAAAGTGTCGAAACATATCGTTTCTCGGATATAAGGTAGCTAAAGAATTTCAGATTAAAATTCGAAACTCAATCGGCTTATAGAATATTGCAAAAATCAATAACAAAAAAAAAGGTTTTTTCTATTTTTCAAAATATTTCCTCACTTCCTTTATATTCAATATCACAATTATCAAACAAAAATTTTTTAAATTCTTTCAAACAAATGAAGTGATGAGAAAAAATTTCTATCTTGTTGTCCAAGTATATCAACAGAGTAAGTATTTGAGAAAACATCTGTTATATTTCCCAGTGTAAGCCACACAGGAAAAAAAGGCAAGATTATCCATTCGAAGAGATTTTCTCTTCTAATGCTATACAACAAAAAGGGAAAGCACTATATATTGCTGAAAAGAAACCGAAAAACCTTAGAAGTATTTTCAATAAACTTCTCTTTATAACTGCTGCCATACATTCAATATATATATAGTTTTTGCGATGTTTTTAGTTTCTATTAAAGAAACCTTTTCGCTGTGTGTGAAAAAAAGAAGGAATAAAGAAAAAGAGCTAGAAAATATTTGTCCTAGATTATATAAGTGGTGAGACTATAAAAGGTGCGACAAAATTCGGAAATGTGTCAAGCTTTTCTAAAATTGCTACACATGTCGTGTTATTGAGGTGACAGCGTTGGGATCAGTGAACCGCATTATTGCTCAGTGGAATGCAACGCAAGCGCATTAACTGCACAAGTGTTCAATATGAAGATTATCCATACTTTTGTTATACATATAGTAACTGGAAAATTTTTTTTTTTTTTTGAAATTGAGTGGAACTGTATCAATTGTCAATAGTAACGATGTCGATTGTTACACTTACCAGGAATTTGCATTGTATGTGAAAAATAGAAATAATTTCCAGCACAAACATTTTTGACTATGTATTTTTAATAACTTGATAATTTTTTACTTAACTTAACTTTTAGAAACTTTTTATTATTATTAACTTTACACTACTATTAACTTTATATTATCACAGTTTCTCTAAAGATATCAAATTGAGACAAAAAAAAACGTATCAACTATTAACTATTAACTTTATATTATCACAGTTTCTCTAAAGATATCAAATTGAGACGAAAAAAAACGTATCAAAATGTTGCTTCGCAAAAATTTTTCTACGTTCTTTTTTTGTTTCAATTTGATATTTTTAGAGAAACTGATTAATTTTATATTTAAGCTAAGAACCTAAAATTTTCTTACTTCAATTTCTTCGAGATCAAAAAAAGCTAAAATTTACCACGCTCTTAGATTTTTAATAGTTTCTTTAGTTCTAATTGCTTTCACTTAAATTCTTACAAATATTGACCTGAAAAACTAAAATTCCCTTCCTTCAAAATTTTATAATTTTAGACCCCCAAGAGCTAAAATTTACCACACTCGTGGATTTTTAAATGCTTTTTTTATTTTTACTTGCATTTTCTTGAATTTTTACAAATACTGACCTAAAAAACTAAAATTCTGTTGCTTACAATTTTTTAATATTAGACCTAAAATTTAACATATCTACTGGTGGATTTTTTTATTAGTTCTTCTAATTCTACTAAAATTTTTTTTAAAAAAAAATTTTAAAAAAAAATTTTAAAAAAAAATTTTTTTTTTTTTTTTTTTTTTTTAATTTTTTTTTTTAAATTTTTTTTTTTTTTTTTTTTTAAATTGTGTCATTTTATAAGCTAAATTTTAATCAGTTTTTAATATAATGAGCAATAATATTAAAAATGTTACACGGAGAAAAATATAAAGTAACTTTTACTACTTTTATGGTAAAAAATTTCAGGTAAAGTATTTCTGGTAATTTTTACTATACTTTTGGAGTAAATTTTGCTACGTTCGAAGTAAATTTTACTAAATTTTTACAAATATGTACTTCAAACGTAACAAAATTTACTCCAAAAGTAGTAAAAATTACCAGATATGCTTTACCGGAAATTTTTTACTATAAAATTATAGTAAAAGTTACTTTATATTTTTCTCCGTGTAAAATTTTGACCTAAGAAGCTAAAATTTAGTAAATTAGTGTATTTTCCAATTTTTTTTTTTTTTTGTTTTTCCTCAAGTTTTTACGAAATATTCACTTAAAAAAGTGAGATTTCCATTTCCTCCTTTAATTTTTACATCCTTTAACCTCAATGGATAGAATTTATTATAGTTGTAAATTTTTACTAATTCTTCTTTTCTAATAATATTATTAGAATTATTGACCTAAAATATGTGAAAATACAAGGAATTTTCTATAAATTGACTAGTATAGATTTTTTTTAAAATAAAAAACCATATCATTCTGCTTTTTTGCTAACAAAACTAAATTTTTTGTCTACTGGTACAATTTTTTAGGTCAATTTTGATTATTTTTAAAATTATTTTACTAAAAATTGATGTAATATAATTACCTAAGAAGATACAATAAAGTATAATTTTGCATTTTTACTACTTTTCCGTATATTTAATTAAATTTCTACAACTATTGACCTAAAAATTTTGTATTTTATTTTTACCTAAACAAAAATTTGCTGCCTTGAATTTTTAGAATTCTTGACCTCATAGGTTAAAATTTCTAGTACAATTGTGAATTTTTTGTCATTTCTTTTATTTTTACTAATATTTTTAGAATATTGACCTGAAAGACAGAAAAATTTCTTTAATATTTACATTAATGTTTAATTTTTGACCTAATATGAAACTATAAATTTTATTTCTAGAAAAGTTCTATGAATTTGCTAAGATTTGACTCGTATAGAATTATAATCAGTTACAAAAATATATAATTACTTTCTTCCTTAACTGTTGCATTTTTTGACCTGCAGAGCTAAAATTTATTGTATTATTTCTTTATTTTTACTCAAATTTTTTTACTAATATTGACCTAAAAAACTAAATATTCTTTCCTTTAATTTTTATAGTTTTAAACCTCAGTAGCAAGAATTTATTATAGTCTTGGGGGTTTTTATAGTTTTTTTTTTATTTCTACTCATATCTTTAAAATTATTTATAATTATTGACCAGAAAGAACTGAAAATTTCTTTAATTTACTACATTTGTTGACCTAAGAAATTTTTATTTATTTTATTTATTTTATTTATTTTATTTATTTTATTTATTTTATTTATTTTATTTATTTTATTTATTTTATTTATTTTATTTATTTTATTTATTTTATTTATTTTACAAAATTTTGTTACAATTTTTACTGAAAAAGCTAAAATCTACTATAATTTTGCATTTTACTATAGTTATTTTTATTTTTACTACAATTACCAGAATTTAAGGTCTAAAAAATCAAAATTTAATCCATTCACCTTAACCTTTTGCATTTTTTACCCTGTGGAACTGAAATTTAAACAAATTTTTCTATTTTTTATTTGAATAACTAATACTTTTCGTGTATTTTTCTTTATTACTATTTTCTTACAATTACAGTAATTTTATTGAGTTTGTTTTTTCAAATACTAATAATTAGTTATTCTTTCTACAAATTGCTTAAGCAAATAGTTATTATTTTCCATGAGAAAATTTTATTATAAATATCTCAAATTTTGTCAAAATAGTTACACGTTATTAGTGAAATTTTTAACTGAAATAATTAAAAATTTTTCCAATACAGTAAATTTTTTTTTTTTGAAAACAAGAGTTTCAAAAAATAATTATATAAAATTAAAATTTTTTTTCCATAGAAAGAGAATGAAAGCGGGAAAATTTAATAACACGCATTTAGAAAATTAGTTTTATTATTATTTTTTTTCGCTGCAATTAACGAGAGTGGATAATATGAATTTTCACGTTTATTAAGAAAAATATTTTCAACAAAAATGTTAACCATTTGTTGTTGCAGTATAAAAGTGTCACGTTACGTGTTATCCTTCCCCCCCTCCCTCTCTCCCTCGCCCCTTGCCCTCTCTCAGAGGCAGAGAAAAGCTTCACTCTAAACGGGAAAAGCTCTCTTTTATCTCGAAGAGAGATTTCACTCCATTAGAGTGGATTTTCCGTGAAAGAAATTTAGAGAACAATCTCTCTCCTTCTCTCTCTCTCTCTATGTTTCTCTCTTTGCCTCTCTTACTCTCTTCATTTCTCTCTTACTCTCTTCATTTCTCTCTCACTCTCTCCTTTTCTGTCTTACTCTCTCCTTTCTCCCTATCTTCTATTTTCGTTCTCACTCTCTCCTTTTCTCTCTCACTATTTTCTATTTCCTCTCTTTCTCTCTCTCTCTCTTACTCTCTCCTTTTCTCTCTTTCTCTCTCTCTTACTCTCTCCTTTTGTTTCTCACTCTCTTCTATTTCCTCTCTCTCCTTTTTTCTCTCACTATCTTCTATTTTCTTTCCTTCTCCTTTTTTCTCTCTCTCTCTCTAACTCTCTCCTTTTGTTTCTCACTCTCTTCTGTTTCCTCTCTCTCTCCTTTTTTCTCTCACTATCTTCTATTTTCTTTCTTTTCTCTTACTTTCTCCTTTTCTCTCTCACTATCTTCTTTTTTTCTCTTACTTTCTCCTTTTTCTCTCTCACTATTTTCTATTTTCTTTCTCCTTCTTACTCTCTCCTCTTTTCCCCAAAAACAGAGAGAGAGAGAAAGAGAGAGAAGGAAAAAAAATAGAGAAAGAGAAAAAAATAGGGAAAGAGATAGAAAAAAAAAAAAAAAAAGAGAGAGAGAGAGAGAGAGAGAGTTAGAATTTGGACTTGAAAACGACCTTGCACGCAATCCACGCTATAATACAGAAAAGTTACGAAACGAGAGAATATCGTGTCAGTTCGGGTCAAAGAACTAACGGCGCGTCTAGTACACTCAGTGTCGGTTTATCATCCAACCCCCGCGGGTTGCAAGTACCTGGACATTAATTTTTATAGTACCGCCTCTCTTCCAGGCATGCGTATCGTTACACACACACACACATATATATACAGTGAGAGAGGAGAGCGTGAGAGAGAGGACACGACGGTGACAGAACGCTCGTAAAGCGTCCGTCGAAGCGAACTGGTTAACGAAAATAAATGGAAACATAAAGTTTTCACCACGCGGTTTGACCGCGTTGTAAATTCCTGTCGAACGTATATACGGGGAAAACTTCCCCTTTGACCGTTTAACTATTTAAGGGCGGCAAGGAGAGCTCAAGAAGAGACATCCGACCGAGTTATGTACTTTGCCTCAGGAGAAGTGATGAAAGTTTCTCATCCTCCTTCTCATCCTCCTTTTCCACCCACTCACCACCCACCTCCTTTTCTTCCTTTTTTCTTGTCCCATTTTTTTTCTCTTTACTTTTCTTTCTACTTTCTTCTATTCTTCTCTCTCTCTTTTTTTGTCTTTTTCCTTCTACTTTTCTCCTTTCTCTATTTTTTCCATTTTCTATTTTGTTTCCTTTCCCTATTTTTTCCCTTTTCTATTTTGTTTCTTTTCTCTATTTTTTCCATTTTCTATTTTGTTTCCTTTTCTATTTTTTCTTTACTTTTCTTTACATTTTGTTCTATTCTTTCCACTCTCTTTTCTATCCCTTTCTTTCTACTTTACTCCTTTTCTATTTTTTGCACCTTTCTATTTTCTTCCCTTTTCTGTATTTTTCCATTCCTATATTTTTCTCTCTTTCCCTATTCTACATTTTTCTTTTCTACTTTTTGCTGCTCTATTTTTTCCCTTTTCTGTTTTCTTCCCTTTCCTATATTTTTCCTTTTCTATTTATTCCCTTCTTTATTTGTTCCTTTTCTATTTTTTCTCTTTTCTATTTCCTCTTTTCCTTTCCTATATTTTTCCTTTTATATTTATTCTTTTTTCTATTTTATTCCTTTTCTACTTTTTTTCCTCTTCTATTTTTCCCCTTTTCTACATTTTTCCTTTTCTATTTCATCTTTCCCTTTTCTATATTTTTCCATTTATTCCCTTCTTTATTTTTCCCTTTTCTACTTTCTTTTCGTTTCTACTTTTTCTGTTGTTTTTCTTGTCTACTTTTTTCCTTTTCCATTTTTCCCCTTTTCTCATTTTTTCTTTTCTAGTTTTCCCTTTTTTTTATTAAAAATAGAAAAGAAGAGGAAAAATAGAAAATATAGAAAAATAGAAAAAAGTAGAAAAAGAAAAGAAGAAATAGAAAAATAAAAAAGAAGAGGAGAAATAGAGAAGAGAAGAAATAGAAAAAATAGAAAAATAAAAAAGAAGAGAAGAAATAGAGAAGAGAGGAAATAGAAAAAATAGAAAAATTAAGAAGAGAAGAAACATAAAAATAGCTAGAAAAGAGAAAAAATAGAAAAATAGAACAAAAGAGAAGAAATAGCAAAAAAAGGAATAGATAAGGAAAGAAATTTTCTTTTTTCTCTCCCCTTTTTTTATTTTCAAGTTTTCCTCAACTTTTTCTCTCATTCTCTCTACGCCTTAGTTTTTCTTCTATTTAAACATTCTGCTTCTCTTCTTTTTTAATTCCCTCGCTCGTGTCCAAGCCAAAGGAATCAATTAGCAGCAAATAGCCAGCAATAAAACTTAGAGAGTTGATCAAATAGACTTTCCAACTATCCGTCAAGTCGATTTTCCTCTACATCAGCTAAATTAAGAATTTACAAACATACCCCCCCCCCCTCCCTGTCTCTCTCTTGGTGTTTAATTTAACTCCCATACTTTTTCATTAGTTCATTAAATTCACTACTATTTTATACCATTAGAGGAGATAGAGAAGGCCATTTCTTTTCTTGAAAAGTTTATTTGATCGCGTGTGGTTTTGTACCTCAATATTTGCTTTCAGTTTATCCTTCAAATATTTAGAGCACTTCACGTATCAATGGAAAAAGTTGATAAAAAAAAAGAAGATAAAAAGAAGAAGAGGAGAAAAAAAGGGAAAATGTTTTTTTTTTTTTTTTTTTTTGAAGTAGTAAAGTTAAATAAAGGGAAAATTAACTAGTGTAAATAGAGAAGGGGAGAGGGGGGGGGGATAAATATTGACAAATCAGAGTTTTTCTTTTTAGGGAATAAATAAGTATTTGTAGTGTTTTTTTAAATAGTATTTTCTAAATTTAAATTAGTGGAATTTAACTAACAGAAAATAATTTTATTAATTGTTAGTAATTTTCATTAACGATTCTTCCCTTTTGTCATTTATAAAATGACTAATTGTTAGTAATTTTGCTATAATTGTTAGTAAAATTTTACTAATATTTTTAGTAGAATTTCACTAATTTTATAGTAGAATTTTACTAATTTTATAGTAAAATAATAATAATAATAATAATAATAATAATAATAATAATAATAATAATAATAATAATATAAATATAAATATAATTAGTAAATTAGAATTAGTAGAAAAAAATTAGTTATTAGTAGAAAGAAACTAATTATTACTCCCTAATTCAGAATTAGTCGAAATTTTACTTATTTTTAGTAAAATTTTACTATTTGATTTTACTATTTAGTTACTTTTGATTTAGAGAGTAATTTTCATGGACTTTTCCCTTTTTTGATTAGTAAAACATGACTAGTTAGTAAAATTTTAATTTTAATCAGTGACTAATTTTTTTGCTGGAAATTTATTTATTTTGAACTGATTAAAATTATTTTTAAAATAATTAAAAATTTTACTAAATACTAAAAAAAAATTTTTTTAATCCTTAAATTAAAATTCCTAAAAATTAGAAAAAAAATTTTTTCCCTTTTTAGTCATAATTTTTTAATTAAAACCAGAAATCCAGTCGCGGGTCCAAAATCGAGAACTTCAAAATTTTGGAAGCAGTCAACAGGTCAATATCCGGAAATAGCTTCAAAATTGAACCTCACAATTCAATAGTAAACCCTCCAAAGTGTTAGAATTGAGAGGCTCAATTTAGATCAAAGACACAGATCCAAAGGTATAAACTGAAAATTTAGGGTCAAAAGTTCAAAATTCTCAATAGATGAGCCGAATACAAGTCAAAATTTACAGATCAAGTGGATAAGCTCAAAAAAAGGTCCGAATTCACACATGGAAATCAAATTATTATTTATCCGAATAATAAATAAAATAAAACTTACAATAAAACTGCAAAAGAAAAATTACAAAAAAATTGTTTGTAATAAATTATAAATTAACAGCAACAAAAGAAAATTAAATAATAATATTAATCATTTCTTTAAACAACAATAGGGAATTAATAGAAACAATCAAAATAGTAAACAATAATAAAATTAGAAATAATAAAAATTTTAAATAATAATTAAATTAGAAATAAGAAAAATAGTAAACAATAATAAAATTAGAAATAAGAAAAATAGTAAATAATAATTAAATTAGAAATAATAAAAATAGTAAACAATAATAAAATTAGAAATAAGAAAAATAGTAAACAATAATAAAATACTAATAATAAAAATAATAATAAAAATAATAAAAAATAGGGAAAAACGTAATAAATAAAAATAGGAGGAATAAAAAATAAATAATAATCATAGTAAGTAAAAATAATAATAGTATTAATAATAAATTTAATTTAATAAAAAAACTACCTAATAAAAATATAATAAATAAAAATAGAAGAAATAAAAAATAGTAAAAAAATGTTCGTGTTTCAAACTCTCAATGGAATTTTTGAACAAAGATTTCTAGAGCCTCTAGGGTTAGAATTCACTGACAGCAGTGTGTATATATATGTATATGTTAACTCAATTTTTTTTTTTGCTGAGTAGTTATCATCACAGTCAATGGTTCTAACCCCAGAGGCCCTAGGAGCATTCGTTAAAAATAAATAAATTATTTCATTTTTCTTGTTCTCTTCATATTGTTTGAAAATAGAATAATAAAGTAAAAAGCGAAAAAAAAAAATTTTCCAACAAAAGCTTATCTCATTCGATTTTATGCAAGCAAACGAATATAATAAATATAGTTAATAAAATACTTTGTTTTAGATTCACTGTTTTTAAAACTTCCGAATGTGTTAAAAGTTATTTTTATAAATATTTGTTTCACAATACAGAGAAAAAAAGTTTAATTTTCCTTAATTACTGACACTTGAAAGAAAATTAATTTATTATAAATCAAAGTAAAGTGAAATAAATAAATATATTTTTTATTGAATTAACATTCACTAAACACTGGGAAAAAAAATGTTACTTTATTATTTTTTAATTTTTTTTTTACTTTTACTAATTTATTCGACTTAAATAAAAATTTTAATCGACTTTTTTTTAAACTCAAAGAAAATTAAAAAAAAAATTTTTTTAAATTAAAAAAAAAGATTTAAAAACAATGTTCACATTTTTATCTTCTGTTCTGTATATTAATTACGTTACTAATTATTAATATTATTAACTAACTAGCAAATTATTAACTAATTTCCTACTAGTTAATTATTATTGCTTATTAATTTCAAAAATTTTAATAAAATTCTTCACAAGAATTCAATTCTTTTCATAAATAATAACATTCTTCGTAAGAATTCAATTATTTTTATAAATAGTAAACTTTCTTGCAAAAAATCAATTCTTTATAAACCAAATTTTAATAAAATTTCATGAACGAATACAATTTCTTTCTAAAATTTTAATAAATCCTTCGATAAAATTCAACTATTTTTTTAAATAGTAAAATCTTTGCAAAAAATCAATTATTTTTTTAAAAAATGTTACGAAAGAATTAAAATTCTTGATTAATTCGTTAAACAATATTTCGAAAAAATTCAATTATTTTCTTAAATTTTAATAAATCATTCGAAAATAATTTAATTATATTCATAAATAGTAAAATTCTTTGCAAAAATTCAATTATTTTCAAAAAAATTTCAGGAAATTATTAAATTATTTTCTAAAATTTGAATAAATTGCTCGGGGTAATTCAATTATATTTATAAACAGTAATATTCTTTACAAAAATTCAATTATTTTTAATACAATTTTAATAACATTTCACGAAAAAAAAAGAATTAAATTTTTAATCATATTTTTCGAAAAAATTCAATTATTTTCTAAAAATTCAATAAATCCTTCGAAAATAATTTAATTATAAATATTAGTTGTAAAATTCTTTGCAAAAATTCAATTATTTTCAAAACAATTTCACGAAAGAATTCAATTATTATAAATATTATTATTATAAAATTTCGATAAATCCTTCGAAACAATTCAATTTTATTTATAAATAGTAAAATTCTTTGTAAAAATTCAATTAAATTCAAAACAATTTCATCAAAAAATTCAATTTTTTTAAATTCGTTATTAAAATGTTTCAATAGAATTCAATTATTTTCTAAAATTTTAATAAATTCATCGAAAAAAATTCAATTATTTTCTAAAATTGTAATAAATTCCTCGAAAAAATTCAATTATTTTCTAAAATTTTAATAAGTTTCTCGAAAAAATTCAATTATATTTATAAACAGTAAAATTGTTTGCAAACATTCAATTTTTTTTATTCTTTATAAAGTTTTTCAAAAGAATTCAATTATTTTGTAAAATTTTAATAAATTCCTCGCAGAAATTCAATTAAATTTATAAGTAGTAAAATTCTTTGCAAATATTCAATTATTCTTGATACAATTTTAATAATATTTCATAAAAGAATTCAATTAATTTTAATTCGTTATAAAATATTTCGAAAAAAATTCAATTATTTGTAAAATTTTAATAAATTCTTTAAAACAATTTAAGTTTAATAAATAATAAATAGTATAATAGTATAATAAACAGTATAATTCTTTGCAAAAATTCAATTATTTTCAAAAAAATTTCACGAAATAATTCAATTATTTTCTAAAATTTTAATAAATTGCTTGCGGAAATTCAATTATATTTATAAACAGTAATATTCTTTACAAAAATTCAATTATTTTTAATAAAATTTTAATAACATTTTAAAAAAAAATTAAAAAACAATTTTTTACTTAAAAAAAAAAATTCAAAAAAAATTTTTTTTAAAGTTTCTATAAAAAAATATAATACAGAAATAAAATCTGCATAGACGCGAATAAAATACAGTTGAAAAAGCAAAAAAAGAAAAAATTTCGTCTCAAGTATATATACACACACACACTCACGCAATTCAAATGTCAGAAGTTGTTTAGTAAAGTTTAATTTTCGGCAAAACGACAAGAGCAAGGAGTTACTTACGAGATTAGGAATATGTATTATTCACGGATGAATGTGAAATGAGTTGAGCCAACAAAGTACATACCTGAAACAAAAAGGAGAGAGGGAATCTTTGTGAATATCGTTTACGTGTAAAAGGCAATAAAGAATATGGTAAATATTCAAGTTTCTTAGAAGTATACATATAATATTGGTATAGTGAATGAGAATAGTTCATATATAGTCAATATAGGCCGATTACGTAAAGTAGAAGTTAAATTTTTTTTCTTCTTCTTATTTTACAATATTCCACATTATATTTGCCGACAAGAAAACTTCCATTCAATTATTTTAACGGAATTCCAATTTCATTAATATACCGCAAAAAGCAATGAAAAATTCTCCAAAAAATATTTTCAATTTTCGAAAAAAATTCGTTAGTTTCTTTAATTAGTTCAATAATTTTTCTTTTTTCGAAGAAATTCAATATTTTTCTAAATTAATTTCATCGTTTCAAATTAATCGTTTTAAATTAATTAATCTTAAATTAATTTAATTATTTTCTAAATTAATTAATAATTTTAAATTAATTCATTATTTTCTAAATTAATTAAATAATTTTTTTATGTTAAGTTAATTATTTTTTTAATTTATCAAAAAAATTTTAATGAAGTCAATTAAATGGTATTTACTGAATCATTATACTTTAGTATTTTTCGATTAAAAATACTTTCGGTTAAAATACAATTTTTTTTTTGACCTTAATAAAAATTATTTAAATCAAGAAAATACTTATTCGGCTAATAAACAAATAACTCGTAATTTCAATCAAATACATTTATTCCCTTCATTCTAGAATTGTAAATCAAAAGAATTTTTCCCCCAAAAAACATATTTTTTATTTTAACATCTGACATTTATGGAAAAATGAATTTTCATTTCGTTTTAAAATTTCCGCAATAAAAAAAATATATATATTCATCATCTAAAAATAATAAACTACGGGAAAGTATATATTTATTTTTATACTTGATTTCTATAGTGTGATTAAAATTTTATCACTTTTATGAAAGTTAATTCAACTGTCAGTTTTTATACATTATATACAATGCCAAATTGTCACTCGTGAAAAAGTATCAATTTTATTATTTTTTTCCCCTTTTATTGAAAATAAATGTGATTTTCGATTTTTCAAATAAATTTAGTTTCTAAATACAATCTTTCAAAGTGCTTTCAATCTTCTTTGCCTTCTTTCCTTTTCCACACAGCAACTATAGTATAAGAAAGAAAAAAAAATTTCCAAAGTAACATAAAGAGAATTATTTGCCTGCAATTTGTTAAATTATCTTCAATGAAAAATAAAGTGATGACGGTAATTTGTGAAACAAATTCTTTTAAACATTTTTTTACAATTTGTTTACATCTTTTTAGAAATGTTCTTATTAAAAAATTTAAAGAGAAATAAACAGGAATATTTCTCTAAAAATAAAAAGTGTATTAAATAAAATTTGAATTAAATAACAAAAATAAAATACAAATAAATATATTTGTTAATTAATTATTTAATTAATTTATAATATTTATATCGCTTATATTTTTACATTAAACGCAATCTTACGAACATTTAAAAAATTTACACCGCTCGCGGGGATCGAACACCCTAATCGAATGCTCCGAAGCCTAACACTTTTCCACGCTGCTATACGCTGACGTCGAATCGAAAAATTAAAAATAAATCAAATTTGGTAAATATTTCAATATTAATTATAATAAAATCTAAATAAAAAATATAGAATTGAAACCAAAACAAATTATTTTTGTAAAAAAAAAGATAAATATAATAAAAATAATGATTTAACCATTTTTTAATAAATTTTGTATTTGTTTATTTTTCTGCCTCTTTTAAAATAATAATTTGTTTATTATATAAATATTTTTATTATTAATATTTTTTCTCGCAGAGTTAGTAGAAATTTAACAATTTTTCGTCGTTTTTCAACTAACTCTGCGAGAAAAAAATAAAAAATATTGTTCCACCGTATTTTTTATTTTAATCACACTATTTAGTGCGTGTGGTATAACATCCCATCTCGAGGATTGAATAAAGATGCATGAGAGGGAAGCTAATATAAAAATCAGCAATGCTATTATAAAAGGTGGTAGTAAATGAAAAAAAAAAAAAATTGGAGAGAGAAGGAAAAAACTTGTTATACACTCCTTGGAGCGTGGACGTAAGAAATTCGAAAAGTTATGATTATGATTCACCTGGGGGAAGGTGGGGAAAAAAGAAAAGAAAAAAAAATAGTGACACGAATATACACGGGTAAAAAAAAATTAGCCTATGCGGTGATCCAAAGTACATATTTTAAAATGTGACAAGAAAAGTATATAGTCTCCACCCCCCCACCCCCCTTGGCCCCCTTCTCGTTTGTTCTCGTTTCTCATTTTTCTACAGGGACGTGCAAAATTATTAAATTATTCAAGTCTGAAGTGACGCGAAGTTTTCTTTAACGTGAAAAGAAATAAGTCCACAATAAACAAAGGGGGTCGTACGTCTCGCGAGGCGCGCGGGTTAAAAATAATTTATTAACGATAAAGTAACACGGGTGAGAAAAAAAAAAGTTTTCCAAACGATTTTTGTTTGTACAATTAGATTATAATAATTCTTGTTCTAAAAAAGTTTGAAATTTGTTTAGTTTATTTACATTATTTATTATTTTTCTCCTTTCATTATTTATTACCCTTTTCTTTTTATTGTCTATTATTATTTTTCTTTTTTTATTTATTATTTGTTTTTTTGTACTATTTCTTATTTTTTTTGGTTTCCTTTGTTATTCTTTTCTCTCTATTATTCTTAATAATAAACTTGTACAATTTTCAGAGATTTATCTTCTGATGAAAAAATAATATTTTTATATATTTACCATTTTTTTGCTAATTATAATTTATTATATTTATTAAAAAGAAATTAGCTTTAAAGTTTTTATCTTTTCTTCTGTTTATTAATTATGTTACTAATTATTAATATTATTAACTAACTAGCAAATTATTAACTAATTTCCTACTAGTTAATTATTATTGCTTATTAATTTCGAAAATTTTAATAAAACTCTTCAGAAAAATTCAATTCTTTTTATAAATAATAACATTCTTCGTAAGAATTCAATTATTTTTCTGAATAGTAAAATTTTTTTCAAAAATTCAATTCTTTTTAAACCAAATTTTAATAAAATTTCACGAACGAATACAATTTCTTTCTAAAATTTTAATAAATCCTTCGAAATAATTCAATTATTTCTTTACATAGTAAAATCTTTGCAAAAATTAAATTATTTTCAACAACATTTTATGAAAGAATTCAATTTTATTCTTAATTCGTTATAAAATATTTCGAAAAAGATTTAATTATTTTTAAACCAATTTTAATAAGATTTCATGAAAGTATTCAATTTTTTTTTCAAATTTTAATAATATTTTTTGGAAAAATTAAATTATTTTCTAAAATTTTAATAAATTTTCTAAAATTTTTAAAATACTTTAAAAATAATTTAATTATATTTATAAATAGTAAACTTTTTTGCAAAAATTCAATTATATTCAAAACATATTCACGTAGAAATTTAATTTTTTTCATAATTCGTTATAAAGTTTTCAAAAGAATTTAATTATTTTCTAAAATTTTAGTAAATTTCTGGAAAAAATTTAATAATATTTATAAACAGTAAAATTCTTTCAAAAAATTTAATTATTTTTATTACAATTTAATGAAAGCATTCAATTTTTTTTCTTAATTCGTTATGAAGTTTTTAAATAAAATTCAATTATTTTCTAAAATTTTTTAAAATTTCAAAAAAAAATTAAATTATTTTCAAAAATTTTAATAAAATTCTAGAAAAAATTCAATCATTTTCTAAAATTTTAATAAATTCCTCGAAAAAAATCAATTATATTTATAAACAGTAAAATTTTTTTGCAAAAATTCAATTATTTTTAATACAGTTTCACGAAAAAATTAAATTTTTTTTAATTCGTTATAAAGTTTAAAAAAAATCAATTATTTTTTAAAATTATAATAAATTACGCGAAAAAATTTAATTATATTTATAAACAGTAAAAATCTTCGCAAAAATTCAATTATTTTTAATACAATTTCACAAAAAAATTCAATTTTTTTTAGTTCGTTATAAAGTTTTTTAAAGGAATTCAATTATTTTCTAAAATGTTAATAAATTCCTTGAAAAAATTTAATTATTTTCTAAAATTTTTGAATAATATCCTCGAAAAAATTCAATTATTTTCGAAAATTTTAATAAATTCCTCGAAAAAATTCAATTAATTTTGTAAGCAGGAAAGTTCGTTGAAAAAATTCAATTACTTTAATAAACAGTAAAATTCTTTGCAAACATTCAATTATTTTTAATACAATTTTAATAAGATTTCATCAAAGAATTAAATTTTTAAAAAAAATTTTAATAATATTTTTCAAAAAATTCAATTATTTTCTATAATTTAAATAATTTTCTAAATTTTTAATAATTTACTAAAATGTTAATAAATCCTTCGAAAAAATTTAATTATATTTATAAATAGTACAATTTTTTGCAAAAATTCAATTATATTCAAAGCATGTTCACGAAGGAATTTAATTTTTTTCAGAATTCGTTATAACATTTTTCAAAAAAATTCAATTATTTTCTAAAATTTTTCAAAATTCCTCGCAGAAATACAATTATATTTATAAACAGTAATATTCTTTGAAAAAATTCAATTATTTTCAATACAATTTTAATAATATTTCATGAAAGAATTTAATTTTTTAAAAAATGTTTAATAATGTTTTTCGACAAAATAGTAAAATTCTTTGAAAAAATTCAATTATATTCAAAACAATTTCACGAAATAATTCAATTTTTTTCTTAATTCGTTCTAAAATCTTTTAAAAGAATTCAATTATTTTCAAAATTTTTAATTAAAATTATTAATAAAACTCCAGCAGTATTTTAAAAAAAATTCAAAGAAATTTTTCAAAAAGAATTTAATATTCATGGTGAACGAATTTCGTCTCACATAAAAAAAATCCAAAATGGCGGATCCAATATGGAAACTCTGGCCTGGGAATTAATGCTCGATTTTCAAAATTGCTGCGTCAGAGTTAGGAAATAAAATATAAAAATACAATAAAATAGTAAACAAATTTAGCAAACAAGGGGGTAACTTTATACATAAAATAATCCATCAAGATTTTAAAGTGCGCATGTGACTCATATAATTTGGTTTGAATTTTTGTTTACAGAATTAAATTGCCCTTTTTTCCCCCTTACTCCCATTTTACATTAGTGACATTTAATTTAAATAGAGGGCAAAGGAAAGAGAGAAAAAAATGGAGAGACATCGAATTCAGTGACAGATGAGATTTCCCTTATTTTCGCCATTTAAATTGGGGGAGTTATTCTTACATCGTTACGTTAGTGGATAAAGCATTCAGCGCGCAGAAAAGGGAGAGGAGACGCACGTAATACACGACTACGTGGTGAGAGGAAAGGATGACGGCATAGGAAGAGATATATGTTTTAGGGGTTTGGGTGGGAAATGAGACAGAGTGAGAGAGGTGAGTTATTGAGTGAGTGAGTGAGAGAGAGAAAGGAGGAAATAGAGGGTGGCAGCATAAGGGCAAGTTAGAGCATGCCTGCACCCTTTTGAAACGGTCGATAGTATACGGAATGTGACGAACGACAGCAAGGGAATTTTCCAGTAGGTCGTCGATTTCTCTAAGCTGAATGTAAGATGGAAAATATGACTGCTATTTACGTAATCGGCCAATTGACCGAATCCACTACAGTGTTATTTATTCAAAGGAAAAAAAAAATTGTCACTTTAATATTTATCGGGAATATATTTTTTTATATTTTTTTTTTTTTTTTTTTTTTTTTTTAAGTTCTCTCTCTATATGTTAATAATAGTTAATACGATGAATTTTCGACACTAGGGAATAATCACGAACTTTAGTTCGTGATTAGTCCCTAGTGTCGAAATTTCATTGTTTTTGGATTTAATTTAATTCAGACAATTGTCTGTGAATTTTATGTTAGGTTTCCGTTCACGAAATTTTCACTTTCACTCAAAAAAAATTTTCACTTTCAATTTCGCGCAAAAATATTTTCACTTTCATTTTTACTCAAAAAATTTCCACTCTTAATTTCAACGAAAAAATCTAAAATATGTATTTTCTCTTTCACTTAAACAATTTTTACCCTTACTCAAAAAATTCTCACTTTCAATTTCGCCAAAAAAAAACAAAACTTTCAATTAAAAAAGTATTAGTGAAATTGCAAGTGGAAATATTTCCATCGAAAGTGAAAGTATTTTGAGTGAAATTTATTTCTTTATTTATTGACAATATAAATGGGCTAGAAATTAAAAGTGATTTCATGGTAAAATTGAAATTAAGAATCTTCAAGAAGTGAATATTTTTTGAGTAAAAATTTTTGCAAAAATTCAATTATTTTCAAAAAAAATTTTCTCGATGGATTTCAATTTTTTTCATAATTCATTATATGTAAAATATTTCGAAAAATTTAAATTATTTTCTAGAGTTTTAAAAAATCCTTCGAAAATAATTTAATTATATTTATAAATAGTAGAAATCTTTGCAAAAATGCAATTATATTGAAAAGAATTTCACGAAAGGATTCAATTATATTTAGCAAGAATTAAATTATTTTTAAACAAATTTTACGAAAGCATTCAATATTTATTTCTTAAATCGTTATAAAATATTTAGAAAAATTTAATTAGTTACTAAAATTTTAATAAGAATTCCTCAAAAAAAAATTCAATTATATTTATAAACAATAAAATTCATTGCAATAATCAATTATTTTTAATATAATATTATTATAATTTCATCGAAAAATTCAATTTTTTCAAATTCGTTATTAAAGTTTTTCAAAAGAATTTAATTATTTTCTAAAATTTTAATAAATTCCTCGAAAAAATTCAATTATATTTATAAACAGTAAAATTCTTTGCAAAAATTCAATTATTTTTAATACAATTTCACGAAAAAATTCAATTTTTTTTAATTCGTTATAAAGTTTTTCAAAAGAATTCAATTATTTTCTAAAATTGTAATAAATTTCTCAAAGAAATTCAATTATTTTCTAAAATTTTAATACATTCCTCGAAAAAATTCAATTATATTTATAAACAGTAAAATTCTTTGCAAAAATTCAATTATTTTTAATACAATTTCACGAAAAAATTCAATTTTTTTTAATTCGGTATAAAGTTATAAAGTTCTCAAAAAAATTCAATTATATTAATAAATAGTAATATTCTTTGCAAAAATTCAATTATTTTCTAAAATGTTAATAAATCCTTCAAAAAAATTCAATTTTATTTATAAATAGTAAATTTCAATTACATTCAAAAGATTTTCACAAAAAAATTCAATTTTTTTCTTAATTCATTATAAAATCTTTCAAAAGAATTCAATTATTTTCTAAAATTTTATAAATTAAAAGTGAAAATTTGTTGATAAAATTGAAATTAAATAAGAATTGTAAGTGACTAATTTTTCATAGAAGTAAAATTCTTTCCCGTAAAAATTTTTTTATTACGATAAAATCTATATAAATAAAAATTCTTCAATAAATTTTCCAAATATTTTTTACAATATTTTATAATATACACAAATAATTTTTTAATAAAATTCTTATGGAAAAAAATATTTCCATTTCTTGTAAATAAAAATTGTGAACTACATTCTCTCGTTGAAAAATACCTTTTCAAAAAGGTGTGTGTGCAACCTTCGTAATAAAGGAAAAGTAACATTCAGACCGTGTGTAACACGTTGCCTCTCTCTATGTACCGCAAAAAATATTTCCTTGGTAAAATGCCACAACTGAAACTTAATAAAATTCGACAAAATTTTTCTGAATACTTTAAGTATATTAAAGTTTTTGATGGAATGAAATTCTGTCCCCTCAAAAAAAAAAAAAAAAAAACGGCTTTTATATTGTAACTTTTTGACACTTTTATGATGAAATCTTGTAATATTTTACATATTCTTTATATGAATTTTGACCTAAATTTGAATATTAGGCTCACTTGACCTAAACTTTGAAATTATGATTTTTTTATACTTATTACTTTCGTATCTTCATCTGAAACTTTTGTCACGAAATTTTGCTTTTAATTTTTTGATATTTGTCTAAATTTTCTATTATTTGGTCTTTTGAGCCGAATAACACTAGAACTGCTATTTTATAAAAATTATTGAAATGAACGTTTTATTTTATCACGAATTAATAAAATTGTTATTAAAACATAAATAATTATTATTATGAAACAATAGAATTATAAATTATTAATTACTTTTTACTTCAAATAGTAGGTCAAGAGTCAAGACAAAAGTTAAAATTTAATTCTATTTAACAACAGGAAGAGAAAAATTTAGGCCAAAGTTAAATTTTAATTCCATGTAAATAATTGTGTTATTTATAAAAATTTCAGACAGAAAGACAAAAATTCAGGTCAAAGTTAAATTTCAATTTTAAAGTGAAGTTAAAATAAAAAAGTAAATTAATTTATTTGTATTATTAATTATTAAAAGTGTGAAATAAATTGTTTGAATAAATTGTTTGCGACGAGAAAAAGAAATGGAGTTGATGAGAAAATTTATACTTTCGAGAAGTGAAAAAAAATTGAATTACGTAATGAGAATTAAAATTAATGGGAAGAAGCTATATAACGAGTGAGTTAAAATTGAAATGTTTTTTCATGACTGCTAATTGATAGCCTCTCATCGCGACCCTTGACAGGAACTCTTTAAAAGTGAGCCACTTCTTGAAAGGCATATCTCAAGTATTATTTGCTTTTCCTTTTCTCTTTGAAAGTTAAGCGACACGGGTGATATCAACACCCATCACATTAAGGCTTCAAGTATTGAATTTCAGTGACGAAAAGTAAAACTGATCTCTCATGGGATGAATATGAAGGACCACACGCAACAGTGTGAGTGTACCTTCTATATATGTACGTGAAAAATAATAATAAAACTTTAAAATATATACGTATTTTTATTCGCTTCAAAATTATTAAAAAAATTCTTTTATTTTCGCAGTTTATTTTTAACAATTTAAAGTGAAAAAAATATTTTAAAAAATAATAGTGCAACACTTCTTTAAGCCAAACATTTTTGGAAAATGTATTTTATTGTCAAAAATTTTTTTTTAAGATTAAATTTTATTCGGAAAAAGTTTAGGAAATTAAAATTTATTCAAAGAACATTTTCAAAAACTGAATTTTTTTTTAATTTTACTCAAAAAAACATTTAAGAAATTGAATTTTATTCGAAAAAATATTTAGAAATTTAATTTCATTGGAAACGAATTTTTTAGAGTGAAAGAAAACTTTGGAAATTGAATTTTATTCGAAAATATAATTAACAATTGAATTCTATATTGAAAAATGTTTTATAAATTCAATTCTGTTCTATAAATTCTTTAGAAATTGAATTTTGCTAAAACAATATTTTGTAAAAATTTAATTTAATTGGGAATTAATTTTTCGAATTGAATTTTATTCGAAAATATAATTAACAATTGAATTCTATATTGAAAAATGTTTTATAAATTCAATTCTGTTCTATAAATTCTTTAGAAATTGAATTTTGCTAAAACAAAATTTTGTAAAAATTCAATTTAATTGGGAATTAATTTTTCGAATTGAATTTTATTCGAAAATATAATTAACAATTGAATTCTATATTGAAAAATGTTTTATAAATTCAATTCTGTTCTATAAATTCTTTAGAAATTGAATTTTGCTAAAACAAAATTTTGTAAAAATTCAATTTAATTGGGAATTAATTTTTCGAATTGAATTTTATTCGAAAAAATTCTGAGATATTGAATTTTTTTCGAAGAAATATTTTTAGAAATTTTAGAAATTTAATTTTTTGTGGGAAAAAATTTTATAATTTTCATTTTACTCGGAAAAATATTTAAGAAATTGAATTTTATTCGAAGAACTCTTTAGAAATTGAATTTTATTCGAAACAAATTTTTTAGAATTGAATTTTATTTGGAAGAAAACTTTGGAAATTGAATTTTAATCGAAGAACTCTTTCGAAATTCAATTTTATTGGAATTTTCAACGAATTTTTAAGAATTGAATTTTATTTGTAAAAAAGTTTTTAAAAATTGAATTTTTGTTCGAAAAAAAAACATTAGAAATTGAATTTTACTGAAAACGAATTATTAAGAATTGAATTTCATTTGGAAAAAATTTTTGGAAATTTAATTTTATTCGAAAAAGAATACAAATTGAATAATATTAGAAAAATTTTTTTTTGAAATTGTATTTCAATTCGAAAAACAATTTTGAAAATAAATTTTATTCAAAAAACATTTTTAGAAATTGAATATTACTGGAAGTAACGTGTTTAGAAATTAAATTTTATTTGGAACAAACTTTTATAATTTGAATTTTACTCGAAAACATTTTTAAGAAACTGACTTTTATTGGAAGTAATCTTTAGAAATTGAATTTATTCCAAAAAATTTATAAGAAATTGAATTTTATTCGAAGAACTCTTTAGAAATTGAATTTTATTTGGAAGAAAACGTTGCCAATTGAATTTTATTCGAAAATGTCATTAGAAATTGAATTTTATTGGATACGAATTTTTAAGAATTGAATTTATTTGAAAAAAAGTTTTTAAAAATTGAATTTTGTTCGAAAAAAACATTAGAAATTGAATTTTACTGGAAACGAATTATTATTAAGAGTTTAATATTGAATAATATTAGAAATTTTTTTTTTTTAATTGAATTTCATTCGAAAAACAGTTTTGAATGTAAATTTTATTCAAAAAATATGTTTACAAATTTAATTTTACTGAAAGTAACGTTTTTAGAGATTAAATTTTATTTGAGAAACACTTTTATAATTTTAATTTTACTAGACAAAATTTTTAAGAAATTGAATTCTATATAGAAAAAAAGTTTTAGAAATTTAATTTTGTTCTATAAATCCTTTAGAAATTGAATTTTGCTAAAACAAAATTTTCTAGAAATTGAATTTAATTGGGAATTAATTTTTCAAATTGAATTTTATTCGAAAAAATTCAGAGATATTGAATTTTTTTAGAAGACATTTTTTTTTTTATATTAAAGTTTATACCGAAGAAGAAAATTTCAAAGACTGAATATTGTATTCAAACAAAATTTGAAATGGACTTTTATTCGAAAAAATGCTTTTAGAAATCCAACTTCAGTGGAAAAAACAAATTTCATAGAATCAAAATTCATGAATTATTTTTAAAAAACTAGTATTAAATTATTGAATAAATTTTTTTTTTAATTCAAAAATAAAATTGAGTTTGCGTAAAAGAGAGAGAGAGAGAGCAATAAAAAGAACTTAAGGCAGAAAAATAAGAACCAAATAAAAAATACAATTTTTTTTTCTTTTTCGTATGAAAATAAAGGAGAAATCTCAGTGGAAGCAAATTTTTTGAAAATAAATTTCCTCTTTTCTTCTTCGTCTTGCGGTAATAATTTCAAACCAACTAAATGCTGAAGAATGAAGACAATATTTCGCGTTCCAAGAGAGTCATAAAGGGCAAAATGAAAAAGGAGGAGAGAGAAAATTATATGGCCGCCACTTGTTTCGTTGCCTTTCTGAAATGTCTTTAAAAAAAAAAAAACGGTGTGGTTTCGAAGAGAAACGATTCTGTTTTTTAAAAAGATTCGTTTTAAAACGATGATATTCCCCAACCTCACTACCACCCCTTTTCTTCTCGCTCCGTTCTCTTTAAAAACTTTTTCTATAGTTGAAAGTTGAGACTCATGGAGAGTTGAATTTCGATTCTTTAGACTCCTTTATAAGAGTCTTTATATATAGGAAAGAGAGAGAGAGAGAGAGACGGCCACCACGGTCCTAAATAAGCGGAAGTTTCCTTGCACTATCGTATTTCAAGGATAAAGTTAAATCGTGGTCCGTCCTCATTTTGTGCGTGTTGGTAATGTTTAGATGCACGTGCGCACTTGCACACATGTTGTACTTTAGATGACTGGGGCAGGACTGCACTTTAAAGTAAATTGTGCCCTTTTGCCGCCAACAATGCCTCTCTCTCTCTCTCTTTCTCTTTCTTCATCTTTCATTCTTCTTTTTTCCCCTTCAACTATATGTATATATAAAGCAGAGGGAATAAGAACAAAAAGAAATTCAAGGAACCCCAGCATCAGCTCTTTGCTCTCTTTCTCTCTCTCTCTCTCTTTCATTGCCCTTTATCTCTCCCTCTCTTCTTCGCGTGATGTCGTTTGCTTTTTATCAGTCAGTATACCTACATACAAGTCGGGGAACGTTTCTCTAACGGCGCATCGTAGAAATCGTAATGTACGAGGGGTTTGGGTTTCTTTTTTTTTTCGGAAGTTCGCTCAACAAACATTCCCACATCGAACCCTCTCCAATCCCGAATAGAGAGTGTCGCATTTTCCCCTCCCTCTTTACTATTGCAAGTTACACTCTCAAAAGTCAAAGTTACAAACATTTCGAAAAGCGAGAAACTCTTTTTGCGGTCAAAAAGTTCAATTCGCTGGAATTTTTTATTCTCAACTCGTCTAGAATGTGTGTCTGTATATATGTATACACACACAGACAGACCAATAGATCTTTTCTTGAAATTCGAATATTCGATGCATTCTATAGTTGTAAAGAGTTGTTGAACAAGTGCAATTCAAATCTTTACGAATTTCCATAAGGGACGTTTATTTATTAAATCAGATTAAATGAATTTAGTTTCAGGCATTTTTTTCCCCCTTTTTCGAATTTGTTTGTTTCTAAAAGGAATAATTATCTATTAAATTAATTGAGGAGTGCCTCAATTATAATTTAATAGATTTAAACATTAAAAAAAGCACTTGCAGCATTGATTTTAAATTGTAAATGTGCCCTTTTAAGATCCGGAGCCTCATTAATATAGTTTTAGGAACTCTTTCCATTTCTTAGATCCAGAGAAAATTTTTATTTAAAGCAAATATAATTTGTTTTGAGTTAAATAAAAGTATACATATTTTCCTTGAAACGCAAGTAATGTAACATTAGGTCAATAATCAAACCTGAAGTTGTATGAAGAAAAACTTAAATTTAGGTCAAAGTTTTCTCTCTAAATTTAAATCAATTAAAAATAACTTAGAAGCAAAAAGTCAGTCACTGATTGTCAGTTAAAATCACGATTTTTAACTGATTCAAATTAAGAGAGTTAAACAAAATGTTTCTTTTAGACAAAATTTAGTAAAAATGTTTTAAGGTTTGTAAATGTCAGAAATCTTTTTTTTTTTGTAAACAATATTGTTCACAAAATCATTCTTCTCTTTGGGGTAAAAAAAAACATAACATATTATCCCGTTTCTTAATATTTTTCTAGGAAATTCTCAATTTTCATAAGGAAATAATTTGCATAATTTCTATTTCTTAATTACAATTGCTTTAATAAAATTCAGTTTTTTAAAACTAAAGGGAAAAAAATGTTTATAAATTCTATTTGTCAATTAGAAATTGAAACTTTTAAAATTTTTAGAAAATTAAAGGAAAAAGTTTTAGTAAAGAAAAAAAATGTTCTGTTACATTTATTTACAAATTTCTTTCAAATTTTTCGAAAACAAGAATAACTTTTTTTTTAAATAAATATTTAATTATTATTTTTCCATAGGAAATAAAAATTCTTCAAAAGATTCAAATTCAAAACATTTTTTGAAATTAAACAACTTATAAAAAAATTGTTATAAAACATGAAGAAATCGATCACTCCGAGTCTTCGACTCGAAGCAATCGATGTCTTCATGTTATTTATAATAATTAAAGATGACCGAGTGATAAAATAATTATTTTATATTATAAGACTTTATAAAAAAAAAAATTTTTTTTTTCAATTATTTTTTATGAAAATAATTGAATTATTAGAAGAAATTTATAAAACATTAGTAGGTAATTAAATTTTGTAGAAGAATTTTGATATTTACAATAATAATTGAAATTTTAAGGAGAATCTTAAAAAAACATTTGAAATTGAATTTCAGCGAAGAATTTTCTTACTTTTCAAGATTATTAAATTTTGCAAAGAATTTTATCAGAACTTTTGAAAATAATTAAATTTCCAGGATGAATTTTATTATTTATGAAGATAAAAAAAATTTTGACGAGAAATTAAAAAAAAAATTTTGAAATTAATAGAATTTCTGGGATGAATTTTATTGTTTATAAAGATAATTGAAATATTGAACAGATTATTTTTAAAAATGTTTAAAAGTAATTGGATTCTGCAGAAGATTTTTGATATTTACAAAGATAATTGAAATTTTGAGGAGAATCTTAACAAAAATTTTTGAAATTGAATTTCTGCGAAGAATTTTCTTACTTTTGAAGATAATTGAATTTTGTAAAGAATTTTATCAGAACTTTTGTAAATAATTAAATTTCCATGACGAATTTTATTATTTATAAAATTTTGACGGGAAATTAAAAAAAAAATTTTGAATAGAATTGAATTTCTGCGAAGAATTATAATACTTTTGAAAATAATTGTATTTTAGAGAAGAATTTTATTATTCATAAAGATAATTGAAATTTTAAACAGATTTTTTTTTTTTAAATGTTTAAAAGTAATTTGAATTCTGCAGAAGAATTTTGATATTTATAAAGATAATTGAAATTTTGAGGAGAATCTTAAAAAAAAATTCTGAAAATAATTGAATTTCTGCGAAGAATTTTCTTACTTTTGAAGATAATTGAATTTTGCGAAGAATTTTATCAGAACTTTTGAAAATAATGAAATTTCCAGGATGAATTTTATTATTTATGAAGATAAATAAAATTTTGACGAGAAATTTAAAAAAAAATTTTGAAAATAATAGAATTTCTAGGATAAATTTTATTATTTATAAAAATAATTAAAATTTTGACAAGAATTTTATTAAAATTCTTTGCAAATAATTAAATTTCAGAGAAGAATTTTATTATTCATAAAGATAATTGAAATTGTGAACAGATTTTTTCTAAAAATGTTTAGAAGTAATTGAATTCTGCAGAAGAATCTTGATATTAATAAAAATAATTGAAATTTTGAGGAGAATCTTAAAAAAAATTTTTGAAAATAATTAAATTTCTGCGTAAAATTTTCTTATTTTTGAGGATAATTGAATTTTGTAAAGACTTTTATCAGAACTTTTGAAAATAATTAAATTTCCATGATGAATTTTATTATTTATAAAATTTTGACGAGAAATTAAAAAAAAAATTTGAATATAATTGAATTTCAATATTATAAATTGAAATTGAAAAAGTAAATTTCAAAATTTACTTTTGAAAATAATTGAATTTCAGAGAAGAATTTTATTATTTATAAAAATAATTGAAATTTTGACAAGAATTTATTAAAATTTTTTTTAAATAATTGAATGTCGGAGAAGAATTTTATTATGTATAAAAATAATTTACATTTTAAAGATAATTTAAAAAAAAATGTTAGAAATACCTAATTAAAATTTTGCTATGAAAGGTAAAGGTCAAAGGTAAAGCAAAAATTCACTCTCAATGTTCCACACAATCTCTTACAAATTTGAAACAAAATTTTAGCTCACAAAAAACATCAGAATCACTTCCAAATTTGGAACAAAATTTTAGCTCAGCACAAAAAACATAAAATCGCTCTTAGAATCGAAGCAGAGTAAAATTTAGGTCAAAGTCACAGGTCAAGGGACAAAAATAAAGTCCATTGTTTCCCCCATATATGTGAAAATGGAAACAATGCGAGCAAACAATACGTCAAGAGTATAACAGCGATTGGCGAATTTTTAAAGGTAAAAAAAAATTTTTTTTTTTAGTCTCCAGTCGCACGATATTATCTTATTCACATTCATCGAGACTTTTTACTGAATAGAGAGACTCTAAATTCAATTAATAAAATTTTATCTCCATGGAGTTGAAACATTTAAATAAATTTTTTTTCATTCCTCTTTTTATGAGCGGAATTACCAAATGGAAGTTTGGGGAAAAAAAGGGAGAAATATTCTCTTATCTAAAAGCGGAATAAGCCAAGTTTAATTTCAATGGTTCGTGCGCGACACAAAGAAGAGGACTTGAAAATCGTTCGTTGGCTGTATTATCTATCTGCATATGTGTATATGTGCACATGTGCAATATATGTGCATGTGTATATGTAAATGTGTATATTAATATGTGTATGTGCATCTATATGTGCATTTGTATCTATATGTGTACGTACATCTACATGTGACCGTATTATACCTATATGTGAATGTACATCTACATGTGAATGTACATCTACATGTGAATGTATTATATCTATATGTGAATGTACACAGTTTTCTTGAAAGTATCAAATTGATACCAAAAATTTGAATTAATTTTTGATTTGATCCATACATTTTTGGTATCACATATACATTGGTTACTTAAAAGTGACAAAGAGCCGTTAGCTCTTTGTCACTTTTAAGTTACCAATGTATATGTGAATGTATTAGATCTACAAGTGAATGTATTGGATCTATATGTGAATGTATTATATCTATATGTAAGCATATTATATCTATATGTGAGCATATTATATCTATATGTGAATATATTATGTCTACATGTGCATGTATATCTTTATGTGAATGTATTGCATCTATATGTGAATGTATTGCATCTATATGTGAATGTATTATGTCTATATGTGCATTTATATCTACATGTGAATGCACTGCATCTATATATGTGAATGTATTATGTCTATATGTGCATGTATATCTACATGTGAATGTACTGCATCTACATGTGAATGTACTGCACATATATGTGTATGTACATCTACATGCGAACGTATTATACCTATATGTGAATGTACATCTATATGTGCACATGTATATAGTTTACGAGGAAATTGAATATAACGCGATATTTTCAGAAGGTAATCCCGTTCGCGTCCTTTTGAGCCAAAGGTATAAAACCCAAGTGCTGACCACGTTGTAAGTCCAAAGACAAACACCTGCACGTGACCCGGGATCGTGAAGCACAGTAAATGTATACACAGGTAGTCACGTACTCGGTTATCTACTTATCTGCGTGCCGGCAGGCTCGCTGAAGCCTTGAAGCGTTTCAGCCTTCCGAGAGAAGCTCAAGGGGGATTTTAAAAACCTAGTGTTTAAAAAAAAGAAGCTAATAGACTCTTATGAGAAACGTTTACAGATACTTTTCGGTGAGATGAAAATAAAGATAATGGCTAAATACTATTCATTATGTCTCTCATCTTTCTTTTTCTTCATTCTTGACTTTTCTAACGCCATGATGATGGTTGTTAGAACAACATTAGTTTGTAAAATGAGAACTATTTTAACAAATATAGATAAACATTTATGCTTGCATTTATGTTTGCATTTAAGTTTGCATTTATGTTTGCATTTATGTTTGCATTTATGTTTTCATTTATGTTTTCATTTATGTTTGCATTTAGGTTTGCATTTATGTTTGCACTTGTGGTTGCACTAGTGGTAGCACTTTTGGTTTAGGAGGGAAGTGAGACATGTTATTGTAACAGGTCGTGTCGTCTCCTTCAGGTGTGAGGATGATCATTAGTTTTATTTATCGGTGAACTCTCGTCGAGTGCTGTCTTTTTTTTTTAACGAAACGAGACCAAAAATTAGTTGTCTCATGACAAAAGCACTTGTCGTTTTTCGTTCAACGAACTTAATTGAGACGAGCGTCTTGCATGTTTAGAGAAATTAAGGGCTTGTTATTAGGTACTCTAATCTTCTCTTTGGGGTCATTGCTTTCCTGGTAGTGTATTTAATTATATTTGTGTTGTGAACGTAAAATATGTGTTTTATTTGAGTTGGCATTATTTTTCTCTTCTGGGGGATAATAAATTTGTTAGTCAATTTGCATTAGCAAATTTACATTAGAAACTTTACATTATAACAAATTTGCATTCACAAATTAACATTCACAATTTGAATTAACAAATTAACATTAAAAAAATTTACGTTAACAAATTAACATTAAAAAAATTTACGTTAACAAATTAACATTAAAAAATTTACGTTAAAAAATTAACATTAAAAAATTTGTTAATATAACAAAATGTTAATTTGCATTAACAAATTAACATTAAAAAATTTCCATTTACAAATGTTAATTTGTTACAATTATTAGACCTAAATTTTACTTTCTTTCACAGTTTGGCAAATTTAGAGATAAATTTGAGTTCAAATTTTTTCTTTCTTGGAAAGGAAAAAAAAAGACCAAATGTGAAAAAATAAATGATAATTAAATTTGTTAGTGTAACTTTAATGCTAAAAAATTATTTAAAAGTGAATTCAAAAATAACTTTTAATATCGACTAATATACAACAAAAAATTTAACATCTAATGAAAATATGAAAATTTCCGGTATTCAAGAAAAAATATTTTTCAAATAATATGGAAAAGTATTGAAATTATTTTCCCCATAAAATATATATATATACTGAAAAACAAAATCTTGTATAATTTTTTTTTATCCTCCCTGAATTATTTGTCCTTTATTGAATACCTTTGAGTTTCCTTTGTAATAGTTAGCTATATCAGTGGAAATTCCGACTATTTTAGTAAACATCTCAGCTATTCTTGTGAATATATTTCAGCAAAGTTATATTACGGGATAATACACATAGACTGTATACCTAGATAGAGAGAGAGAGTGAGAGGGGGAGACAAAAAAAATATAACGAGAATAATCAATTTATTCTTTTTCTTCAGGGGACGATTACAATTTTTTTTTTTTTTTTTACATATTTCCCTTTTCCACATTTCACGTTTATTCATTTGCATATCTCATAATTGCCTATTTTTTTCACTCACAACGAATGCATTGCAATGCAAATGATAAACTTTTTAGTGTCGGGTATTTCATTTTTTTTAATAAACGCTAAAAAGTTGCGTTTGACGTTTTAAAAAAAATGATATTTTTTTTTTTTAAATAAAATGTGAGATAAAATTTTTTTCCTACAACTAAATATGTATATTTTTATATATTTATTTTATTTATACATTTTTTATATATAAATTGTATTTGTTATTATTATTATTATTATTGCTATTATTATTATTACTATTATTATTTTATATTACTCTCTAAATTTAATTTATAGTAAAACTATTAATTCAAATTAATGACTCACTGTTTGCTTTTGAATTTTTTATACTGATAAATTAGTTTAAATTATCATTTATTAGTAAAATTTACTAATTCAAATTTAGAAAATATTATTCTATCATTATATTATTATTACATTTATTATTTTTTTCTAAATATTTTTTTTATTATTATTCACTATTTCTTGAAAACTGGCGACAATTTTCCTTTTGATTAAACAAAATTATGGAATAAAATTTGATTATCAATATTTATGACAATTTATATTTAAAATACTAATAATAAACTATTTATGTAATATTTATGTAATACTTTTTTAAAATTCTTCCACAATTATTTAATAAATTATTGTTTCGAAAATTAAAAAAAAAATTGATTAACTGTTATAAATTTTGTTATTAAAATATTTATAACACTTAAGATAGTAATAATAATAAAATGAATGTTTGAAAATGAAACTGAGAAAATGAAATTCGAAAATTTTCCATTTTAAATTTAAACTAATACTGATGGGAGGAACTAATGGGTCTGATTTAAGTGGCTAATTCCAGTTTCCGCCGAGGATTATCGTCTTGAAGTGGTTTTCCAATCAAATCTGTACCCAAGTGCCTAGTCTTCGAATCTCTTGAGAATGAATGAGGCACCATTGTTCAGATTGGACTATATACTATTCTACACTAAGGTGTTGAATATAATTGTCCGTACGATGGATCCGGAATATTTGTGTATAAAATGCGCAAAATTAAGACAAATCCCTCTTCGCTATTAATGGATTCATTTTCAAATCTCGATAATAATAATAATGCGAATTTCCATCATTTATTATGTAGAAAATTGTTGAAAAATAGAAAATAAATTTTATTCGAAATTCAGTTTCTTTTCCTTTTTTTTTTTTTTTGCTATTTTTGAATACTTTTGGAAAATTTTGTTTAAAAATTAAATTTTTTTATTTTCTTTTTTAAGAGAAAATATTGTTTAAACAATTTGTTATAAACAAATTGAAAACATCGAACAATCACTGAGTTCTATTGAAAGAAACTACTTTTACAAAGTTTCTGGAAAGTTTTGCGTTTATTTATCAATGTTTGTCAATAATTAACCAATTTATTTATAACAAATTGTTTAAACAATTTTTTATCATTATTTGTTTTAAAATAAAATTGTAACATTTATTCGACTCCACTTTTCTGTTTTACAAAAAAAATCTACTATCAAAATTTGTTTGTAAATATTT
Source organism: Leptopilina heterotoma (assembly GCF_015476425.1). NCBI lineage: Eukaryota > Metazoa > Arthropoda > Insecta > Hymenoptera > Figitidae > Leptopilina > Leptopilina heterotoma. Next base: position 5,290,389 of record NW_025111118.1, read on the forward strand.
GCGTTTCTTCATAAACGACAATTTATTTATAACAAATTGTTTAAATAATTATTAACTAGTGTTTCCCTATTCCAATATTGCTGAAAACTTTTGAAAATTTCTTTTATTTTTAAATCAAAATTTATTCGTATCCCTTTTGAGAAAAAAAATCCACAGGGATAATTTACTATTTAATTTGTTTATAGTTTATTTATAATTTCTTCATAATTTGTTATTAACAAATTTTCGTTTATAAACCCAAGTGTTACACAACATTTCACAGTGATTTTTTTCCCAGAATTCAATATTGTTACTAGTTTTTCTCCAAAACTTAAAAAATTCGAAAATTGTTTAAATAAAAAAATTTTTTTCCCGTCCAAAAACAATTTCCAACTGCAAAAAATTATTAAACAGGCAAATATTTTTTTCTTCTCGTTTTGAAATAAATTCGCAATTCATTTCAAGATTTCTTTTTCAAGAAAGGATAAAAAATTGTAAATTTATTTAAACAAAAAAATCATTGAACCAGAATGAAAATCAATGTTTTCTTACACGGAATATATATTGTGAAACATTGGAGAATTTTAAAAAACGATTCTTTGTCTGAATCGAAGAAATAAAAGAGAGGTGGGTAGGAAAAAAAAATTGCCAAACAAAAGGCGATCGAGTAAAAATCACAGTTTGCTTTGAACAAATACAAATTTCCTGATCGATCACCGTAAGGTACGCCCCCCACTCTCTCTCTCTCTCTCACTCACTTTTTTTTCTCACTTTTTCCCGCTCTTATACTTTTTTTTTCTTCTCAGCATTGCTAGTTCTCTTTTGGAATTCAAAGTCCTTTATTTGTTGCCGGCTCGATGGGAATAAAAATACCCGGGCAACATTCTTCTAATTTTCTTGAGCACCATAGGAGCAATTAGTCGAATACTTTACAGATTGAAATCCTTGTTCGAGGCCTCTTATTCGGCTGAAAATTGGTTCCATTACTTCAAACGCCCTCGAGGATCTTATAAAGTCTCCTTTTTTTCCTCTTTCTCTCTCTCTCTCTTTTTTTTCCTTTTTTAAAGTTAAAACTACACGCAGACCCGAGGCACAACGTAGTGTACAAACTAACCATTGACTTTAAGTCACGTGTCCCGAGTAACACGTACCGCAATTCTTCATTCCTTTACCGGTGGCGGCGGCAAAGGCAATGGGTAACAAAACTTGGTCTCTCTCTCTCTCTGTCTCTCTTTCTCTCCCTTTTCGATCCGCCCAGAAAGGACTCAAGATAATTATCTGACGATGTTCCGACGAGCTACCTCTCGTAGCACCAGAGGCGAAAAGGGATGATAAAATGTAACAGAAAAGAAAAAGATCTATGATCTTATGGTAACGATATATGAGATTCAACAAAGAATAGATGCTTTTAAAATGTTTTTATCTTATAAGGATCATTACACGCTCATAGGTTCGCCATATGCTAGAATACTTTTTTCTAGTTTTCCTCCTCTTTTTCTATTTTTTCTCCTTCTTCTTCTTCTTCTTTTTCGCTTTTCTACGTTTTCCTTCTTTTCCTTTTTTCATTTTTCTTGGTTTCCTTTCTTCTATATTTTCTTTAATAAAAATAAGGAAAAGAAAGGAAAAGTAGAAAAACAAGGAAAGAAAAAAAGAATTCTTTTCTTCTTTCCTTGTTTTTCTACTTTCCCTTTTTCTTTCTTCTTTTCCTTATTTATCTTTTTTTCCATGTTTTTCTTCTTTTCTTATTTCTACTTTCCCTTTCTTTTTCTACTTTTCCTTGATTTTTCCCTTTTCATTGTTTCTACAATTTTTCTACTTCTTATTTTGTTTCCCTTTCTTCCTCTTTTTATTTTTTTTTACTTTTTTCTTTTTTATTTTGTTTTTATTTATTTTATTTCTTTCTCTAATTAATTTCGTTTTTTACTTTATTTCTTTTTCTATTTTTAGAAACCAAGTTTTAGTTTTAACACAAGTTAAAAGGAGAAAAAAAGGAAAAGAAGAAAAAATAAAATCAACGAAAAGAAGGAATAGCAAAAAATAAGTAGAGAAACGGAAAAGAAGAAGGAAAAATAGGAACAAAGAAAAGATAAAAGAGGAAAAGAAAAATAGAAGAAAAAGTAGAAACAAGGAAAAGATGAAAATTAAGGAAAGGGGGAAAAATAAGGAAAAGAAAAAAAATGAAAGGAAAAGTAGAAAAAAGAAGAACAAGAAACAACAGCTTTTACGTCCGAGTTGATTTTAATTGGAATAGTATAGGTAAAAAAACAATGAAAATCTTATTTCTTGTTTTTCTTTTTTCTACTTTTTCTTCTATTTTTTCCCCTTTTTCCACTTTTCTTTGTTTCTATTTTTTCTTCTTTTTTTCCTTATTTATACTTATTTTTTCTTTTTCTTTTTCCTTCTTTTCTTTTTTTTCCTATTTTTAACTTATTATGTTAAAACGAAAACTTGGTTTCTAAAAATAGAAAAAGAAATAAAGTAGAAGAGGAAATTAAATAGGAGAAGAAATAAAATAGAAAACGAAATTAAATAGAAAAAGAAATAAAATAGAGAAAAACAAAATAAAAAAGAATAAAGTAGAAAAAGGTAAAAAGAGAAAATAAGGGATATAAAACAAGAAGTAGAAAAAAGAAAATCAAGAAAAAGAAACAATCAAAAGTTTGTTTCTTCTTTTTTCTACTTCTTGTTTTTTTTCCTTTTTTTCCTTTTTTTCCTCTTTTTATTTTTTCCTACTTTATTCATTTTTAATTTCTTGTTCCTCATTTTATTACTTTTTCTATTTTATTTCGTTTTCTATTTTATTTCTTCTCCTATTATTTTAATTTCCTCTTCTACTTCATTTCTTTTTCTATTTAATTTCGCTTTCTTCTTTATTTCTTACGCTATTTATTTTCGTTTTCTATTGTATTTCTTAGCCCACTTTAATTTTTTTTTTTAATTTTATTTTTTTTCTTCTATTTTTGATCGTAGCCGTCCCGTTTTGATTTATCGAATTCTTGAAAGAAAAAAAGGGGGGTTGGAAGGGGAGTGTTTGAAAAATGGTGTAATCGGCTACGCCATAAGGAGACACATTTTGCCTTTCGAAATCTAATTAACAGACGATTTTCAACGGCCAACAATACAAATGGTGATAAATTGTATCTCTAATAATTCTCATTCACCCAATAATTTAACTTTAATAATACGTTTATATTTTCAAAATTTTCCATTTAAATTCCTTTCTTCATTTCAAATCGACATTTCTGATTTGAAATCTATATCCAATTTGCTTTACAGATCCAAAAAATTTTTGAAATTGGGATCGAAAAATATTAAATTGCGACCAAAGAGTGTTGATAACAGAACTATTTTAATAATACAAAAAATTCTATCAATTAATTACTTTGAAATTAAATTAATTTAGTATCAATTAAATATTAAATTGAATTGATACGAAAATTTCCATCAAATTAATCTCTTTCGTTCGGTTTTGACACCTTTAAATTACCAACTCGTTGATATTAAAAAAAAATAGAATCGGAAAAAGCATTAAGATAACAATTAAATTAATTAATTTAATTAAAGAATCATTTTCATCAATAAAGAAGAAGATGTGGCGTATTTTAAATTTAGCTCAATAAAAACTAAAAAAAGCATTTTTAATTTTACGAATTAAAATTTAAATTCAAACGGAAATCATAAATAAAATTCATCACTTTTTTTTGGCAACATTTGATTAAAAAATAATGAATGATTATTCTTATGAATATTTAAACAGATATTTTTCGACATTTCCGAAGATGAATAATTTCAACTTTATCAATTTCGACAAGTTAAACGATTTTCAACTCAAGCATATAATTATATTTATTCAACTGGAAATCTAAAATCAGAATTACAAAAGGTAAACAATAATTTTCATATTAAGAATCATTCATTTCTTCTTTGAGAGAATTTATAAATTTAGTTCATTGTAGCAAAAATAATGTTTTTGTCTTTTCTATGTAAAAAAAAATCCAATACCTTTTCATTTTTTATGAGAATGTAGAAAAATTTCAATAAAAGGAAAAAAATCTCTTGTTTTTAAAAAAACCACGTACTATTATAAAACTGTTACCATTGTTATTGATCCACTCTATTGTTTTCTCACTTATTGGTCTCGTTTACAGTTTTTCGATAATGATAACAATAATAATAATATAGCAATAATAGCAATAATAGTAATAATAATGATAATAATAATAATAATAATAATAATAATAATAATAATAATAATAATAATAATAATAAAAATAATAATAATAATAATAATTTTCACTGATGATACAAATTTCAATACTTCATATTTCATTCAGAATAATTCAAATAAAACTCATCAAAATCGGATGATGTGTCAACGGTTATAACGACAATTCATATTTGTGGGGAAAAATTATTTGTTCCGATACTTATTGTTATTATCGCCCATTATTATTGAATTAAATCGAAACGAATGATATTTTCCCTTCGATGTATAAATTTTTTACTGCGGATTCATTTTATTCTCTTTTGTTTTGTTTTTTTTTTGTTTATTATTTTGTAATAATGTTTCAGTTTTCATTATTATTTTCTGTTTGATCAATAATATTTCTTTCATTAAAAATTATAAAGCTCAAATAAAGAGTTTAATTAAAATTCAGTGAATAAAGAAGTAAATAACGTAAAAACCACAATAGTTGAATTAAAATTGTAACAAAAAAATACAAAAGAGATGCAAAAATTATATTTGTATTTTCTATTATATTAATTATAATATTTTTATTTATTTATTTCAATATTATTATATTAATAATTAATTAACTAATTAATTAATTAATAGCAAATAATTAATTTCTTTATCATATTAATTTTTCTACCTTATTAATTTTTCTTATAATATATTATTAATTTAAACATTTTAATTTTTCCTAAATAGTAATAGTATTTTATTTTTTAATAGTATTTTTATTTTTTAGTATTATAGTATTTGTATTCTATTTCGATAGTATTTTTATTAAAAAGATTTATCAACAAATAAAATTGGAAAATTTTTCGACAATGAAAATTAGGGGAAAATTATTCTTGAAAGTGGAAGAAAAGGGGAAAGAAGGAATTTTTTCTTACATTTTATACAATAATTAATAATTAATAATTAATATTATCAAAGATTGAAATTTTTTCCAAACTAAAAATTCGATATTTTCATCAAAAAGACTCATATTATGTTTAGAAATAAAATATTGAAAAATTTTTCGAAAATGAAAATTTAGTGAAAATTATTTTCCAAAGTGGATTGAAGAGGAGAAAAAGGGGAGTGAGTGAGGGTTAGGGGGTGGGGGAGAGGGCACACACCAGACGAGATAAATGAATACCGAATTCTTAATTGAGTCGCAAACACGGGAAATACGTTTCACCCTCGCGATCATTTTGGCGTTTATGGTAGATTGAAGTTACACACATTAGTCGATAACTGAGTAACTTCGAGTGGTTTGAGTAAATGGTTCGTACATACAAGGCAAAAACGATTAAGTCAATACCGTGTACAAATAGTAGGGTAATTACACGAAATGTAAGTTTGGTACGAGAGCGGAGAATTTACCTTGAAACTAGAAGGTTTAGTTTCTCACTTGAGCTCTGTTGTTAAACTTGGCGGGCGAATATTGAGAAAGTGTTTGAGGTGAGTTTTTTTTTTTTTTTTTTTTTTTTTTTTTAGGGGAAATAGAAAAACTTTTTTTTGTTAGAAAGAAATAATTTTTCAAATAATTAAACATTTGGCGAATTTTTTTTTGTTTTTGATGGAAAAAGTAAAGAAAATTTAATAATTAAATACTACTTAAATTAAAATCAGGGGAAAATTGAAAATACATTATAATTTTTCTAAGGATATCAAATTGAGACAAAAAAAAGTATCAAAAATATAATAAAAAAATAAATTTAAATTAATAATGAAATTAAAATAGTAAAAAATTAAAATAATAGTAATGTTAAGATAATAATGGAATTAAAATAGTAAAATAAATTTAAATTCCAATAAAATAAAAATTATAAATAATAATAGAACTAAAATAATAAAAAGATTAAATAAAATTAAAATTAAATGATTTTGTAACGAAAAGTTCTAAATATTTTCTATTACAAAATAATTAAAAAACGATTTTTGCAAAAAAGCAATTATTAAAATTAAATAATAAAAATAATAAATAAATTAAATAATAAATAGTTTTAAAAAATAAACTATACTTATAACTTGAAACCAATTATTCATAGTTCGAGAAATTTTGTAATTGAAAACAGTTTTTTGAAAAAATATTTTGCAATATTTTTCTGTTTGCTGTAGACGATATAAAAATCGAACAAATTTTTTTTTCTTTCCTTTTACAACAAAAGTTTCTGCTTTATATATGTGTATATATAGGAAAAAAGGAAATTCTTGCGCTCTCGGGCACTATTCCGAGATATATAAAGCATTATTTTATTTTTCAAAACTTTCAGGAAATGTTCACCAATTTTCTAGAATATTGAACAACAGAGAATTTAGAATATTCTATAGAATGATTTCAAAAGTTTTGTATTTTTTTCAAAAATGTACAAACTTCTGTTTCAAGTATATATGTTTGTATATATATATATGTGTATAACTTTACTGTGAGAATTTTTTTCTTCATCGTTCTCTATCTCTCTGTCAATTCGATAAACATCGAGATAAAAAAAATATAATTTTACTTTTTTCTCAAAAGCACTCGAATAAAAATAAAGATAAATGTTTATTTCTGTATTTATTTTACAAGTTTTTTCAAAATATGGAGAATAATATATTTTTCAAAATGTGGAAAATATTTTTCAAAATATGGAAAATAATGTATCATTCGAAAATTGAGAAAATAATATAATTCTCGAAATATAGAAAATAATGTTCTAATTTTTATTAGAAAGAATTTTCACTAACAATTTTATGACCATTTTTCAATAGTTAAAGTAAAAAAAATTAGAAATACTAGAAAAAAATAGTAAGTTTAGTAAAATTAGTTAAATAAATAATTATTATAATAATTAATTATCTGCAATTATTCAGTAAAAATTTTTATTCATTTTTCACTACACTTTATGTAAAAAAAAATTAGAAGTACTAAACAAAATTAGAGAATATTAAATAAAATAAGAAATTATATTAGTAATTAATTACTAATAATCAATTAGTAAAATTAACTATTAGTGATGAAGTAATAAAAATTTTTAGTCACTTTTCACGAAATTTGAGGTAAAAAAATTAGAATCACTAAACAAAATACAAAATAAAACGAGAAATTATATTAGTTATTAATTATTAATAATCAATTAGTTAAATTCACTATTAGTAATTAACTAATAACATTTTTTAGTCATTTTTCACTTGTTAAAAACTTATAAGTGAAAAACTTAGAATTACCAAAAAAATTAGTAATTTTAGTAAACTTTGAAAAATTCGTACTTGTTAATAAATTATTACTTAATAAACAAATAAATAAATTAATTAATTAATTAATTAGTAAAACTGTTTAGTCATTTTTCACTATACCAAGTGAAAAAATTTAAATTACTAAACTAGTATTTACTAATTAGTTATTTAGTAATTAATTTACTAAATTAGTAAAATTAATTATTACTAATTAACTAATAAAATTTTTATATTATATTATAAAAAAATTATAATTATTAAATAAATTAGTAATATTAGTAAAACTAGTAAAGTGTAGAAAATAATGCTCTATTTTTCAATAGTGAAAATTTTTACTAATCATTTTTAGTCATTTTTCCAATAGATTAGATAACAGAAAATAAAAATTACTAAACAAAATAGCAACTTCAGTAAAATTCGTAAAATAATTAATAATATTAGTAACAATTAGTAATTACTTAGGAAAAATTTTTAGTCATTTTTCACTGCAGTTTAAGTGAAAAAATTAGAATTACTGAAAAAATAGAAATATTAGTAAATTTTGTAAAAATTTGTAGTTATTTTTCTTTAAAGCTTAAGGGCATTTGAACCTTGATGACGTTACAGATTGTGCAAACCATGTGTGACGTCATCAAGGTTCAAATGCCCTTAAGAGAAAAATTATAATTTTTACACAAATTAGTAATTTTATAGAAAAAATTAGTAGAAATTCATACTAATGTAAATTCTTTCTTTTTCGGTTTTCAATATACAAAAATTTGTTTTTTTTACTGATTTTTAGTCATTTTTCACTATATCTTAAGTGGAAAATATAAAAATATATTTTCCCTTACTTAAAATACTGAAATACACTGTTTTCTATATTTTGAAAAATATGTAAAAAAATATCACAATTTAAACGATAATAATAGCAAAAAATAAGGTATTTTTTTCTTTTTAACAAATAGATAATAAAAATAATATTAATATTTAATATTAATAATAATAATAGTAGTAAATAAATTATTAATTAGTAATAATAATATTATTAAGAATAAAAATAATTTTTTTGTTTCGCTTTTGAAATTCCGTTGATGCTAAATAAATAAAAATAAAATTAAAAATAACTAAAAAATTTTATTTTTTAATTGAGCCTTCTCCTGCTTTTGAAATGCCAAAAAAAACGAGCAATTTGAATAATTTATCATTACAAAATCTGAACTTGAAATATGTCGGAATTAATTTTGACATCTTTCAAACTCTACATCCCTCGCATTTATTTTCTAACGTTGCTAATAATTGGCATTTGTAAATCATCGACAGAATAAACAAAAAAAAAATAAAATAAACAAAAAAAAAATAAAACAGAAAACTTTCTTCCTAAAAGGATGTTACTAATTAAAGTAAAATGTTTTTCACTGGCTTATCTCATCGGACAGCTCATTATTTAGACTCGTATTCGACAAGATATTCTCCTCTCCTCTTCACCTCCCCCAAAACCCAAACGGCGCTTTTAACCAACCAGCACCAGAGCACACCAAAAAAGAGTGACGTTAAATGATGCTTGCAGGATTCGACTATAAATTCAACAAGACTTTTTTACACCTAGAGATAGGTGTCAAAAAGTTGAAGATAAAAATTACAGCTCACGACACTTTAATTTTTCAAATAACGCGGACAATGTCATTTCAGGATTAGTCCATCTGTCGTGCAAAGAACAGCGCGACGCTCTTCCTTCTGATCGATGGAGAGACATCCGTTTGATCGATACCACCAAGAGAGAGATAGAAAGAGAGAGAGGCGGTGTGCATCTACTTTCAGAGGGAAAAAAAAAATTAAAAAATGAGGAAAAAAAGGAAAAAACATTGAAATAAAAAAAAAAATTGGAAAATAAAATAAGGGAGATAAAAAGAAGAACGGAGAGAGAGACAGTGCCTTGTTCCACCAACTCGACACACGCGAGATGCCTAAAGTTTGACTTTTATTTAATCTTCATTCTCTACCTCAATTTTTTTCCTATTTTTTTTTTTTTTTATTTCAGCTTAGGTAATAATAATTTTACTAATATTTCGGCATTAGTAAATTAAAAAAGTTTGTCATTCAATTATTTAATTAATAACATTTTATTTAATAACATTCAATTATTTGTTTATTATTATTTAGTAATAAATAAATAAATAAATAATAAATTATTTTTTATTAATTATTAATTATTTATTTATTTTTTAATTAATTTATTAATTATTTAGTAATAAATTAATAAATAATAATAAACAAATAATTGAATGACAAACTGTTACGGAACGTGATATTCAATTAATTATTATTATGCAAATTACAAAATTTTTTATTTTCAAATATGGATTTTTGAATAATTTCAGATTCGAAATTAAAAAAAATTCAATTATTAACTAATTTACTAATTAATTATTCTTGTTTATTAATTTTAAAAATTTTAATAAAATTCTTAGCAAGAATTCAATTACTTTATTCGTAAATAATAACATATTCTTCGCAAGAATTCAATTCTTTTTATAAATTGTAAAATTTTTGGCAAAAATTCAATTATTTTGAAACAAAATTTTAATAAAATTTCACGAACGAAATATAGAATTATTTTCTAAAATTTTAATAAATCTTTTGAAACAATTTAATTATTTTTTTCAATAGTAAAATCTTTGCAAAAATTCAATTATTATCAAAAAAATTTCACGAAAGAATTCAATTTTTTTCTCAATTCGTTATAAAATCTTTGCAAAAAATCAAATTTTTTTTCAAAAAAATTTCATGAAAGATTTTATTTTTTTTTTTAATTCGTTATAATATTTTTCGAAAAATTTCAATTATTTTCTAAAATTTTAATAAATCCTTCGAAACAATTCAATTATATTTATAAAAAATAAAATTCTTATTTTCTAAAATTTTAATAAATTCTTCAAAACAATTCAATTATATTTATAAAAAATAAAATTCTTTGCAAAAATTCAAGTATTTTCAAAAAAAATTTGGACAAAAAAATTCAATTTTTTTCTCAATTCGTTATAAAATATTTGCAAAAAATCAATTTTATTTTCCAAAAAATTTCACGAAAGAATTCAATATTTTTTTCTTTCGTTATAATATTTTTTCTAAGAAATTCAATTATTTTTTAAAATTTTAATAAATCTTTCGAAATAATTCAATTATATTTATAAGTAGTAAAATTCATTGCAAAAATTCAATTATTTTCCAAAAAATTTAATTTTTTTCTCAATTCGTTATAAAATCTTTGAAAAGAATTCAATTTTTTAAAAATTTTAATAAAATTCAATAATTAAATGTTCAATTTCAATTATTAATAAACACGATTATTTAATATCTTGAAAGAAAAATTGATTATAAAATTCTATTATTTTTAAAATTTTTAATTAAAATTATTATTAATAAAACTCAATTATGTATTTTAAAGAAATTCAAAGAAATTCTTCAAAAAGAATTCAATTAGAATTTTCAAAAATTTTAACAAAATTCTTCACGAGAATTCAATTATTTTCCTAAATAATTAAAATTCTTCGAAAGAATTCAATTATTTTGAAATTTAAAAAAAAATGCTTTGCAAGAATTCAATAATTTTTAATAGGTTTATTAATTTTAAAATTAAAAATCTTTGAAAAGAAAAATTATTTAAAAAGTTAGGAAATAAAAGAAACAAACAACAAATTACCGGAATACAACGTTCATTAATATTGATTATTAATTATTATTATTATTATTATTATTATTAATTACTAAATTATTAATTTTTACTATGCGTCCTTATTCATAACTCAAGGAGAAACTAAATATCAATTGTCTGTTTGACCCCACAAATGGGGTAAAATTGTACGTTAGGGAATTTCCCGCATTTTTTTACATTTTGTGGCGAATTTGGGTTTTTTAGAATATTTTATCGATTTTTCAAATTTAAAAAAAAATACAGACAAGGAAAAAAATTTCCCTTCTGCATCAATTTTCATAATTCGAGAAGTGGATATTAGCAGAAAAATTGTGTTACCCCACAAATGGGGTAAAATTGCATTTGTGATTTTTTTCTGCTCTTTAGAATACCTTTTTGTTTTTCGACATATAAATTTAAAAATCCTCACCACTGTTTTCAATATATATAGGAATGCTTCGGAAGTAATTTGAAATCTTTTCTTTTTTTTCTTCTTATACTTTTTTTTTAAACTAAACTGCATTTTATTAGTGATTTATGGACAATTATGAAAATAGAGAACCATCTAGAGCATAGTTGAAATAATATTCGTACTTCGTGGAATCGATATTGTACGGGTAACCACGAGCGTATCTAAGATCTTATTATTGCATTGAGAATAACAGTTTGGATAGAAAAAAGTATAGATGATTGCCGTGATTGCCGTAATGGTGATATCAGTTGAATTTTTACATTCTTATCATGTAAAATGTTCCAATCTCGAAAATAGATTTTCTGGCAAATTTTTTTCCATTTCTTTTTTTCTCTATTTCTATATATTGAATATTTTTATTATTATTATTATTATTATTATTATTATTTAGGATAATAATTATTATTACTATTACTATTTATTATAATTATTCATTAGTATTATTTTCTGCGACGAATTTTTTTCCATTTCTTTTTTCTCTACTTTTATTTCTTGAATATTATTATCATTATATATTGATCGATTTAAAAAAAAATTCTCGTCAACATTTCAGTTATCTTTATAAATGAATAGCAAAATTCTTCGACAAAATTCAATTATATTCAGGAACTTTTATAAAATTCATTGTAAAATTCAATTATTTTTATAAATAACAATAATTCATCATAAGAATTAAAGTATTTTCAGGAATTTTTATAAAATTCATTGCAAAAATCAATTGTTTTCATAAATAATAGTATTCATCACAAGAATTCAATTATTTTCAAAAGTAGGTAAAATTCAGTTATTTTCAAAAATTTTAATAAAATTCATGGCAAAATTTCAATTATTTTCAAAGATTTTCCTTAATTAAATGATTTTCAATATTCTACTATTTTAATAAAATTTCCCAAAAGAATTAAATTATTATACAAAAATTTTGATAATATTCTACACGAACATTCAATTATTTTTCAAAAAAAAAATTTCACAAGAATTCAATTATTTAAAATAGAATTTGCATAAATTTTTTCAAAAAAATCAAGTCTTTTAAAAGTTGGCATTAAATTCTTCGCATTAATTAAATTATTTTCATAAATTTAAAAATTCTTTTCAGAGATTTAATTATTTTCATAAACAATAAAATCATTTGGAGGAAGTCAATTATTTTTATAAATAACAGCATTCATCACAAGAATTCAATTATTTTTAAAAGTAATAAAATTCAATTATTTTCAAAAATTTTAATAAAATTCATTGCAAAATTTCAATTATTTTCAAAAATATTTCTTAACTCAATAATTTGTATATCTATTATTTTAAAAAAATTTCCTAAAAGAATTCAATTATTTAAAAACAATTTTGACAAAGTTCTACAGGAATATTCAATTATTTTCTAAAATAATGAAAATTTCACAAGAATTCAATTATTCAAAATAGAATTTGCATATATTTTTTCAAAAAAAAAAATCAATTTCAATTATTTTTAATACAATTTTAATCGAATTCCTTGAAAAATTTAATTATTCTTAAAAATATTATTAAAATTCGTCGAAAGAATTCAATTATTTAAGAATTTGTTGATAAAATTCTTTATGAGAATTCAATTTCAAGAAACATTCAATTATTCAATAAATTTTTTTTTTTTATTTGAATAATTGAATTCTCGTAGAAGTTTCTAATAAAAATTTATTTAAAAAAGAATTTGAGTCAAAGTTTTGGATAACAATTGAATTTTGTAAAAGTTTCAAATTAAAAACTTTGAAAATTTGATTTTTTCAAAGTTATATTTATGGAACTAATTTTTTTTTTCAAAAAGTTTATTCGAAATTTTTTACAATTTTATTATTTCAAGTTTTTATTTTTTAATTAATATTTCATTGAAGAATTTCCGAATATAATCGAAATTTTCGTAAAATTGAAATGTAAAGAAATGAATTTTAAAAATTCTCCAAGGAACTTTATCAAAAATTATTAAAAATAATTGATTTAAGGAGAATTTTATTTAAAAATTCTAGAAAATAATAATTAAATTGAAATGATGAAAATAATTTTAAAGAATTTACAGTAACAATATTCTTGTATTATAATATAAAATATATATATATATATATATATATATTATCACTCAGTCACCTTTAATTATTATAAAACATGAAGAAAGCTTTCTTTATATTTTATAATAATATTCTTACGAGTTATTGATTTTCAAAAAGTTTGAATTAGAAATTTTGAAAATCTTAGTTAATGATTAAATATTTATTTGAAAATGAAGTTATTAGTGTTTTTGAATAATTTTACAATTAAGGAAATTCGTAAATAAACCTAATAGAACATTTTTTTTGAGTATCTAATCATTTTTAGAATAAATCAGAATTTTCTTTAGGGTCAGGGAAAAGTTAAAATTTTGTCTGGAAATCAGGGAAAAGTCAGGGAAGAACAAAATTCAATTTTTGTGACAACCCTGAATAATGTTTACGAGGCTTATTTTACTTTTTTCTTTGTTGGTAAAATAAATTTTTATTAAATGTAAGTCGGTAAAGTTTACAACGTTTATAATCAACGATTTAGAAGAAGAAATATTTTTCTATTTATATTTTTATATAAAAAAATGATTTGCATAATGTTTTGATTATTTAATTTAAAAAAGAAAAATTTCTAAATAAAACATTTTGTTATTTTTGCCAGGAAAAATTTTTTTTCGTTCAATCGTTGATAATAAACGTGAACTTAACCCAAGTAAAAATGTTCTAATCATCAAATATCGTAATTTATTTTTAAATTTCGCGCTACTTTCGCGCCTCTTTGCAAAGACGCCAAGACAACAAGGCAAACTGTCTCCAATTATGAAAATTCATAATTATCACATACAACAAATTTTTTTTCGTTCAATCGTTGATAATAAACGTGAACTTCACCCAAGTAAAAATGTTCTAATCATCAAATATCGTAATTTATTTTTAAATTTCGCGCTACTTTCGCGCCTCTTTGCAAAGACGCCAAGACAACAAGGCAAACTGTCTCCAATTATGAAAATTCATAATTATCACATGCAACAAATTTTTTTTCGTTCAATCGTTGATAATAAACGTGAACTTCACCCAAGTAAAAATGTTCTAATCATCAAATATCGTAATTTATTTTTAAATTTCGCGCTACTTTCGCGCCTCTTTGCAAAGACGCCAAGACAACAAGGCAAACTGTCTCCAATTATGAAAATTCATAATTATCACATACAACAAATTTTTTTTCGTTCAATCGTTGATAATAAACGTGAACTTCACCCAAGTAAAAATGTTCTAATCATCAAATATCGTAATTTATTTTTAAATTTCGCGCTACTTTGCGCCTCTTTGCAAAGACGCCAAGACAACAAGGCAAACTGTCTCCAATTATGAAAATTCATAATTATCACATACATATAAATTTTGATATATAGGAAACTAATCAAAGGAAACAGTTGTTTAACTTTAACGAATATAATCCGTCCAAGAGCGCAAAGTCTCTGATTAATTAAAATTTTATCAAAGGAAACAGTACAAGATGTATAGTATAATATAGATATACAAGGAAGACAAGGAAAGAAGGAAAAAAGTATGTGAGAAGAGTTCCCTTGCGGTTTTTGTTTTCAGTAAACTCCTCAAAGTCTAAGAGGATTCAGTGGCGGTTTAAGTTGGTACACGTGAAAGGCAATGGTGGAACTTTAGTCAATTCCTTAGGTAAGTGCATAATATCAAGTTAGATCTTTAGTGCCTCCTCCACAGCATGAAGAAGCAAGTCAAGCTCATTACTCATGAATGTAGAAGTGGAAGCTCACTATCACGTATCAGGTGGAAATCCATTTGAGGAAGGAGGTGAAAGTTGCAACTGTTAGAAATTGGTCGTGCTTTTCGCCATCGATTCGCCTCAAAAAAGAAAAGATAACTCGATTTCAAGGGATCAACCGCAGAAAGCACTAAAAAAGTTTTTTTTTTCTCCCTTTTTTTTGTCTCTCCCCCCCCCCCACCTCACTCTCTTACCAGTTTCGAAACTGGCGTGCCACTCCCAAACTACCCCTGTTTACACGAAGGCAAACCAGCGTAAGTAACTGTTCGGATTAACAACGCTTGTGTTCACGTTTACACGGCCGGGTAAGCCTGTGGCAATGGAAAAAGGGAGAAAACCCGTCCCGGCATCGCGTGGTAACGACAAACGATCGAAAATCAACGAGAAAAAGAACACCTACCAACCGGAAATGGATTTAGCTGATTCCTTTCTTTCAGCCAATTCCGGAATGGTACTTAAACGAAAGAAAGAGAGAGGAAGAGAGAGAAAGAAGGAAGGAAAGAGAAAAATAAAGGGAATTGAGTAAAGGGTTTATGTCCTCAAAGACATTACTTTAGAGATGTCAGTTTTCTTGAAAAAAAATCCCCTACTGGAATTTTCACGACAGAAAGAAAGAAGGAAAAAAAAATACAGCGGAGAGAGTACCGGAAAATTATCTCTCAACTCTCGGAAGTTCATTACGGGGACTTGGAATTTTTTTTCTACTACAAAATTGATGATTTTTAAATTTTAAATGATTTTTGAAAAAAATTTTGTTTATCAAATCACAGTTTTTCTAAGGATAACAAATTGAGACAAAAAAACGTATCAAAATTACTGCGATGTTTTGGAAAGACTGTGATTTTCAATGATTATTTAAAAAAATTTGATTAATACAAAAAATTTGTTTACCTAACTAATAAAATATGTGTTAGCAACGTGGAGATTTTTTCTACTCTTCAAAAATAGTACAAGGAATAAATTATCAGTATTGTCTATTCGAAATGAATTTCTGTTATTTAAGAAAATTCTTAATTCGAAGAAATTGTAGATCTAAAAATTTTTAATATGGAAGCATTTTTAGTTAAACTTTCAAACAAATTTTTTCTAAGTAAAATTTTTACTTCAATGAACTCGTTTTGAAGAGTTTTTATTTGGAAAAATTGTTAACTGAAAGAATTTTTATTTAAACCTCTTTTTATTCAGAGGAATTTTTTATCAAATGAATTTTTATTTAAAAGAATTATTTGGAAGAATTTGTATTTGGAAGAATTGGTATTTCAACGAATTTTTATTCAGAAGAATTTTTATTTAAATCTCTTTTTATTTAGAGAAATTTTCACTTAAAAGAATTTTTATTTACAGGAGTTTTTATTTAAACGAATTTTTATTTAGAAGAACTTTCAATTTAACGAAATTTTAATTCGAAAAATTTTTATATGGAAGAATTTTTATTTAAACATTTATACAAATTTTTTCTAAGTAAAATTTTTACTTACATGAATTTGTTTTGAACAGTTTTTATTTAGAAAAATTGTTATAACTAAAAGAATTTTTATTTAAACCTCTTTTTATTTAGAGGAATTTTTTATTAAATGAATTTTTCTTTAAAAGAATTTTTATTTGGAAGAACTTGTACTTCAACGAATATTTATTCAGAAAAATTTTTATTTAAATCTCTTTTTATTTAGAGAAATTTTTATTTAAACTTTTAAACAAATTTTTTCTAAGTAAAATTTTTAGTTAAATGAATTTTTTTAAAGAGTTTTTACTTAAAAAAAATTTTTATCTGGAAGAATTTTGATTTAAACGGATTTTTAATTAGGACGATTTTTATTTAAACTTTTTTTTTCTTTAGAGGAATTTTTACTTAAAAGAATTTTTATTTAAAAGAATTTTTATTTAAACGAATTTTTATTTAGAAGAACTTTTATTTTAACGAATTTTTATTTAGAAGAATTTTTATTTGGAAAAATTTTTATTTACACTTCTAAACAAATTTTTTCTAATTAAAATTTTTACTTAAATGATTTTTTTATGAACAGTTTTTACTTAGAAAAATTTTTATTTGGAAGAATTTTTATTTAAACGGATTTTTATTGAAGGCGGTTTTTATTTAAACCTCTTTTTATTTAGAGAAATTTTTACTTGAAAGAATTTTTGTTTAAAAGAATTTTTGTTTAAAAGAATTTTTATTTAAAAGAATTTTTGTTTAAAAGAATTTTTATTTAATAGAATTTTCATTTAATAGAATTTTTATACTAAAGAATTTTTCTTTAAAAGAACTTTTATTTAGAAGAATTTTTTTCAAACGGATTTTTATTTAGAGGAATTGTCATTTAAACAAATTTTTTCTTAGTAAAATATTTATTTAAACTTTTTTCTTTGTAAAATTTTTATTCAAACGAATTTTTTCTCAGCAAAATTCTTATTTAACGGGATATTAAACGAACCGAATTTCCAAAACCAAAAAATCTCATTTCAGAGAATTTTCATTTTCACGAATAGTCATTTGGTCAAAATTGAAAATTTTATTCAATTGCATTTCGATGAAATAATGACCATTTGCGAAAATAAAAATTTGAAAAAGAAATTCAAGAATTCGTAAAAAAAACAATTAACGAAAATTTTCGTCTAAATGAAAAATGCTTTTTTTTCTTTAAAAAAAAAGGTTAAATCGAAATTCTTTTAATTGAAAGTTCAGTCAAATAAAAATTTAATTAAATACAACCGCTTTTGAGCCGAATTGCAAGTAAATTTTAATTCAATTAAGCAAAACTTTTAAAAAAAAGTATTAAATAATACTAAAAAATGGTCAAAATGAAAAATTTTGTCAAATAAAATACAACAGAAGGAAAAAAATTTTGTCCAATAAAATGGAGTAAGAGAAAAATTTTCTCAAGTAAAATTCTAAAAAATGCCCTTTCATTCTCGTATTTGAAAAAAATTCAATTAATTTTAATTTTTAAATTTAGTATTTAAAATAATAAAACAAAATAAAATAAAATTAGTAATAATTGTATTAAAAAGTAAAATTTCTCATAACAATACTCACGATTTCTAGAATTTTTCGAATTGCCAACAACAGTAATAAGCTAAAATGTCCTCTTACCTGTAACAGAAAAAATACAAAAGGTTAGAATAATTACTACAAAAACAATTAAGAAATTACATTCATATTTTATTTCACGTATTAAAATAATATTAATTATTAATTATTAATAATATTTATTATTATACTCTATATAAGTATAATAAATTTGAAAAAAAAACTACTAAATTTTCACCCTTAAAAGTAGAAAATTCAAGAATATTTTTCATTTCTATGAATGAAATAAATAATAATTGTTTCACGCAATAATAATATAATAATAGTTTCAAAAAATAATAATAGATAAATAATAATTAAAAAATAATAATAGAGAAATTACAATTAAAAACTAATAATAAATAAATAATAATAAAAAATAATAGATAAATAGTAATAAAAAATAATAATGAAGGAAATAAAAAATTAAAAATAATAAAATAATAATAAAAGAAATAAATAATTAAAAAAATAAATAAAAACTAATTTTTTTAATGAAAAAATAAAAGTGTGTATGCAAAATAAAAAAATATATTTCAAAGATACTTTTCAACAATGACACAAAAGTGTTAAAAAAAATTGTTCAACGAGAACTTTGCTACTTCATTATATGACAATTTTTAAAGGGGGGAGAAAAAAAGCTTTTAAGAACTTTTCTCAAAACTAAAATTGCACTTTTTTAAAGTAAAATGTTAAAGTTGCGTCTTTCTCTCGAAAGCATATTTAAAAATAAAAAAAAAAACAAACTTAAAAACTCCTAAAAAAAATATATACATGATAATTGCGTACAAAAAAAAAACTTCGTGCCCTTTTATTCAATTTTTTGTTGTCCTTTTCTCTTTTTCTTTTTTCTATATAACTTTTCTTCTTCTTCTCTCTATTTTACTTTTATTTAAAGATATCTAAAATTTGACATATTTTACTATATTTCTTAAAAAGTTTGAAAGGATATCCCCTGAAACTGAGAGAGAGAGAGAGAAAGAGGGACTACAATGTACAATATTTTATCTCACAACTGTGGACGTGCGCCGCTAATTTTAATGAAAAGTTCTTCGCAACTTTGTAAAGGAACTCTGTAATAAAAAGGATGTGTCTTTTTACTTGCAGTGGGAAAACTTACGTAAGGAAAGGAGTAGTGCACCTCGAAACCTTTTGAAACGCTTTCATCCTCAATGCCGATGCCTCGTGAATGAAATAAAAGATAAGAAAAACGCTTTCAAAATGTAAAAAAAAAGGGAAAACGAAAGCTACGTATATATAAGGTTTCAGAAGGAAAAAAAAATAATTTTTCTCCACTGATTTAAATAAGTATTTTTTTTTTTATTTTATATCCAAGTTTTATAAGTCATCCCCCCCTCTCTCTCTCTCTCTCTCTTTCTCTGGTATTTTGTTTTCAAAACTGTTTCTAGTATTATTCATGCAAAATGTGTTTTGTTAAATAATTCTCATCCCCTGGCACACGTGAGAAGAAATTTATGTCTTTTGTTTCAGTTTACCCCCCCCCCCTCTCTTTCTCTCTCTCTCTCTCATTCTCTCACCATTTGTTTGCCACGTATTTCATAATAGATTTAGTTTTATTATAGTTACGTAATTCATTTACAGGTTATCTAATATATTTACCGGCTACGTAAATGCATTTACTGGGATATTTAATTTGGAAAGTCAAACTCAAGTCAAAAGTTTTGACTTCTCGAAGTAATAATATACTGCTGAGGGCCAAGTGAAACTTTTATTTCAAACAAGGTGGGCACAGAATATAACTAAATTCATAAACTTCTCTAGTTACTTGCACTACCAGTTGAAGTTAATTTTTTTTCTCTCTCTCTTTTCGCAAAAAAAAAGGAAAAAAAAACAAAAGAAAAATGAAGAAGAAAACGACAAGAGAACGTGTATTTCATTAAAATTACGAGGTGCTTTGTGTATCTTGGTAATTCTTTAAGAATTTTTCATTATACGATACTAAATATTATCATTTAACTTGATATTTAATAGTGTTTACATTGCAATTAATATTTGAAATTTAATATTATTTTATCTAATGTTTTTTTTAAAAACATAAGAAAAATTAGAAAGGAAAAAGAATTATTGAAAATAAAAATAAATAAATTAAATTAAATTATTAAAAATAAATAAATAAATCTAAATTAATTACAGAGAAAATTATTTTAATCGTTATAACTTCAATTATTGTAAATTACAATTAATTTAATTATTCCCTTATTTATTTAAAATTCATGTTTTTAATTTATATTTAATTTATATAATATAATTTTAATTTATAATTAATTATATTTATATATATAATTTGAAATTCAATAACATATAAGAATATTATTATAAAACATGAAGATTTCGATCGCTTTCCTCATGTTTTATAATTAAAACTTGATACTTTGTTACTTTGTTACTTCTTCAAAAATTATTTTCATCATTACGATTATTCATTTCTAGAATTTTCAACTAAAATTCTTCTTTAGGTCAATTTTTTAAAAATAATTTTTGAAAAAGTTCTTTGTGAATTTTCAAATTCTTTTGTTTACAATTTCATTTTACGAAATTTCGATTATTCTGACATTCTTCAAATAAATATATTAGAAATTAAAAACTTCAAATAATTAAAAAAAATTCCATTAAACTTATTGAGAAAAATTAATTCTATAGAATTCTTAATTAAAAGTATGAAAAGTTCAAATTTTAAAAGATTTTAATTTGAAATTCATTTTTAATTCAATATTTATTAGAAAATTCTACGAGAATTCAATTATTTAATTATAAAAATAAATATTTTATTAAACAATTGAATGTTTCTTAAAATTGAATTTTTATAAAGAATTTTATCAAAAAATTTTTAAATAATTGAATTCTTCTGACGAATTTTAATAATATTTTTAAGAATAATTGCATAATTGAAATTCTGCCAATAATTTTATTAAAAGTTTTGAAAATAATTGAATTTCTGCGAAGAATTTTATTAAAATTATTTTGAAAAAAATTGAAATGTTACGCAAAGAATTTCATAAAATTTTTAAGAATGATTGCATTTTTCGAGAAATTTAATGAAAATTGTACTAAAAATAATTGAAATTCTGACAAGAATTTTATTAAAAATTTGGAAAATAATTTAATTTCGGAGAAAAATTTTATTATTTATAAAGATAATTGAAATTTTGACGAGAATTTTTGTAAATTTTCAAATATAATTGGATTTCTGCGAAGAATTTTATTTAATTTATTTTGAAAAAAATTGAATTGTTACGCAAAGAATTGAATTAAAATTTTTGCAAATAATTTTATTCTTTAAAGAAATTTAAATAAAAATTTATTGAAAACAATACTTAAATTCTAATTAATAAATTGCAGCAAAGGTTATTAAAATAATTAAATTTCTTTGATAAATTTTAATAAAATTTTTAAGAATAATAACTTTTTTCGAGGAATTCCATTAAAATTGTATTAAAAATAATTGAAATTCAGCATTGAGTTTTAATAATTTATGAAAAAAATTGAATCCCTGTAAAAAAAATGTTATTATTCATGAAAATAATTGAATAATAAATGAAAATAATTTGTAAATAATTGAATTCCTCTGAAATTTTTATTATTTATGAAAATAATTAAATGTTTGCATAGAATTTTATTAAAATTTGTTTCAACTAATGGAATTCTTCTAGGAACTTTTATTAAAGTAGTAGATATTAAAAATCATTAAATTGAGGAAAGTTTTTGAAAAATAATTAAAATTTTGCCAAGAATTTTATTAAAATTTTTGAAAATAATTGATTTTCTGAGAAGAATTTTACTACTTTTGAAAATAATTGAATTTCAGCAATCATTTGTAATTGCTTCAAAATTCTATATTTTTAGTGTTTTTAACTAAAATTCTTCTATAAATCCATTATATTTAGTAAAACTAGTTAAATATATATTACAAAATTTAACTAATTTCAGAAGAATTTCAGTTTTTAAAATTTTTTTATATTTCTAATTAAATTAATTTAAAATGTAAATTTTACAAAATTTTAAATTAAAATCTTTTAAAGTTCATCTACTTATGAAAATTGTAAACGCAATTTTTTTAAAATTGAATTAATTTTGAAATATTTAAGTGAAATTAGATTTCAAGAATAAACACAATAACTTTAGAAAACAACTTTTACTAAAAAAATAATAAAAATTGACAAAAATGCATGAAAAAAAAATTCTACAGCACTTTCTGTAAATAGAAGTTTTACTTTTTCAAGGTTTATAAAATTCCCTGACATTTCCAGGTTTTTCAGGTTTCTAGGTTACGTAGCAACCCTGTATTTATAAATTTATTGTTGTGAATTAATTATTAATTTCATATACTTGAAAATTAAGCAACAAATATTATCAGGAGAACGGTTAAAAAATTAAGTACACAATAAAATTGTATACTAATTTAATGTTAAACAATTTTATTACGTAATCATAAAATAATTAGAATATAGAAAAAGTATAAAAAATAATAATAATTAATAATTATAATATTAATAAAATATAAAAAATAAATAATATAAATAATAATAATAATAATAAAATCTAATAAAAACATTCAATAAGTAAATTTCGCCTCCAAAAAATGGTGAAACACGAAAACAAAATATACCTTCTTTATATTGCAAATTATTGAATGTTCCATCAAAAATTTTTACAATAAATGTATGATTGAAATCTCATTCGAACGCAGATTTGAAATGAAACTACCCCGGCGATTGGAAATTTAGACACTAATTGGAAGTTCAATAAACGTATAACCTCAATCGAAACTAAATTGACTATTTGTTCTACTACAGGTAAAGAGTGCTTTAAAATTTCCATCATGTACAATAAATCTTTAACTGGCAAAATTTCGAAATTAATGTTCATCTCCTTTTTCAATTTAGTGTACAACAAATATTCCAAATGCAGGATTGAAAACTCCAGACCACAATTTTTGTATCGAAAAAAAGTTTTGAAACAAAAAAGAAAATTTAGTGGCAAAAAAAATAATATGTTACAATATAGCCTAGGGAGATAAATGTTTGTGATTTGTGAATTTTTTCACACTTGGGTTCGATTCCTGTCTTGGGGGAATTTTTTTTTTCTTTTCACTTATTTAGGAAAACAAATTATAAAAAATTTTATTTTTATATAATAAAATAATTTCCAGCAATGAGTTTTTTCTACACAAATTTTTTGTTTTAATTTCAAAATTTATTTATAAAAACATTCGACAAAATTTGATAACAATATTTAAAGATTTAATAAGAATATAATTTTCAGACAAAATGCGAGGTACAAAATATACTTTTTATAAAAAGTTTCTTAAATTAGAAGCAATGTGGAAAAAAAAGAAATAAGTTACGATTGAATCAATTTTGAAGATTAAAAATTCAACTGTGGTTTAAACGGCTAAAAAGAACCATTATCCGTATAACCGCACATTCACAAATTTTGTATTCACGATAATGTAAAATGGCCTCGTGATTTTTTCGTAAATTGAGATAAGTGGTTAATTAAATAAGAAACTAATGAAATCAAGTTTCATAGGAATTGAAGGGGGTGAAATAGTAGTGAAGAGAGTGTGGGGGTGTGTGGGTGGGTTGAAATTAAATTTCCCTCTTGGGCTTTTGTAAGGACCCTGTATTGATTTTCCTTTTTCTTTACGACCTTTAATAAGGGAAAAAGACGTTCATTCTTGATCTGGACTGTATATAAAATCAAGGTGTCTATTAAAATGAACGTACAAGTGCGAAATGTCGGAAATGTAAAACTTTCTTTTCACTTGTTTCATTATTATTTTTTTTTTTCTTTTTCCCTCTCTCTCTTTTTTCTAACTTTTTTTTTCAAGACGCGTCCTTCTCACAGACACTGTCATGGTTACGCGCTCGCTATACTCTCTCTCTCTCTCTCTGTGAGGAAAAGTTTCTTTTTTTTCGTCTCGTTATATTTCTTCGATTATTAAAACTTACTGGGCGTCCAACACCCCTGAACGGGGCTATACAATACTTTTACGCATAAATCTTGAATGAAACAGTTAATACTCGACGTTACATTTTCCATAAATCTATCTTACTTTCTCATTAGAAACTGTCAAAAGACCGAGAGACTTTTTTAAACTCGATTCGCGAACACTCATTACAAAACGCAAAAGGGAAAAAAGACCATTAATTAAAATGTTAAATATTTTCTTTCACATTGAAAATGTTTGTTTTATTTGTTTCGTGTGACAATTGACAAGAGTTTTCGTTTTTTACTTTCCTTTTATTTTTATTTTATATTTATTATATATTTATTTTATATTTATTTTATTTTTATTTTATTTTTATTTAATTTAGCTTTCTTTGCTTTCAAAAAAATATTTGTCTAAATAAAAACTCTTTCAAAAAAAAATATTCGTTTAAATTAAAAATTTGACTAAAAAAATGTGTTCAAATAAAAATCCCTCTAAGTAAGTTTTGTCTGAAAATTATTACAAAAAATAATTTTGAAATAAAAAACGAAATTTCAAATAAAAAGAATAAAATGATTGTTTTATACAGAAAACAATTTTGAAATGAAAAAAAATTTTCGTATAAAAAAATTTTGTTTTGGAAATTATTTTATTACTAAAAAAATAAAATTATGTTTTGGAAATTATTTTATTAGTAAAAAAAAATAAAATTATTTTCTTGCAAAAAATAATTTTAACAGACAATTTATAAATACGTGAGAAAATAAAACATGTTTATAGGTTTGAATGAACTTTAATTTTTTTAAAAAAGAGAATGTTTAAAAAAAATATGAATTCCAGAAAAAATAAACGTTTTCTTGATTTTTCAGACATCGTCATATTTCAAAAGAATCGTTTACGCGTATGTTTTTGGGGAATTCGTACAGTGCGTGTGCTGAGCTTATGGGAATCTTTATCACGAGAGAAAAATAAGCAAATTCACGGAGAGAAAGAAAACAAATCTGTTATACAGTTAAAGATAGCATTACGAAAATTTTTTAAAAAAGATTCATTGCTATTCAGAGAAAAGTTAAAATTCTTTAATTCTACTTTTGCTTTATTTAGCTATTTTCAAAGAAAAACCTCTATTTCAAAATTAATTCAATTTTAAAAGAAATTGCGTTTATAATTTTCATAAGTAGATGAACATTAAAAGATTTTGATTTAAAATTTTGTAAAATTTCCATTTTAAATTAATTTAATTAGAAATATAAAGAAATTTTAAAAACTAAAATTCTTCTGAAATTAGTTAAATTTTTTTAAATATATATTTAACTAGTTTTATTAAAAATAATGGATTTATAGAAGAATTTTAGTAAAAAACATTAAAACAAATTGAATTTTGAAGCAATTACAAATGATTTCTTAAATTCAATTATTTTCAAAAGTAGTAAAATTCTTCTCCGAAAATCAATTATTTTCAAAAATTTTAATAAAATTCTTGGCAAAATTTTAATTATTTTTCAAAAACTTTCCTCAATTCAATGATTTTTACTATCTACTTACTTTAATAAAAATTCCTAAAAGAATTTAATTAGTTGAAACAAAATTTAATAAAATTCTATGCAAACATTTAATTATTTTCATGAAATAGGAAAAATTTCAGAGGAATTCAATTATTTACAAATTATTTTTATTTATTATTTAATTATTTTCATAAATAATAAAACTCAATGCTGAATTTCAATTATTTTTAATACAATTTTAATGCAATTCTTTGCTTGCGTAACATTTCAATTTTTTTCAAAATAATTTAAATAATATTCTTCGCAGAAAATAAAATTATGTTTAAAAATTTACAAAAATTCTCGTCAAAATTTCAATTATCTTTATAAATAATAAAATTTTTCTCCGAAATTAAATTATTTTCAAAAATTTTAATAAAATTCTTAGCAGAATTTCAATTATTTTTAGTACAATTTTCATCAAATTTCTCGAAAAATGCAATTATTCTTAAAAATCTTATTAAAATTTGTCAAGAGAATTCAATTATTTAAAAAATTTTTGATAAAATTCTTTATGAAAATTCAATTTTAAGAAATATTCAATTATTTAATACAATATTTATTTTTGTGATTAAATAATTGAATTCTCGTAGAATTTTCTAATAAATGTTGATATAAAAATGAATTGCAAATTAAAATCTCTGAAAGAAGAATTTCAATTATTTTTAATACAATTTTCATCAAAATTTCTCGAAAAATGCAATTGTTCTTAAAAATCTTATTAAAATTTGTCAAGAGAATTCAATTATTTATAAATTTGTTGATAAAATTCTTTATGAAAATTCAATTTTAAGAAACATTCAATTGTTCAATAAAATATTTATTTTTATAATTAAATAATTGAATTCTCGTAGAATTTTTTAATAAATATTGATTTAAAAATGAATTTCAAATTAAAATCTTTGAAAATTTGAACTTTTCATACTTTTAATTAAGAATTCTATAGAATTAATTTTTCTCAATACGTTTAATGGAATTTTTTTTTTAATTATTTGAAGTTTTTAATTTCTAATATATTTAATTGAAGAATGTCAGAAAAATCGCAAAATTTCGTTAAATTAAATTGTAAACAGAAAAATTTGATAATTCACAAAGAACTTTTTTAAAAATTATTTTAAAAAATTGACATAAAGAAGAATTTTAGTTGAATATTCTAGAAATGAATAATCGTAATGATGAAAATAAGTTTTGAAGAAGTTACAGTAACAAAGTAACAAGTTTTAATTGTTATAAAACATGAAGTAAAATAAACATGAAGTACTCCGAGTCTTCGACTCGGAGTATCTTCATGTTTTATAATAATATTCTTGTTATTGATTTTCGAATTTTTGAATATCTTAATTTCTATAAAAAAATAATGATTAAATATTTATTTAAAAATGAAGTTATTGATACTGAAATGAAAATATTCTTCTTGTAAATGTTTGGGGCCACTTTTAAGAAGCAGTTTCGAATTTGAAAATTTGTTTTCAAAATTAACTTGGTTTGGAAAGCATAGAATTATTTTACTATATAAAGAGGCAGAGAGTAAATTGAATTTATCGAATGCTGGTTATGAAAAATAGGAAGAAGGTTCGTCGTCACTTTCTTGAGCGAAATCGTGAGAATCTGAAGCCACGACTCCGTGATGTCGTGCTTGTCATTTTATTTACTTTTCTGTATCGAAAAGGTCCCTCCTGCGGATCGAGAGGCGCTGGAGAATTTTATAAAAATCGTTCTACAAAGACTACGGGTGGTTCTCAATATCGCAAGTGCTCAGTGACTCGTTGCCTTTTTTTTCATTCCTTCCTTCTCTCTCTCCTCTCTCTCTCTCTCTCTCTCTCTCTCTCTCTCTCTCTCTCTCTCTCTCTCTCTCTCTCTCTCTCTCTCTCTCTCTCTCTCTCTCTTTTCTCTCTGTGAAAAAGGAATAGGAGGATTTATAAAAGGGCTTTGAGTCAACATCCTTTGCATGTCCTATTCGAATGTTAATGTATTTAAACTACTCTTCCTTGTTCTGGTTATATTCGGATTTCTCCATGTTGAGAGAGAGAAGGAGAGAGAGAGAGAGTTTTGCGACTATATATTTGTTTGGTACTGTCGCGCCCTCGTTTGATTTCGTATCATGACCTTATAGAGGGCTTTCAGAATGGGATTTTCTGGCTACACACCCGCCCGCGCGAGACTATACATAGAACAACTAATGGACGCTATAAATCTCTCTAGTCGAACGCGTTCTTAAATCTCGTCGAAATCGATACCACCACCTCTCCCCTTTAGCCTACGGATATATCCGAGACGAGAGCGGCAAAAAGCTACTTTTTTTTCCATCTCACTTTCTCGCACACACACACACACACATACAGAGAGGAGAATTCGACGTTTCCATAAAGTTTGATGGATTAAAAGGTCACTACTCTTACCGAACGACGCCCTTTATTTGCCGGCAATACGCTAGTATCCGGACATTTTACGTTATGAATGGACATTATGATTTGTTGTTGTTACAGGCTTATAAACCCCTTCAACATATTTGTCACATTTCATTGATATATCTCTTCTTCATTTTGACATTCGACACACATCACTTTCGAGTGGGGTCTATAGTTGAATTTCCTCCTGCTCCGCCTCCCTTTTTCTACGTTTGAAACACTATTTCTCGTTGAGGAAATTAACAATTTTTTTTAAATTTCACTTTTTGATGTTCTACTATAGTAAAAGTCCTACTAAAGTAAAAGTTGCTACGATCGTGAAACAGGGGTTTAAATAAAAAGAAAAAAAATCAGAATTAGAAACAAAAACAAGAGCAAACCAAAGAAGAAGAATTAGTAGCAGCAGCAGAAGTAAAAGAAACAGAATTAACAGAAGCAGTAACAATACAGAAGCAGATCTAAACAAAAATTAGAAACAAAAACAAAACTCTAGGATCATCAGAATTGGTATCAGAACCGGAACTAAAAGAAAAAGCAGAATTAAAATAAGTACCAGCATAAATATCAGCACTAGTGATAGTAAGCTAGTGATAGTAAATTAACATATACAACTAAAAATAAAGTACTAGCACATAGTATACCAGCAAAATTTTGAAATAAAAATTAGAACAAAGAACCATAAATAGAATCAAAATACAAAAAACAATCAACTACTATTCTCTCAACAAAATTTCCTCCAGTTAAAAAAGAATAAATTCAACCCCTATATATATATACAGTTGTACAATCCATCTATATACTCCATATCGAAAATTATAAACGATTCTTTTATCCAAGCTCTCATTTTTAATAAAACTCTCTTCTTCCCTTCTGCGCAATACAAGGTAACTTCTCTCATAAAGTTTCTTATGATGAAAACAATTTCTCCTTCTTGAAGCAAAAGAAAAAAAAAGGAAAAAGAAAAAAACTTTCTTCTTGAGGAAATAATAGAAATAGTCTACAAATCAAGATGTTTCCGAACAAAGCCGCACGAGAGCGGCAAGGAAAGCAGCGAGCATACTTGGCGTAATATCAGGAGAGTGTTTTCAATCCATGCTCTAAATTGAAAGTATTGAATCGAAACTCGCAACAAACACTAATCGTATGTGTGCACAGAACCAGGAAAGTCGGGAATATATATATATATATATGTGTATAAAAAAGGGAGAGAGAGAGAGAGAGAGAGAGAGAGAGAGAGAGAGAAAGAGAGAAAGAGAGAAAGAGATGTATACAATACAATTGAACGTCGTTGCGTCGTCTCGCCCGCAATGCAAGACATGGAGGAAAAAAAGGAGAAAAAGGGAAATAAATAAAAAGGGCAACCGCAATATCATGTGCCAGATTGCAGGTCTATCAGCGGCAGTCTGAGCGAGATTGGCACGATTCAGATGAAATGTTTTTTTTTTTGTTTTGCGAGAGTATATATATATTTTTTTGTGGGTGTATGTCCATGACCCGAAGAATTGAAAATTCCAACAGATGTATATATAATATATTTGCGGTTCGGTTTCTTGTGGATTGAAGACCATGGGGCTACTATACGGGAGCAATGGTGGTAGAAGTAATTGATTTATTTCTGCTTCTACTTCTGTATTCGGTTCTGCTACTTGTTCTTCAAGAACTTCTGCTTTTCCCTTCCACTCTTACTTCTAATTCTGTTTCCAACTTTTCCTTTCTAATCTTTTCTGTTTCATTCAACTTAATTTCTGATGGTACTTCTGCTTTTTTGGTTCTACATCTGCTATTTTTTTGGTTCTACATCTGCTATTTTTTGGTTCTACATCTGCTAATTTTTTGTTTTATATCTACTATCTTTGGTTCTACATTTAATACTTTTTTTTGTTCAACTTCTGCTGCTTCTGAATCTGCTTATGCTGCTACAGTCGCTTCTGCTTATTCTGCTTCTGTATCATTTGCTATTTCTATTGATTCTAATTCTGAATTTACTTCTTTTTCTAGTTCTGCTTCTTTATACACTTCTGCTAATACTTCTGCATCTTCCCCTATTGCTTCTACTGTTGCATCTGTACCATCTATTACTTCTACTTTTGCTTTTGAATCATCTGTTATTTCTACTTTTACTTCTGTACCATCTATTACTTCTAATACTTTTGCTTCTGTATCATCTGTTACTTCTACTTTTACTTCTGTACCATCTATTACTTCTAATACTTTTGCTTCTGTATCATCTGTTACTTCTACTTTTACTTCTGTACCATCTATTACTTCTAATACTTTTGCTTCTGTATCATCTGTTACTTCTACTTTTACTTCTGTACCATCTATTACTTCTAATACTTTTGCTTCTGTATCATCTGTTACTTCTACTTTTACTTCTGTACCATCTATTACTTCTAATACTTTTGCTTCTGTAGCATCTATTACTTCTACTTTTGCTTCTGCAGCATCTAAAACTTTTATTTCTTTTTCAGTATCATCTGTTTCTTTTAAATCTGTTTCTCCTGCTTCTAATTCTGTATCTACTTCTTCTTTTGGTTTGACTTTTCTATACACTATTGCTAATACTCATTTTTATTTTGCTAATGCTGCTACTTTTGCTTCTGTGACTATACTAGAAAAATATACACAAAAAGAGAAAAAAGAAGCAGAATTAGAAGAAGTACTTGCGACAGCAAGTACTTCTTCTAATTCTGCTTCTTTTTTCTCTTTTTCTATCTGCTCTGATAAAAAATTCTACAAAAGTTAAATTAGTCTAAAAATTAAATTCTTCCTTTTGTTAAATAATTTTTTAAACAAATTAAAAACATTTTACGTCCATAATATTCAAAATTCCTCTGCACAAAAATGAAAACAAAAATATTGCCTTCAAAACAAAAAGAAAAATAAAAATTGAAAATAGTTTCAAAAGAAAAATTTCATATTTCAAAAACATTCACTATTACTTGTATATATATATATATATATTGAAAGCTGTGTATATATATACATCCATACTATACAGAATAGACGCACGCGATTTAACTGTACTGATTTTTATCGACCTATAAAATATGGGATTCAGTTCGCAACAAATGAGCTTTGGATTTTAGTTTTTTTTTCTCCTTCTCCTTTCTTTTTTTTCTCTCTCTCTTTTTTTTATTCACATAAAATATCAACGCCAGACGATATCAATTTACATCCTCCATGACAAATCCCTTTTAAGCCTAAAAATACTGCAGATTTATTTATTTTCTTCTTTTGTTTTTTTTTCAAATATATTTAAATTGAAACAGATTTCAAAGATTTGTTTCATTCAACAGATGTTGCACCGCATTTTCTCAATATAAGAGAGATTATATTGAGAGGGAGAGAAAGAAAAATTGTTTGCAAAGAATTAAATGTAGGAATTTTTTTTTTTTAAATACGAATAGTCGATTTTATTAATTAAAGTGTCGGGTATTTTATTAAAACTGAGAGGATATGAGTGAGTTATGAAAGTTTTATCAATAACAATATTGTCCAAATATTTGCAGTATGGAATAAAAAAATTTGTTGCTTTTTGTTAATTGTTATTTGTTAATTAAATAATGTTTGAAAATAATGTATTTGTTTCACGATTTCGTAAGGTATTTATTTACAAATATTTTATAATCTATTTTGAATTATTTTGAAGGAAAAACAAATAGAGGGAAATTCGTATTGTAAAATTATTGTTATTTGCTTCCATATAATTTTCACAATTGCCACATTAATTCTATAATGAGATTTATAATCTCTCCTCTCTGAATTTGAATTATAGTGAATTGGTTATAATAGAAATTAATATAAATCAATTACAAAATTTAATTTATTTTCAAGTTATATGAATTTACGAAACTGAATAATATAGTTATTAGTTTTATTATTATTAGCTTATTTTTAATTTATTATTTCCTTATTATAATTAATATTATTATTATTATTATTATATTTCCCTAATATAGTCAAAATTGTAGCTTTTTTAGGTTAAATTTTTTTTCCATGAGTGAAAAGAAATAATCAAATTAGTAAAATTTTTAATAATAATTTATAATTTGAAAAAAAATTTTTTTTAAACAAGCAAAAAAAAATTAAAAAGTGACACTAAATAAAATTTTATCCCTTGACGAAGTTGTATATACTTTTTTTAAAAAGAAACTTCTCTTCATTCCAAAGACATTCTATTGAGTCAAAGGGGCAACCACTTTTATACAAATAAAAATCTTCTTTGACTGTTTAGCGAGGCAGAAATTTCTTTGAGTTGTGAAAAAAAGGAGATATTTAATAAAAAATATTACAGCAACAGTCATTACAAAGCTATTTTTTATTTTTTTTTCTCTAATTTTACGTTTCATTTAGATCATTACCTCGATAACGTTACGTAATAAAAAGTAGCATTAATTATAAATTGTATTATTAAAATTATGTTAATATTTTTTGTATTATTATTTTTGTGTTATTACTTTTATTATTATTTTTCTTTTCTTTACTATTTTTATTTTTGTCGTTTTTATTTATTTATAATTTTTATATTTATTTAATAATTTTATTATTTGTATTTAATATTTTTATTGCTTTTATTTTTTCTTATTTATTTTTTTATATTTTTATTTATTTATTATTTTTGGTTTTAATATAATTATTTTTATCAATTTCCGTTTTATTATTATTGTTATTGTTAATTGCTGTTACATAAGGCAGAGTATTTCTTTCGTTGAAAAAAAGACACTAAAGGGCAATATCCAGGATGTTGAAAGATAAATGAATGAGCGTATTCCTTGGAAAATTGGGGCCATGTGTTTTGGGTTTACTTGCACTGTTTAGAAATTTGACACGTAGCGTCGTAAAACATTTCAAGTGGAGCAGTTGTTATTTTATAAGAATGCATTTCGAGTAAACAAAATTAAAAATCTAAACTGAAAGTATTTTTAAAATGTAATTTTTCTCCAGTTTTTCAATTCTATTTGGTTCGTAAATTTTTCTTTTCTATTAAATAAATGGCTTCTTCTTTTAGAAGAAGAAGAAAGTACTGCTAAAAGACTTCTTTTAATTCTAATTTTGCTATTGCTAATACTTTTCTCAATTCTGTTAGAGCTTCTAATTTTACTGCTGATAGTACTTCTCCTAATTATTCTTTTTTGCTTCTAATTTTGCATCTAATGATTCTGATATTACCTTTTAGTTCTGCTTTTTTATTTACTTCTGCTCATGATACTATACTTTTGCTTTTGTACCATCTATTACTTTAATTTCTGCTTCTGTATCATCTGTTACTTTGACTTCTTTATCATTTGTTGCTACAATTTTTGCTTCTTTTGCTTTAATCTTTACTTCTTCTTTTTCTAGATCTGCTAAACTTCTACTAATTCTCCCTTTTATTCTGCTAATGATGCTATTTATGCTTCTGTACTATCTAATAATTTTATGTCTCCTTGTGCATCATGTGTTTCTTCTACTTCTGCTTCTGTATCATCTATTATTTTTACTTCTGTTTCTATTGCTTCTAATTCTGCATTTACTTTTTCTTTCGGTTCTGATAATACTTTTGCTAATGCTCCTTTTTATTCTGCTGATGCTGTTACTTTTGCTTCTGTACCATCCATTACTTCTATGTCTGCTGTGCATCATCTGTTATTTCTAATTCTGTACCATCTGTTACTTTTACTTCTGTTTCTATTGCTTCTAATTCTGCATTTACTTCTTCTTTTGATTCTGCTAATACTCCTTTTAATTCTTCTAATTATACTACTTTTGCTAATGCATCATCTCTTACTTCTTCTTCTGTATCATCCGTTACTACAATTTTTGTTTATTTTGCTTCTAATACAGCATTTATTTCTTCATTTAGTTCTGCTTCTTTATACTCTTCTGCTAATACCCAATTTTATTTTGATAATGCTTTTGCTTTTACTTTTACTTGCTACTGCATTATCTGCTATTTCAATTTATGCTTGTTTTGCATCTAAATCAACATTTTTTTTTATTAGTTCATCTTTTTTACTCACTACTGTCAATACTCATTTTTATTCTGCTAATGCTTCTACTTCTTCTTTCAATTTCGCCTCTTCAGTGACTACTAGAAAAACATCAAGAAAAAAAGAAGCAGAATTAATAGAAGTACTTGCTACAGCAAGTACTTCTATTAATTCTGCTTCTTTTTTTCTTTTTTCTTCTGCAAAGCTTCGATAAAAAATTCTAAGCTAAGAAAAAGAAGATGAAGAAGCATTAACAAAAAAAGAAGAAGAAGTATCATCAGAAGAAACAGCATCTACAGCAGAGTAAGAGGAAGCAGCAGATCCTAAATTCACCAAAAAAAAAAAAATCCCCACCGGAATTAGTTTCAAAAGCCAGCATTTCACCTCAAGTGGAAAAATAAACGCGACTTTAAAAGACGCACTCTTCAGTTTCTAATGTTCCGAAAGTTGTATATACATCCAAATGTATATAAACAATAGACAAGTGTTTCAAAGTCTTGAAAGAAGAAAAAAAAAGAGGGAAGAAAGAGAAAAGGGAAGGGAAAAAAGTCGACATTTGTTTTGCTTTCAAACAAGAGAAATGGGAAATAGAGACAGAGATTGTTACTTGAGTTGGGTCGTTGTATATGTTGCCGCTTAAGTTTTGGAAACGATCATGGGAGGTTTAGAGAGTGAAGAACCCCTCTTAAGTTTCCAAAATACTGTGGTCTGCATGAAAACCCCACTATTTCACACGTATCAGCTTAAGGAGAGGGTTTTAGTGTATATATTATACACTATATAACAATATATATTATGTGTATAAAGAGAAAAAAAAAGATGTGGGGTCGACGCGTGGCATATTAACATTGAAAAAATGATGTCTGTTGTTCGAAAAATGGACCCCATCGTTTTACGAAGCATATCCCGAGTTACGCGCGATTAAGCAAAAATGGTAATCTCAGGAGGGTGCCACTCGATTTTTACCGAACTCTTGAACACGCTTTGTTCCGCCTTATTTTCACTTAATCATACATAATCAGCATTCAGCAGTTGCTCTTCTCTTTATTGGTCTTTCACCAATTTCATTTTCGCTCTCTTCAAACGTTCCAAAGTTCTCTTCACAATTCTTGGCTATTCAAGTGCCACTAATATTAAACACTGGAGGGGAAAATTATTATACAAAAAACCACTGGAATTTCTTTAATTTTATTATCTCTCTCTCTGTGTCCATGGGAAAATTTTTTCCATTTTTCGTTTTCAACAAAGATTTATGGTTTTTTCAATCGAAATTTACCTTTCTTACTTCTTTTCGAATATTTCTTCTTTTATTTATTTATTATTTTATTTTTATATATTTTTTAAAAATAATTATAGAAATGAAATTAAATAAAAAATAGTATAAATAAAGAAACACTGAAATCTAATTTAATATTAAATAGAAATTATTTCCACTTGAAAAAATTAGAAACTCTTCATATTGCGTCAATGTGTAAAAGAGAAAAAATATTTTCCAAAAATGCAAAGAAGAATGTGAAGAAAATTTTTTAAAATGCAGAAAAAAGGGAAAAAGGAATTTTCTTGAGTAAAATAAATAGCGACGGCTGACTTGGCGTTTATTAAATCGCCTGATTCTTATATACTCGGTTAATTTTTTTAAGCGTATAATTAAACGTTACTTACGCTCAAAAATGATTAGCGTGAGGATAAAAATAATTAGTATATACGACTAAATAAACAGTAATTGAAATTAAAATATTTCATACAGAAAATGAAATCGCCGCTTTTACGTTAAAAAACGTTACCGTAAAAATAAATTTTAAACACAGCGATAGCGTACAGAGAAATTATTAATACTAAAAACTATTTTATATTTAAATGAGAGTGGAAATTTTTTTATAGTTAATAATGAAACAAAATAAATTAAATTTATTAAATTACTGAAAATGTAATAAAAGTTTAGTAAAAATTTAGTAAAAATTTCGTAAGATTTAATAAAAATTGAGTAAAAATCTACTAAAAATTTAATAAAAATTTAGTAAAAATTTAGAAAAAATTTTGAAAAAATTTACTAAAAGTTAAAAAACGAAAAAAAATTCCAAGACAAGTCATTTTAAAAAAAATGGGTAATTTGTTTGCCTGAATTTTCTCGAGAGATGTAAGTGAAATATCCAGTTTTTGCAAGTATTAAAACCTAAAGAGAGAAACTTTTTCAAAATCCATACTGTTGGTTTTCTTAAGCTCTTTTAAAGAGCATATTTCATGCTTCAAGAGTTGGAAAGGATTGAAACATCATCCTTATCTTCAAGACCGTTTCTTCTTATTTAAATCAAAAAAACTTGACATTTTAATTATTTTATTATTTTTTTTTCATAAATATCGAAAAAATGACTTTTTTGCAATTTTTTTTTTTATTTGTGAAGTAAATTTAATTTTAGTTTAGTCTTTAAATTGAGCACCATTGTTTTTCAAAGGATATCAAATTGAGACAAAAAACGAATCAAAATGTTGTTTCGCAACATTCACAAAAGCTGTAGAATTTAAATTTATATATTTACTTTTTTTTGGAAAAATATTTCTCTCTTTACTGTTTTTTTTATTAAATAGTCTACTTTTTATAATTATCACCTATACTCTTTACAAATTAATATTATTAATTCTAGTAATTTTTAATGGAATTTTTACTAGTTTTCAATAATTTTAATTTAATTTTAATTTAATTTAAACTTTAATTTTACATAGAAAAAATATTTCACCTGGAATGGCGATAATTTTTTCTAGAATAGCAAGAGTCTTAACTGAAACAACTAAAAATTTTGCTAATATAATAAAATTTGTAGTTGTTTCAGATTAAATATATTTTTTGCCTGTAATTTAAAGAATTTAATTTCTTTACAATTTTTACTCTTTACTCACTAAGATTATTAATTAAGGTAAATTTTTTAAAAAATTGTAATTTAATTTTAATTTTAATTTAAAGAATATTAATTTTTTTTATTATTTATTGATTAATATTATTAATGTTAGTAATTTTTTAAATCGTATAAGTAAAATTTACTAATTCAGAAGCAAAAAGTCAGTTACCAATTTAAGTTAGTTGACATTTTTACTAATTCAAATTTAATTTATTAATTTTATTATTAATTTACTATATGTAAAATCATTCTCTAAATTTAAATTAGTAAATATTTTTACTAATTTAAATTAATGACTGCTTTTTTGTTTTTGAATTAGTAAATTTTAGTAATAAATTAGTAGAAATTACTATTTATTAAAAAGAGTTAGTAAAAATGACTATTTATATTAATTTTACTAAAAAATTAATAGAAATGACTATTTATTAAATTTAATTAATAAATTAATAAAAATGACTATTTATTAGTAAAATTTTACTAATAAATTAGTAGAAATTGTTACGCTGCAGTAAACTACTAATTAACTAAATCTACTAAAATTAATTTTACTAATAAATTAATAGAAATTACTATTTATTAATTTTACTAAAAAATTAAAAGAAATTACTATTCATTAATTTGACTCTCTAAATTTGAATCAGTTAAAAATAACTGATTTAGAAGCAAGAAGTCAGTCACTAATTCAAATAGTAATATTTCTACTGACAAGTAGTTAAAAATAACTGATTGTCAGTTAAAAATTACTGATGTTGCAGTAAATTTTTTTTTTACTGATTCTAGTTGTTCAGTTTAACTAATTTTTCAGTTATTTTTTCACTGAAAATTAGTTATTTCTTGCTAATTTAGAAATAAAAAGTCAGTCACTGATTTTCAGTTAAAACCGCACGATTGGTAACTGATTCAAATTAAGAGAGTGTTTATAAATTAATAGAAATTAATATTTTTTAGTAAAATTTTACTTATAACTTATAAATTATAGTAGAAACTGTTATACTAAAGTAAACTCCTACTCTCTTTTGAATTAGTAAAAATATTTACTATTTTTAATTAGTGACACACTTTTTGCTTTTGATTTAGTAAATTTTACTACTAATTTGGTATTAATAGCTATTTTTTACTAAACTTTACTAATTCAAGAGCAAAAAGTGAGTCACTAATTTAAATTAGTAAACAATTTTACTAATTTAAATTTAGAGAGTAATTAACTAAAGTAATCTAGTAAAATTAAACTACTTCTAAATACTACTCTCTAAATCTGAATTAGTAGTTTTCTACTAATGAAATAGTGCGGATTCGTTTACCAATTGAATTAGTAACTGTTTTTACTAATTTTTAGTAGTTTTCTACTAATTACTTATTAGTAGAAAATTTACTAATTTGAAATAGTAAAAAATAGTAACTGTAAAAATAGTGAAAATTAGTAACTGTTTTTACTAATTTTTAGTAGTTTTTTACTAATTACTTATTAGTAGAAAATTTACTAATTTGAAATAGTAAAAAATACGTTCTACTAATTGAATTAGTAATTTTCTACTAATATTTAGTAAAAAAACTACTAAAAATTAGTAAAAAAATGTTACTAATTCAAATTGATAAACGAATTCGCACTAATTCAGATTTAGAGGGTATATTTTACTATTTATTATAGTAAAATTTACTAATTCAAAATCAAAATTCAGCCACTAATTGGAGTTAATGAAAATTTTTACTATTTGAAATTGAGAAAGTAAAATTATTAAAAATAAAAATACAAAGCTTCCTCATAAGGGAGCAAAATAAATTAACTTTTGATAAAAATTTTCCACTTTTTCAAAAACAGCAATAAAAAAAAAAAACCGAACATAAAAACAAGTTCCTTTTTTGTTTTTTTTTCTTTTGTAAAAAAAAATAATTTTCCAGAATGAAATAAAGCTAATATAGAGTTGCGTATATGTTAGCTTTATTCCTTGTGGGAATTCTATTAAACAAGGTCTGATTCCTGGGAGAATAACCGGATGAGAGAATATAGAGAGCGAAAAGCCAGGTCCCATCATCATTTCGTTGTCTATTACCATAAATCTCGCGCATTGACGTATTCCATTGACAGCTAAGTCGCTCTAAAACATCAGCGCCCTTTATGCGCGAAAATCTCTCTCTTCTCTCTATATATATACATACATGATGATGTCTCTCTATACGGCGTTGGACCAATGAGGCCTCGCCATTCCCGATTAGTTTAATAGGCGTGTAACCGAGTTATATATATTGTGTGCGGGAGTGACCGTTGCGTGTCATCTTAACGTTCGTTTATATTGGCTAGAAGCGAAAATATCCTTCATTCTCTTTGGTATAATCGTATACTCAAACTCAAACTGGGATAAGGGAAAACCCTTTTGCTTTAAAGGACCTATTAAACAAAAGGGGCCGCCGCGCGCGTACCGTACCGTCTTTCTGATTTACGTGAAATGCTCAGAATCGCTTTCAGGATAATCTCTCGAGTTACGACGACATTTGGAAAATTGTCTTACTGAAAAATGTCGTCCATGTCTCCAACATCTCTCTCTCTCTCTCTCTCTCTCTCTCTCTCTCTCTCTCTCTCTCTCTAGTTTTATTCTAGCACAAAAAACTTTAACCAAAAAAAAAAGAAGTCAATATTTCAATTTTATTACTTTTGGACATATATATATATATATCTATATTTTTTTAAAAAACCTTTTTGAGACTTTTTTTAAAATTTTGAGTGCAAAATATTTGAGAGAAAAAATAAACAAATAACTTAATAGGTTGATAGTTTCACTGTTTAGATTACAGGCTTCGAACTCGATAATTAATTTTTTAAAAATATCAAAAAGTATCTTAAAGACTATAAATAAAAGTATTAAAAAAGAAGCTAAAGAAAAATTAAATTCGACGTCTCAATCTTTTCAAAATTTTATAAATTAAATTACATTCAAAAATAGAAGAATTTTTTAAAGAAATAGATAAATATCTATATTTATTGTCCCAGAGGAATTAAAAGAGTTTTAATGATTCCAATATAAAGTTGTTTTGAAATTTAACTATGTTTCTAAAAAACACAAACTGTAAGTCTTCCAAAATTTAATTATTTTTTTTCTTTCTCTTCTTTTGTAATTTTTTAATAAAATTATTCAAAACTTTAATCATTTTATTTCAAAATGAAAATATTTTTACACTTTTACAAAAATTTAAATTTTCAAAGATTTCAATTCAAAAAACCTTTTTGAAATTTAATTATTTTTAAAAATTCGCACTAAATTACAAAAATTTAGTAAATACACGCTTTTAATATTCAATTATTATATCTAAAATTTTAACTGAAATTCAATTTTGAATCAATTCTTATTAGAAAGTTCGACGAGAATTTAACTATTAAAAAAAAGATAAATAATTCATTTAATAATTTAATATTTCTTAGAAATGATTTTTTTAATTTAATTAATTTGAATAATTTTTTTTAACCTTTATGAAAATTTTTTTTAAATACATATTACTTCTGTCAAAGAATTTATTTAAAATTAAACAAAATTTAAAAATAATTAAAATAAAATTCATTAAATAATTTAATTCCGGGGCAAATTTTATTATTTATGAAAATAATGAATAAAAATAATAAAAAAAATTTGTAAAAATACAAATTGAATTGTTTTGAAGAAAATTTTAGTTCGTACAAGCAATCGTATTGAAAATAATTAATTTTTTCCGATGAATTTTATAACTTATGAAAATAATTAAAATCTGGCAACCGAATTTTGCTAAAATAATTTTTTTAATAATTAAATTCTATTAGGAAATTTTATTTAAATAGCAAATATTGAAACTAATTGAATTTCGTCAAATTTTTGAAATTAATTAAATTTCTGCAAAGAATTTTATTTAAATTTTTTGAAAATAATTGAATTTTTTTGAAGAATATCATTAAAATTTTTGAATATAATGAAATTCTTTCAAGAAATTAAAATAAAAAGGAATTGAAAATAAATATTAAATTCTAATAAATAAATTATATCAAATTTTTTTTAAATAATTGATTTGTTTTGAAGAATTTTAATAAAATTTTTAAGAATAATTGCATTTTTTGAGAAATTTATTTAAAATTGTATTTAAAATAATTCTAATCATACGATGTGTTTTATTAGTTAAAAAAAATAATTGAATTCTTGCGAAGAATTTAAGAAAAATCTTTTTAAATAATTGATTTTTTTTGAAAAATTTTTTTAAAAACGTGATTTAAATTGAATTTTTTTGAAGATATTATTTACAAAAATAATTGAATGTTTGCAAAGAATTTTTTATAATTTCAAAAAATTGTTTTAAAATAATTAAATCGTATCAAAGAATTTTAATAAAATGTTTAAGAATAATAAATTGCATTTTTCGAGAAATTTATTTAAAATGGTATTGAAAATAATTCAAATCCTGCGATGAGTTCAACAACTTTTTAAAAATAATTAAATTCCATCAAAAAATTCCATTTAAAATGTACCTATACCTATTGAAAATAATTGAATTATTGCGACGAATTTCATTAAAAAATTTTTTTTAAAAAATTAAATTTTTTTGGGAAATTTTATTGAAATAGTAAATATTG
The DNA here is from genome assembly GCF_015476425.1 of Leptopilina heterotoma. Taxonomy (NCBI): domain Eukaryota; kingdom Metazoa; phylum Arthropoda; class Insecta; order Hymenoptera; family Figitidae; genus Leptopilina; species Leptopilina heterotoma. Next base: position 5,332,175 of record NW_025111118.1, read on the forward strand.
AAAATAATTAAATTTCGACAAATTTTTAAAATTAATTAAATTTCTGCAAATAATTTTATTACAATTTTTTGAAAACAATTAAGTTATTACGAAGATTTTCATTAAAATTTTTGAAAATTATAAAATTCTTTCAAGAAATTTGAATAAAAATGTATTGAAAATAATTATTAAATTCTACTTCAAATTGCATTAAAAATAATTTAAAGCCTGCGATGAGTTTAATTAGTTATGAAAATAATGGAATTCTTGTGAGGAATTTTGATAAAAATCTTCTTAAATAATTGATTGTTTTTTTTAATTCAATGAAAATTGTGTTTTAAATAATTGAATTCCTGTGAAAATTTTATTATTTAGGAAAATAATTGAATGTTTTCAAAGAATTTAAAAACATTTTTTTTTTAATAATTGAATTCGTTTCGAGAAATTATTTATTAAAATATTAGATAATGAAAATAATTGAATTTCGAAAAATATTTGAAACTAATCAAATCATTTGAAAGCATTTTTTAATAAAATAGTAGACATTGAAAATAATTGAATTTCGAAAAATATTTGAAACTAATCAAATCATTTGAAAGAATTTTAATGACATTTTTAAGAATTATTTTCGAGGATTTAATTTAAAATTGTAAAATAGTAGCAAATCGTAAAAAAAAGGAGTAAATAATAGGTTTTAGTAGATAAATACCTACACGGAAAAAAAATGTTATCTAGAACATCGATAAATTTCTCTAGATTAGCGAAACTCTTAACTGAAACAACTAAAAAAATTTCGCTAATTTAGTGAAATATTAAGCAGTTCCAGATATAATTTTTTTTCCGTAATACAAAGCCTGGCGATTGTATATGTATTCCAAAAAACAAGTACTCTTCCACAGTTCGTTTAATTTCAGAAACGAAAGAAAAAAAGAAAATAATCGTTCCACATTTAAATAGAATATTCACATTAATTGTGAAGACGATCTTTGAATACTGATGAATAGAAGGGGACATATAAAACGTGAAAGCGAGAGAAGCACATGAGAAATGACGATTTTGTGTCGCATTTCGCATTTCCACCTGAGTGAAAATTTAAAATTGTAGACGGAACTGGAGTATCCGAGTAATAAGAGGAGCGTAATGGTAATATCACGGAGAAGAGCTAGGGTCTCTCTCTCTATCTCTCTCTCTCTCACTTCTCTCTCGTTGAGTAGAGAAATGGTAGAGAGCTCGCGTTGGCGGTATATTAATAATTTCATGCTATTATTACGATATCGCGAAAGGGGCGGCGTGCGACCTTCATCCCGCGTACTGTGTCTGAAGTCCCAATGGACCGAGGACACAGCGTCGAGCCATTATTAATTGTGCGTCCACCAGGACGCCCATTGTAATTTATAGGATTGCCTCGAGTATATACTATGACGTACTTACTACTATGTATGTATATACATAATATATCTATATATACACATGCGGAAATCCTACTAGGAGGAGAGAGCCTAATGGCGTTTTCGGTAATGATGCTGAAAGCCTAACCGAGAAACTTTAATGGGTTCATGGATGACCTTTCTTGCCTCTGGGATCGGAAGTACACGTGCCTCGCATTTACAGGACAAAAGTGGCCGCATGATCCTACCGAATAACTACATATAACCAAACATGTAATTGTATACTCCACATATATATCTGTGTTTGTGTAACATGACTGTTTTTCAGTATCACGGAAAACGGAACGACATATCGTCCTCCTTTTGCCAGATTCATGGCTGGTTTCACCCTCTTCGCAACTGAGATTTCTCGACGTTTACAAATTATTGCTGGCGCACTCTTGATGGAATGAGAAAGAGAGAAAACTCGGACAACCCCGCGGGAGCTTCCTTTTCAGTTATACGTCTATGAATAAGAGCCGGACGTCAATTTTGCCTTTCCTGCTTGTAAAAACTCTCACGTGTACTATTGCGAAAATATTACACAAGATGCTTATATTTTTACAATGTACCATAAAATGGAAATTCATCATCAAAAAAACAAACAATTCTCTTGCTTCTTGTCCTGTGACACATCATTCTTAAAACTGTACAACTATTTTATCTGGTGTGAAAATTTTTATTCACTCACTGCCATCACTATTATCGTTCTTCACAATGTCCCCTTGAAGAAAGCAGGAGAAATCTTCCTTTGACAGTGAACGTAATAATAATTTTTGAATTATTTGTTGAATCTGTGCTGGTAGTGCCAGAATGATGATGGACTAATAGAACCAGAAGCAGAAGAAATAAAAGAAGAAACAAAGCTAAAAGCAGTAGTTAAACTAGAAAAAGCTGAAGCAAGATATGAAGCATAACCGAAAGCACTTATAGAACCAGAAACAGCAGAAATAAAAGAAGAATCAGAATTAAAACGAACAGTAGAACTAGAACCAGCTGTAGCATAACGAAAAGCTCTAATAGAACCATAAACATCAGAAATAAAAGAAGAATCAAAATGAAAGCCAACAGTAGAACTAGAAACAGATGAAGCATAACCAAAAGCATTAATAGAACCAGAAACTTTAGAAATAAAAGAAGAATCAGAATTAAAACCAACAGTAAAACTAGCTACAGCTGAAAGTAAAGACGTAGCAGAACTAAAAGCAGTTGTTGAACCAGAAACAGCAGAAATTAAAGATGAATCAAAATTAAAACCAACTGTAAAACTTAGAACCAGGTGATGCATAAGAAGCATAACCAGAAACAGCAGAAATAAAAGATGAATCAGAAGTAAAACCAACAGTAAAATTACAAGCAGAAGCAAAAGGAGAAGCATAACCAAAAGCAACAATAGAACCAGAAACATCAGAAGTAAAAGAAGAATCAGAATTAAAACCAACAGTAAAACTAGCTACAGCTGAAACTAAAGACGTAGCAGAACTAAAAGCAGTTGTTGAACCAGAAACAGCAGAAATAAAAGAAGAGTTAGAATAAAAACCAATAGTAAAACTATATAGAAACAGCTGAATCAGAACCAAAAACTGCTGAAATAGAACAAAGAGAAGTTGACCTAGAAGAATCAGACATGAAACAAACAGAATTAGTACAAAAACCAAAAGTCAAAATGAAATTAAAAATTAATAAGCTAAAAGAATTAAAAGTAAAAGTGGAAGTAGAACAACAAAACAAAAGAAGCAGATCCCAAAAGCAAAAGTACAACGACAAGAAAAAATCCCACATAAGCCATTACCACCCGAAACATATAAATAAATATATTCCACAAAGAGGATATCAACGACTTAGCGAAATACCCTCCTGAAAATTTCAAATACACTCATTATTCATGAAAAATTTACATCACTATTCGTAAAATCTTCTATGAAAAGGGGATCACGTATGATCTGGTGTGGTGGTCGTCGCTATTTTCAGCCATGTCTGAATTGTAGGTACTACATCTGAAATCCTCCCCCCTTTTCACCACTATATACTTTAAAAGAGATGCATACATACACACACAAAAAAAAAGAAGAGAAGCGAGCACAACTAAATCTCGTTGACACCGCGTGGAAAGGTCCATTTGACCCATAACAACAAATGAATACGAATGTGGTGATCTGCTTTTCGAATGGCTGGTTGCAATCCACTTCAAGTTCCACTCGTCGTTGACGACGACTAGAGAGAGAGAGAGTAAAGCGGGCGTAGGTCGTCGAATAAAGAATATAAAAAAAGTGCTCTTGGGAATTCTGATTTCGGTATACCTACCTGCTTAACATCCACGCAGAGAAAGAAGAAGAAGAGGAAGAGTACTACGGCTTCCGTATAACCAAGACTCTCGCTTATGAATCTTCTAAAGAAATCTCAAGACGACGTTTTAAGATTTGTAGAAATGGCAATTACGAGGCAATCTCTATTTGTATATACACACACAGACGCTAACTTCATTTTCTCTTTTTCATCATTTCTATCCATCAATTCTTTTCTTTCACGTCGAAAAAGATTAAATTGTCATATTTCTTTCGGGAACTTGAATTTTTCTAACTGAACGAATAGTATGGATTAAAATTAGCGTCGACTCTCAGAGTTGTAAACTATTACCTAGGGGTTTTTGAAGGTGAAAACAATTGGTTTTTTTAATTTCGGGAAAAATTTGACGCTAACTTTCGCGACTTAGTAAGCACAGAATAGTATTATAATATTATAATAACAGTTAATAATATACTACGAAAGAACTGTTAATAAACCACAATCATAAATTTAATTCCAAAGAATCATCATTAAAAAAAGAGCATTCAAAATTTAATTAGCCTAAACAACCTGTTTAACCCCCCATCCGAGAACAATAATATTTCCAGGGTTGACAGAAATCAGTGGAAATAAAAAGGGGATTTAAAAATGAAGAAAAGGAAGCTAAATTCTTTTGTTATGTCATGTTTTTTAGCGCAACAAATGAGGCCAGACAACCATAGGCAAAAAAAAAAGAAGAGAAGGAAGGCTTGTAGTCCTCATTCTTCTCTTGAAGCTTTTTTTTTATTTTCGACCATTCTCAGAATTATTCAAGACAATTAAAAAAATTCCAAAACCTCAATCCTCAAGTGGAGACAGAAATACGAGGTACGACCCTTGTTAAGAGAAAATCCTGCTGTCCACAGTCTCGGTATTTATCCTCTATTTTTCATCTTTCTCCATCTGATTTTTCGCAGACGTGCTTTTCCCAGGAGTTGAGTGAAATAGAGTGAGTGGGAGGTAGAGAGTTCGAAATGAGAAATTCTCATGGTTTGTAAAACTCCTTCAGTCTCATCAAGGCAGGTTCGATATCGCCCATGGTGGGGAAGGACGAGAGAACAAACAACAGTGTAATTTGCACATGTGTGCTTTAACACCCTTATTTGTCAGAAAAAGGAAGGGAAGGAATGAGAAGAGAGGGTTTTCCGAATAGGTAGGAGAGGGTTGTGGAGTGGTTTGTAGGTATATGTATATATATGTAGTTGGAAAAGGAAAGACTGACAGCCACCCTCGTAACTGTGAACGGTAGATAGGCGACAATCTGATCACTTGTAGACAGAGTTAAATCGCATGCGGTCACCATAACGATCGATTTAGCACGAAAAACCATTTCATAACTGAAATAATGTATTTGCCAAGAAACTATACTGCACAAAGAATATTAAATCACTCAAATCCCTTTTTCATCCTTTTTACACTCAAAATATTACTGCGATCTATAAAAGTTCTTTTTGTTTTATTAAATCTTCACTTTTATGTAACAATGTTCGCGACTAATACTGTTACGTAAACATTCATATAGTGATAGTGCACTTATGTAACGAATATTGATTTTGTGGAAATTGAAGTGGAAATAGTTTTGGTAAAAGAAGAAGCAGAATTAAAATAATAGTCAGAAGCTAAAATAAAAGAAAAAGCAGAGAATGAGTATAGAAATGAGAAAAGGAACAGAACCAAAAGAGGATTAAGAAGAAGCACAAGTTAAAGTAAAAACAGCATTAGCTGAAGATTTATCAGGAACATAAGGAACACAAAGAACAAATTATAACAGAACTAAAAGAAGTAGTTCAAGCAGATCTAAAAGCACAAATTACAACAGAACAAAAAGAACAAATTAAAACGGAACTAAAAGAACATGTTAAAGCAGAACAAAAAGATTTAAATGCAGGACTAAAAGAAGTAGTTAAAGCAAAACTAAAAGAAGAAATTCAAGCAGAACAAAAAGGAGTAAATGCAGCACTAAAAGCAGAACTAAAAGACGATGTTAAAGCAGAACAAAAAGAAATAAATGCAAAACTAAAAGAAGTAGTTAATAAAGCAGAACAAAAAGAAATAAATGCAGCACTAAAAGAAGTAGTTAAAGCAGAACTAAAAGAACAATTTAAAGCAGAACAAAAAGATGTAAATACCGAACGAAAAGAAGTAGTTAAAGCAAAACTAAAAGATAAAGTTAAAGCAGAACAAAAAGAAGTAAATGCAGCACCAAAAGAAGAAGTTGAAGCATAACTAAAAAAACAAGTACCATCAAAAACTAAAAATTACATTTTTATACCCGTAACAAATATTTGTTCAAGAAGAACATTAAAAAACTAATTTGTCTTTTATCTGCAATTCCATTCTGAAATTTAACCATTCCTGCATAATCTAATTATCATAAAAATTTACAAAATGGATTTTTAAATTTGTTTCCGCATATGTATTAAACGCAAAAGAGAGAGGAAGATGGAAGGGGGAGGTGAATATCTTTTATAAAGTTCGTGACGCAAAGTGATACTAAAACAACCATAAAATTTTGAGTATTGCAATTAGGGTAGTTATTAGGTGAAGGGTGAAGGCAAGTTATGTGAGGGATAAATCTTTCTGCTTAAGTTTTGGTAATAAAGACAAGTAAAAGAAAAGAAGGGTTATATAATTTCGTCAACATTACTTAAACTTTCTTCAAATGGAAAAAGAAATCTCTTTATTTTTATTATTAAAATTTTCAACCATTAAAGAGTAATTATATATGAAAAATTTCTAATCGGATTCCTGTAATTGTATTATAAATTTCTAATTTCTAATTCATGAAATTGTATTAAAAATTTCCAATCGTATTTAAAATATTTAACTATTTAAAGAAAAAACAATTCTTTCCGGTGCTTTTAACAAAAAACAAAACGGCAAAAAAAAAGAAAATTGTTTAATACCCAAATTTTTATCAAACGTGGCGAAAAAAAAATCATTGAAAAAGAAAGAAGGAATTTACATGAAAAAATAATGTCTACCACGACCGCTTCTCCTTTTTTTCATCTACACATATATTGTATATAAATACCACTGTCGCATATCCGTTATGGTTATTGTATACTGATACATATTACGTGGAAAAAATTGCATATTTCCAAACGAATAATCTATAGAAGTTTATTATTTAATCTTGTGGAAAAATCGCTATTCAATAAACCTTTAGTATATATACATGATTTAAATACACAAATAGTGGGCGCAGACATGAAATATATTCAATAAACAAAAATTGCCTTTCAATTTTTTCTACTTTAAAAGCAAAATAAAAGACCAGAACGTGCTTTAAATAACGTTTTATCAAATATATTTATATTTATATATATTTATGGGTTTAAATTTCTAAAATCGAACAATCAAATGAGTGTATTTTTCAATTGAGGGTTTAATTAAAAGTTGAACAATCACATTTAATTGAGTATATTAAAGTGGCTGGGATAATTTAGTGTATAAAATATTAAAATCCAGTGGAATATTTAATCATTATTATTTTTCCGTGGAAATTAAAATTTTCAAAATTGTAAATTAAAACCTTTTGAAATTCAATAACATATGAGAATATTATTACAAAACATAAAGATATCGGTCACTCCGAGTCTTCGACTCGGAGCAATCGATATCGTCATGTTTTATAACAATTAAAGCTAATCGAGTGATAAAATCATTATTTTAAATTATAAGAATACTGTCACTGTAACTTCATCAAAATTATTTTTATCATTTCAATTAAATTATTTTCTACAAGTTTTAAATAAAATTCTTCTTAGTTCAATTATTTTTAATAATTTTTAATAAAGTTCTTTTGAGAATTTTCAAATTCATTTTATTACAATTCAATTTTATACGAAATTTCGATTATTTGAAAATTTTTCAATTAAATTTATTTATTTATTTATTTATTCAAAATACATTTATTAAATATACACTAGAAATAAAAAATTAAAATCATTTTAAAATTTTTTAAAATTAAAACAAAACATTTTAAAATTTCGATTAAGCTTTTTTAGAAAAAATTAATTCCATAAAATTTTTAATTTAAAATATGAAAAATTAACATTTTCAATGATTTTAATTTGAAACCTATGCAAAATTCAATTATTTCTAAAAATTAATGCAATTATTAGTTAACTTTTCCAAAATTCAATTATCTTCAAAAACTTTAACTGAATCAATAAATGTTTCTTAAAATTGAATTTTTATACATAATTTAATCAACAATTTTTTAAATAGTTGAATTCTTTCGGAGAATTTTAATAAAATTTTTAAGAATAATTACATTTCTTGAGGAATTTAATTAAAATTGTACTAAAAATAATTTAATTTCTACAATGAGTTATATTATTTATGAAAATAATTGAATTATTGCAGGGAATTTAAAAAAAAAAGTTTCGAACAATTGACTTTTTTCGAAAAAAGTTATGCAAATTCTATTCTTAATAATTAAATTCGTGTGGAATTTTTATTATTTTAGAAAGTAATGGAATATATTCGTGTAGAATTTTAAAATAATTTTTATTAAATAATTGAATTCTTTTGGGAAATTTTATTAAAATAGTAGAATATTAAAAATAAGAATAATATTTGAAATAAGAAAAATTTTGGAAAATGATTGAAATTTTGCTATGAATTTTTAAAAAAAATTTTTGAAAAATAATTGAATTTTAGTATTTATGAAACTACTTGAATTCTTGCGTGATGAATGTTAATATTTATGAAAATAATTAAATTTTGCAATACATTTTATTAAAATTTCTGAAAATAATGGAATTTTGTCGAAGAAATTTGCTATTTATAAAGATAATTGAATAAATTTTATTTTTTGCAATGAATTTTATTAAATTTTCTGAAAATAATTGAATTTTGGTCGAAGAATTTTACTATTTATAAGGATAATTGAATGAATTTTATTTTTTGCAATGAATTTTATTAAATTCTCTGAAAATAATTGAATTTTGTCGACGAATTTTGCTATTTAAAAAGATAATTTAATGAATTTTTCTTTTTTGCAATGAATTTTATTAAATTTTCTGAAAATAATGGAATTTTGTCGAAGAATTTTGCTATTTATAAAGATAATTGAATGAATTTTATTTCTTGCAATGAATTTTATTAAAATTTCTGAAAATTTTGTCGATGAATTTTGCTATTTAATATATAATTGAATAAATTTTTTTTGCAATGAATTTTATTAAAATTTCTGAAAATAATTGAATTTTATCAAAGAATGTTGCTGTTTATAAAGATAATTGAATGAATTTTATTAAAATTTCTGAAAATAATGGATTTTTGTCGAAGAATTTTGCTATTTATAAAGATAATTAAATAATTAACAATTTTTTTTAGATTCTTTGAAAATAATTGAAATTTCTGCGAAAAATTTTCCTATTTATTTAAAGATAATTAAAATATTGACCAGAATTTTTTTTTTAATTTTTGAAAATAATTTTAAACTATCTGAAAAGAATTTTTGATATTTATATTAAGATACTTGAATTCTTTCAAAGAATTAAGTGGAAATTTTTTTAATTAAAACTACAATTTCAACAGAATTGAAATTAAAATTTTTTAAATAAATATTTTATAGTTTATCAGGCAAATTAAAAAAATTTATAATTTTCTTATAAATTCTAAACATTTAATATTTTCCAGTAGGGGAATGTAGTCAAGGTTGGCCTACTGTCTAGGTAGGCCACTCGCGTTTTTTTGTCAAGTTCACTAGCGCCACCTACGCGCATTTTTGTCGAAGCTTGTCTTAGTGAAACCTAACTTTTTGTTCAATTACATTTTCGGAAAATCGAAAATTGTGTTTTCTGTGACGTCGGTACAAAAAAAGCTCAAAAAAAGTTTTGTGCATAATGTGAAAAACCATTAATAAAAGATAAAAAACAAATTGAATCGTCAAGGCAAGTATGCAGAAAATTTGTGGGACTCATGGTTGAAAGGAAAACAAAGTAAAAAATCGAATCCCGAAACGTATTTCTTTTTGTTTACAACAATTCGGTAATGTTACTTACTGTCAAGGTCGGCCACTATGTGTTTAAAATGCACAAAGTTGAGGACGAGCTACTTCATTTGCAAAAACTGCAATTCTGTATAACTCATAATATAATTGATCATCTTATTAATATTTTTATTTAATTTTATTAATATTTTAGTGCAAAACTTTTTTTTATTTATATTTATTTTTTTATATTGTTTATTGTTATTATTTTGTTATTTCATTAAGTTACAAACTGTAAACAATAAAGAATCAATTTTCCGTAACTCCAAACATGTTATTTTATTTTTTAACGATTAATGCCCTTTGAATTTTAAACATGGCCGACCTTGACTGTAATGGCCAACCTGGACTACAAATTTTTTTTTTTTTAAATCTTTATAACTTTTTCATTTTTAAACCTGTCAATTTACTTTGTACAGAAAAAATGTTCCTATTAAACAGGACTTTCCAACCATATACTTCAATTGTCCAAATTCATTTTTAAAAAAAAGTTATAAACAAAAGTCAAAAAGGTGGCCGACCTAGACTATGTTCCCCTACTTTTAATAAAAATTCCTGACTTTTTTCTGACCTGTGGCAACGCTGAATCTAGTTGTTAAATTTTCAAAAAAAAAAAAAATTTATTTCCCTGGTGTAGAACACAAAAAAAGAAACCTCGTTCACATGCGGTTCACAGAATGAAAAAGAACATTTTATCTATTACACCCACTAATTAACATCTTAAAGAAAACGGAAATTCATGAGCTCGCAAGTAAAATTGTCTACAGTATATTACTAGATAAACTTTCATTTCCAAAATCCGTATAAATTGGTAAAAATACCGTTGAAGGTAGCCGGGAATCACGAAAGCGGAAATTTGCAGCAGTAGACTCTTTCCGGTCGATTTCTTAAAAAAAAAGTCCAGGGGGGGGGTAGCAGCAGAAAGAGAGAGAGAGAGAGAGAGAGAAAACAAGAGAAAAGAAGAAAGATGGAGAGAGAAAAACAGAGGGAGAAAGAAAACAAGAGATAGAGAAAGAGAGAGGAAACAAGAGACAGAGAGAGGGAGAAGGAAAACAAGAGATAGAGAGAGAACAAAAGATAGAATGACTGAAAGAGAGAAGAGTTCCCTTGCACCACAAGCTTGACGCGCTTTCGCGCGGGACGACAATATATTTTCATTAGTACGTTAAGAGCGTCCGGTCCTTAATTAATTTTAACGCCGCGATCACGACGTAACTTTTCGTCTATAGGTGAATTAAAAAATAAAAAAAAAAAGAAGAAAAAAGACGAAGAAAAAAAGGAGGTTTAGCGACTAAATTAACATGCAGCCTCGACCTCCGTACAGTCGCAGAAAGTTTCGCTATTAGCGCACCTTCTCTCCCTCCCTCTCCCCCCACCATCGTTTTCCTACCTTGCTTCTCGAGTACACGATACGGCCGTAGACCGCTGACAGCGAACGGACCTGAGGCGTAATTAGATTTTTTGCCGAGCTTGTAAAAACCAGAATTCCCAATAAAAATAAAAGGAGAAGAAAAAACGAAGGAGAGAGAGAGAGAGAGAGAGAGAGAGGGAGGGAAAAAAACGAGGAGAATTCAGTTTCGAGTGTTGTTTTATCAACGGCTTCGTCCGTCCTGTTATTTTCATTTCCATTGTTAAGTTTCGGGTTTCAAGTTTCCAGTTTTCTGTCTTTCTCTCTCTTTACGTTTTTCTTCTTCTCTCCCTCTTTTTCTCTCTCATTCTCTCTTTTTCTCTTTTTTTTCGTTTTGAGTTTCTCTCTCTCAAACAGGGAGAAAAAGAGAGAGAAAGTGAGTGAAAAGAGAGAGAGAGAGGGAGAGAGAAAGTGAGTGAAAGAGAGAGAGAGAGAGAAAAAGAGAGTCTCTCTTTCATCGTATCTCGCCAAAGACAGATTTATTTCTTCCCCCTTTACTCGAATTAAATTAGTCATGAATAAACAGCGGCAACGACGACGACAACGATGAGGACGACCGCGCGCTCGGTGTCGTAAATTATTCGTTAATATCAGGTTAAACGATCGTAAGTAAATGCGTTTATATTAGTGAGATAAGGTATCGCTAATTTTTATCCCTCGGTATATAATGGAAAGAAGAAGATTTTAATCGCTTATAAAACCGAGGAGCAATACCTTTTTTTCAGCGGTAAAAATGAATATTCCCGAACTCGACCTTCATTACATTAAATCCTCACGGTCGTTTATTTATTATAATTATAGAGAAAGAGAGAGAACTACATAATTCCAATTTCCTTTATGCAATTTAGCAAATTTTTCTAAATTTTACTTTAATTTTTCTCTTGCTATTTGATAATTATTATTTTTTGTTTTTATTATTTATTCTTGTACATTTACTAGAAAATTGTATTTATTTTTTTTTTAAAGAAGAATTTTATACTGTTTTGTATGTCCCTCAGATGATTAGTCGGAAAAAATAATTTTTTTTTCATGAAATTAAAGAAATAAATTTTTTTTTTAAAAGTTTTAGGTATAAAAAATCACCTGGAAAGTGTTAATTAATTATGTCAAATTTTTACTATTTTAAAAATTAACATTTTTGTAACTTCTCGTAAATTTTTTGAAGAATTTTTTTATTGAAATTTTGTAAAGATACTCTGATTCTTTTGAGTAATTCAATTAAAATTGTATTCAGAATAATTGAATACTTATATAAAGAATTTTATGAAAAATTAAAAAAAAACACTGAATTCTTTCGAGACATTTTATTAAAAATAATTTCATTCTATAGAGAAATAATTGAAACTGTATTAAAAATAATATTGAATCTCATGCAAAAAATTTTATCAAATTTAAAAAAAAGGAATATTTTTGAAAAAATTTATTCAAGTTAAATTTTTTTTTTTATTTTAAATTCAAAATTATTCACAAATAAATTTGAAAATAAAAATTTGTAATTTACATAATTAATAGAATAATAATAAATTAAATACTTTGTTTGACGAGCGTGACATTTTCTACTTGTTTTTATTTATAAAAAAAATTAAAAACACAAATTTCATAAAATTCAATTATTTTTTGAACTTTTAAATAAAAAATAATTAACAAAATAATTCATACAAAAATTATTTTTTCTCAATAGTTCTTCAAAAATTCAATTATTCAAACAAATTTAATTTTTTAATCTGTAAAGTCCAATTATTGTTAAAATTAGGAAGAGTTGATCAAAAAATTTAAATTCAAAACTTTTTGAAATTGAACAACTTTAAAAATATTGTTATAAAAAATGATCGAGAGAAAAAATAATTATTTTATATTATAAGAATATTGTTACTATAACTTCTTTAAAATTATTTCCATATTTAATTGTTATCTTAAATTTCAACTAAACTTCATTTTTAAATCAATTTTCATCAGAAAATTCTTTGAGAATTCAATTATTCAAATACAAAAGTAAATTATACAATTAAATGTTTCTTAAAATTTAATTCTTATAAAGAATCTTATTACCAAATTTTTAAATAATTGAAATCTTTTGACGAATTTTTATAAAACTTTTAAGAATATTTACATTTTTCAAGGAATTCGATTAAAATTGTATTAAAAATAATTGAATTCTTTAAAAAAATTTTATTATTTATGAAAATAATTGAATTCCTTAAAAAAAATTGATTAGGGTAGAGTGGGGTAAAAAAGCCATGGTGTAAAAAAGCCATTTGAGTTTTATTTAAAAACTATTAAGCCGATTTATCAGCTGTTTAGAATATAAATACTATTAGGTAATACGCAACTTTTGAATCTAATTTGAATGTTGTACCTAGATTAATATGGTTTTTATTGTAATTTTAATTTTTTGTTGCTTTTTTGAAAACATTTTGGTGAACTTTCCAAACATATTACAATTTGATTAAGTGAACGAATAATAAAAGTAAATGTTTGTACATAAGGAGAAAAGTATACCGAAAACGTATACAATGTTAATTTTTGGAAATTGAACTGAATTAACAATTTATTTTTGCTTTTTTTAATAACTGGTCTTGGGTGTAAAAAAGCCAGGGCAAAAAATCCATTGAATATTTTGTGAAATTCACTTGTTTTCTATTTAAACTAACCTTCTTATTTTACAAAATTCTCGTGTTTATTTAATAAAATAAATTAAACACGACGAAAAAGTAGTTCAAAGTGCATTTAAAAAATAAACAATGAATAAACGGTTGCAACGAAATATGTTATCTGTGGTAAAACTTAAAGAGAACTTCTAAAAAAGGTACGAAAAATTGGCAGTGCAAATGGAAAACAGGTAAACTTAATATAATTTTCAATTTTGCTTGCTAAAAACTCTTTCATAATTATTAAAATATTTTTCAAATAAGACTATTTGTCATATAAATAAAGGAAAACTATAAAAATACCTAAATTGATAACATGTTTTGCTAAAATCGTAGGGTGGCTTTTTCACCCCACCAGGTGGTGCAAAAAAGCCACTTACAGTGCTTTCGTAAAACTCTTATAACTTAGTCCTTTCATGAGATAAAAAATATTTCCGTCAAGAATTTTCAAGCTTAATAACTAAACTTTCAATAACAATTGGAAATTTGAGAAAAAAATTTTAAATACAGATTTTACAACATCAAAAGTAAAAATGTGGCTTTTTTACCCCACTCTACCCTATTTACGAAAATAATTGAATTCGTGTGAAATTTGTATTATTTATGAAAATAATTAAATGTTTGTGTACAATTTTGTTAAAATTGTTTTTTAAATAATTGATTTCTTTTGGGTAGTTTTATTAAAATAGTAGAGATATTGAAAATTATTGAAATATGAATTCTAAAAATAAATTTGAATTAAAAATTGTTACGTTCTATTATTTTTAAAATCGCTAATTTTATTTAAAAAAAGTGATAAAAAAGTTAATAATAATTTAATAGGCAAAAACGAGTAATTTTTAATAAAACTACTAATTCTTAGCCAAAAAAAGTAATTTTTAGTAAGATTACCAATTTTTTTTAGTAAAAACGAGTAATCCTTAGTAAAACTACCAATTTTTAGTGAAAAACAAGTCATTTTTAGTAAAATTATAAATTTTTAGTATAAATCAATAATTTCTATTAAAAAAAAGAGTAATTAAATAAAAAATATAAAAACATCGAATAATTTTTAGAATTTAGAACAAACAAAATTCCCAAACTTTTTTTTGGGAAATTATATTTTCTTTCTATAAAAAAAAAAATTTATATCCAGAACAAAAAATTTGAATATCAAGAAAAAGTTGTTATAGCTTTTAGTTAAATCCGTTTTTTTGAATATTTTTACAATTAAAAATTATAAAAATAATAATATAAGTAAATAAATACTAAAAAAAATATTAATAAGCAGAAGAAATGCAATGAATTATTGCATTAAATAATAAAAATAATAATAAATAATAATAAACAAAAATAGTACTGAATAACAATAAAGAAAAAATAATACTAAAAGTAAAAAATAATAAAAAGTATTAAAGCTGATTTGGGTATTAAAATTAAAACAAATTACGATTCAGTACAAAAATTGGTATTAAATTCGTATACCTTTCTTTTTACAGTGCAAATTTTGATAATTATTTTGAAATAATTAATGTTTTTATTAGAACAAAAGTGAAATACAAGACACACCGAAAGGCACATTCTATTCCCTATTTTTCTTTTATTTGTTTAATATTTTTTAATGATTTCCATTCTCTACGTGCCCATGTAACTTGATTTCCAAAAAAATACCTTTGTCTTCTATTTTCAACAAAATTTAATTGGATAACTTTTTTTTTAGAAAAGCGTAAAAATAAATCATTCAAAAAATATAACAATCGTACAGATAACAATACTCTGTAACGAACAAAAAATTTTATTTTTGAAAATATGTTTTTCATTTTATACGCCTATACCTTTATAATGACAAATCCTTCAAAATAAAATATATAAATATATGAATATATTTAATTCAATTAATTTATTATTTATATGTATAAATTAATTATTTTCATAAATAATAACTTTGGTTGAAATTTGATGAAAGGGAAACAATATTTGTTTTATTTATAAATGACTGTGTGTTTTTTTCAATACCATTGTTTCCCGAGACATGGAAATTCTCGAGAGACAGAAAAAGATAGGAAAGAGACTATCGTGTGAAAATTTGTAAGTAAATTTATAAAATCGCAATGAAACTTTAGAGCTTTTCCATTTGAAAAGACAAGAGAAAGAGATCAGCATCTTTCTTGACTGAAATAACTTTTTGTTTGAATAAAAATGTAAAATGGGTGAATTTCTCTCTGTGTCACTCTTTTCTTTTTTTTTGTAAAGAGAATGAGAGAGAGAGAGAGAAAGAAAGAATGGAATCAGATAAGTAAGTTGAAAGCATTTGATAACTTTTTATTATAGATATTATATATTTTCTCTCCTCTCGTTCTTTTACTCTTTTTTTTATGTTTAAACTGCATTGGGAAATGTAGAAATGTTGCTTTTTGTGTTGAAAGGGCGTTACAGACTTATCACTAGTCGGAGTCTCGGTATAAGAGGAGAAAGAAAAATAACTATAAAGCACGGACACCCTGACCTGACCATGCAATGTTATCTCCCACGACCACCATTCTCTCTCCTATTCGCATTGGCGAAGCGTTAGTGCGAGCTTTTCCTAGGTAGTAGCTGTTCCAGCGATATTAGCTATTCCAGAGGCGTCTCGACAGTCCAGCATCCCTCGTAGTATTGCCATAGCTGTCCTTCAGTCCCAGGGCGCGGCTCTCTTGTCTTCTCTCTCTCCCCTTCGCTTTTCTACTCAAGCATGTTTCTCTTCTTTTTTCCACCTAAAGCATTTTGTCAAGTCTCCCGAAGCTCTCAATGCGAAAGGAGAAGTTCTTGTGTGAGGAAAAGAGGATCGTTTGTCAAGTAGACTAAGGCCTTGACGACCACCAGAAATCGTGTATTTATTTCTAAGTAGGTCTCTTCTACAAATACCTTAATCCTCCCTCTCTCTGTCTCTGTCTCTATCTTGGAAAATTATTTCTCCCTTTAATTGCGCTTGACATTTTTTTTTTAATAGAAAAATATAACTCTTTTTCAATTCATTAGTAATCGAGAAAAAAAACTCTTTTTCAATTTATTAGTAATCGAGAAAAAAAACTCTTTTTCAATTTATTAGTAATCAAGAAAAAAAACTTTTTCAATTGCTTACTAACCGAGAAAAAATAAAACTCTTTTCAAATTAATTGTGGTTAGTCGAGAAAATGAAAAAAAATTTTACTATTTAAACGATTTTGGCTTAAATTTTACTATCGTAAACGAAAAGTCAGTTTGAAATGGATGAGAAAGAAAGAATAACAATTAAATACGGAAAAAGTAACCAAATAAAGAAAGAAACGAGTAAATAAATATTTAAGGAAAGAAATGAGTAAAGAAGGAAAAAGTAAAGAAGAAAAAATAGGTGAACAAAGAAATAGAAAGAGAAATATGTAAATAGAACAATAAAAAAATAATTAAAAAAGAGAAATAATTAAATAAAACGTAAAGAAAGAAATAAGTAAATAAAAAAATTGGAAAAGTTATAAACAAAAAAAAAAGAAAGGCAGTAAATTAAAAAATAAAGAAAGAAAGAACGAAAGAAACAAGTGAATGAATATATAAGACAACTAAGAAACAAAAAAGAAAGAAAAGCATAAAAAATTGAATAAAAAAAGAAAGAAAGAAACAGATAAATGAAAACATAAGACGACAAGGAGACAAAAAATGAAACAAAGACAGAAAAAATTAAAGAAAATAAAAAAATAAAGAAACAAGTAAAGAAAGAATGAAAGAATGAAAGAAAGAGAAAAAGAAAGAAAGAAAATAACAGGTAAATGAATAAATAAGACAACTAAGAAACAAAAAATGAAGGAAAGACATAGAAAAGAAAAGAAAACAAGTAAAGAAAGAAAAAAGAAAGAAACAAGTAAATATAAATAAATAAAAGAGGAAATAAGAAAATAAAAAAGGAAGTAAGTAAGTAGATCAAGAAATAAATAAAGAATGAAGCAAGTAAATAAAGAAATAAATCAACAAAGAAATAAATAAAGAATGAAAAAGGAACCACATACAAAAAAAAGTGAAGACAGAAATGAAGAAAGAAAGAAGTAAACAGAAAAATAAATAAGGTAATAAAGAAAAAAATAAATAAGAAAATTAATAAAGAGATAAGTAAACAAAAGATTAGTAAAGCAAATAAATGAAGAAATAAATAAATAAATAAAAAATTAAAGAAAAAGAGTAAGAAAATAAAGAAGAATCAATAAACTAAAGCAATAAGTCAACGAACAAAAAATAAATAAATCTAAAGTAAAGAAAAGAAGCAAACTAATAAATTTAAAAAAATAAAAAACAAAGGAAATAAAAGGTACAGTCAAATAAAAAAAAATAATGACTGACATGATCAAATAAATAAAGAAAGTAATAAGCAAATAAAGAAATAAATAAGAAAACAAAGAAATAAATAAGAAAACAATGAAATAAAGGAAGAATTTTAAATAAAGAAATAAATAAAAAAGGAAATGAGAAAATAAAGAAAGAAGCAAATAAATAACAAAAAAATAACAAAATAAATAAGTAAACACAAAAATAAACAAAGAAGTAAATAAAGAAAAAGAGTAAAAAAATAATGAAGTAAAGCAGGAAATAATTCAAAAAAGTAAGTAATCAAATAAAGAAGAATCAAGAAACTAGAGCAATAAATAAACGAAAAAAAATAAATTTAAAGCAAAGAAAAGAAGCAAAGAAATAAATTTTAAAAAATAAAGTAAATAAAAAATACAGTAAAATATAAAAAAAATAATGACTGAAAATAAAGAAAAAAGCAATTATTGACAAAAAAATAATAAAGTAAATAAGTAAACACAGAAATAAACAAAAAAAAAATTAGAAAATGAAGAAGTAAAGCAAAAAATCATTTTAAAAAATAAGTAAACGAAAAAAAAGAATCAAGAAAATAGAGCAATAAGTAAACAAACAAAAAATAAATAAATTTAAAGTAAAGAAAATAAGTAAATAATTAAAGAAGAAAAATTAAAGGAAGAAGGTAGTAAAGTAAATAATTAAAGAAGAAAAATTAAAGGAAGAAGGTAGTAAAGTAAATATAGCAGTAACTCAATAAATGAAGAAAGAAGCAAGTAAATAAAGAAATAAGTAAACAAAAAATAAATAAATTTACAATAAAGAAATGAAGTAAATAATTAAAGAAAAAGAATGCACGAAGAAAGAAGCAAGTAATTATAGCAGTAAAAAATTGAATAAAGAAAGAAAGAAGCAAGTAAATGAAGAAATAAGTAAACACAGAAATAAAGAAATAAATAAGTGTACACAGAAATATAAAAATATAAAAAGGAAAGTAAATAAAAAATAAAGTAAATAAAAAAATAATACCTTCTCATGTGATGAGAATGTAATAAATAAGTATAGCAAGAAAAATAAATAAGCAAACAAGAAAGTAAGTAATGAAATACATAAGTAAACAAAAAATAAAGAAGGAAGTAAATAGATCAAGAAATAAATAAAGATGCAAATAA
Organism: Leptopilina heterotoma; assembly: GCF_015476425.1. Taxonomy (NCBI): domain Eukaryota; kingdom Metazoa; phylum Arthropoda; class Insecta; order Hymenoptera; family Figitidae; genus Leptopilina; species Leptopilina heterotoma. The sequence continues at coordinate 5,351,425 of NW_025111118.1, forward strand.
AAAAAAATAGAAAATGAACAAAGAAATGTATAATAATGAAATCCAGAAAGAGTGAAGTAAAAGTTAAAGGAATTAGACCAAGAAGTAAAGAGAAAAATAAGTAAACAAATAAATAAAGCAGTAAATGAATACAGAAAAAAATTAACAAGAAAGGAAGCAAGTAATTAAAGCAACAAATAAATATTATAGAATTCTAAATTTATAGAAGGAAGCAAGTAAATAAGGAAAAAAAGTATGTCTTCCTAAGGATATTAAATTGAAATAAAAAAATTAGTAAAATTGTTGCGAAGTAACAATTTCGCTACTTTTTTTGTCTCAATTTAATATCCTTAGGAAAATTGTTGTAACAATATAAGGAACCAAGAAATAAAAAAAAATCAGTAAATAAATAAAGAAAGAAGCATATAAATGAGGCAATAAATAAGCAAAGAAAAAATAAATAAATTTATAACTATTAAAGAAGTAAAGAAATAATGAAAATAACAAACAACGAAGAATCAAACAATTGAGAGAAGAAATTAAAAGAAAAATTAACTAAGCACGAAGTAATAAAAAAAAATTATAACAATATTATCTAACAAAGAAATAATAACAACATTATTTAACAAAGAAATAATAACAACATTATTTAACAAAGAAATGATAACAACATTATTTAACAAAGAAATAATAAATAAAATTCAAAATCAAATAAAATACCCCTAAAATTAGTACTTCGTAAAAGTAAACAAATATAAATAAATATAAAGAAAACAAATATAATAATCCATCAATAAAAATGAAATAATTGCAAATGAAAAGAAATATATAGTCAAAGTTCCCTAAAGACCTCATACATATAAAAAGAATCCTATACCTAAATTGACAAAAAAGTACAAAACTACCATTTATGGTTATATAAGACAAACAAGAAGCATCAAAGAAATTTACATTTTTCTTTTTCGTGAAACATATATATATATATAACATATAACATAATGTTTCGTAATACCAAAATATATGCTTCTGTCAATAAAGCTTTCAAATCACTAAGTTCTTATATATGTTCGACCTACTTTTACCCCGAGAGCTAAAATATTTCAGGAAAGATTTAAAATACCCTTTTTCCCTCGGTTAAAGAAAGAAGTAGAAGAAGAAGAAGAAAAAGAAACAGAGAAACACTCGTTTTAATGAGTACTTTGCGAATAAAGTAAAGAAAAAGAAAAAAAAAACACGTGTCCCTCTCGATATTGTCCAGATCGAAAAAACAAAAGGGATTCATATCACTGTAAGCACATATTATATATGTTAGGCAACTGTGTTCTTTTTTTTTTGCCTTTTGTGTTCTTTTAGAGCGCAAAGAGCGCAAAAAAAAAGGGGAAAAGTAGTATCAAGATTTTTTATGATGATGATGATGATGACGACAGGGATGATTATGATGATGATGATGAGTAGGCAGTGTGCGAGGTGATTTTCGACTGTTCTCGTAGAAATGCTGCGCCGCTTGGCGTTAACCTCAATAAAGCTGGGATTAATTTGCGCTTATTCAGCAGCCCAGGGAACTTATCGGATAAATGAACGGGCCACTGAATGAACAGGCGTGTGAATGAAATCTTTGGTAGGTAAATGGAATGGATACAATGTAAAGAAAGGGGAATGGAGATAAGAGGGTTTGATGTTGAAGAGGTACACCGGCTTCAACGGAGGCTGCATATAATTGGCAGTAACGCTAGTTAGCCCTGGAGGCGACGAACGAAAAACTACGCCTCTCATTTCTCTTTGCAAAACTTCTCAATAATCCTCTCCTTCTCTTTCACTCTCTATTTATGTTTATAATCCTCTTTCTCTTTCTCCTTCCCCTTCTGTTTTAGATTCGGAAAAAATTTAAACAACCAATGATTCTCTTTCCCCTTCTCTTTGACATTTGGAAAAAATTTATTTCAAACAACCAAAGACAAAATGTGTATCAAAAAGGAAACAGCAACCAAAAAACAATAAGTGAACCAGAAAAGAAACAGAATTGCCACAAAAATATTTAATTTTGTTTTTTCCTGATTTTCAGACAAAATTTTGACTCCTTCCCTGACAGTAAAGAATATTCTGATTCCAAAAATTATTAGATACTCAAAAAAATGTTCTATTACATTTCTGCCGTACTGACGAAGAAAGTCACTATCTACACCTTATAGATAGTGACTTTCTTTGTTAGTGCGGTAGATTTATTTACGAATTTTTCTAATTGTAAAATTAATCGAAAACAACAGTGTAACTTCTTTTTTAAATAAATATTCAATCATTATTATTTTTCTATATAGGAATTAAGATTTTCAAAATCAGAGAAATAAAATCATTATTTTATATATCATATAAGAATATTGTAACTATAAATTCAAATTTTTAAAGATTTTAATTTGAACCCTTTTCAAAATTCAATTACTTCTAAAAATTCAAGCTATAATGCTATAATGAAAAATTTTATTCAAATTTGTTTAAATAATTAAATTTTTCAGAATGTTTTAAAACTTTTTGAAAATAATTAAATTCCATTGAGAAATTTCATTAAAAAATTGAAAATAATTGAAATCTGACAAAGAATTTTATTAAATTATTTTTTAAATATTTGAATTTATGTGAAAAATTTTATTTTTGAAAATAATTAATTTTTGGTGAAGAATTTTATTCAAATTTGTTTAAATAATTAAATTTCTTAAAATGTTTTAAAAAATTTTGGAAAATAATTAAATTCAATTGTGTTTCATTAAAGAATTAAAAATTATTGAAATCTGACAAAGAATTTTATTCAATTATTTTTTAAATATTTGAATTTATGTGAAAAATTTTATTTTTGAAAATAATTAATTTTTATGGTGAAGAATTTTATTCAAATTTATTTAAAAAATTTAATTTCCCAGAAAAAATTTTATTTTTGAAAATAACTAATTTCTGGTGAAGAATTTTATTCAAAATTTATCTAAAAAATTGAAATTCCCAGAATGTTTTAAAACTTTTTGAAAATAATTAAATTCAATTGAGTCTCATTAAAAAATTGAAAGTAATTGAAATCTGACAAAGAATTTTATTAAATTATTTTTTAAATATTTGAATTTCTGTGAAAAATTTTATTTTTGAAAATAATTGAATTCTTGGGAAGAATTTTAGTAAAATTTCTTAAATAATAAAACTGCTTCGAAGAATTTTACTTTTTACGAAAATAATTGAATTCTTAAGAAGAATTGAATTGAAAATTATTGAATCGCATAGGAAAATTTTATTAAAATTCACAATTTTTTTAACTAAAACTTGTGAAGAATTTTGTCAAAATTTTTTAATTAATAGAATTTTTAAAAAAATTTTATTTAAATTTTTTGAAATAATTGAATTTCTCAGAATTTTTCGAAAAAATTTATTTAATTACATAAATCCTAACAAAATCCTTCGCAAGAATTCAATTATTTTTACAAGTAATAAAATCTCTTAAAAGAAATCTATTATTTAAAAAAAAATATAATAAAATTCGTATTGCAAGAATTTATAATTATTTTCATAAATAGATAATAAATTGATGAATCTAAAATTAATATTTAAATCAATTTTTATTAGAAAATTTTACTAGAATTCAATTACTTAAATACAAAAATAAACAATTTATTGAATAATAATTGAATGTTTCTTAAAATTGAATTCTCATAAACAAATTTTATCAACAAATTTTTAAATAATTGAATTCTTTTGACGAATTTTAATAAAATTTTTAAGAATAATTACAGATTTCGAGAAATTCGATTAAAATTGTATCAAAAATAATTAAAATCTTGCGATGAATTTTATTATTTATGCAAAAATAATTAAATTTCTGAAAACAGTTTTTTATTTACAAAAATAATTAAATTATTGCCTCGAAATTTATAAAAAATTTGTAAAAAATTGAAATTGTGGTAAATTTTGATTATTTATGAACATAATTAAATATTTGCGTATAGAATTTTATTAAATTTTTTTAAAATAATTGAATTTCAGCGAAGAATTTTGCTGTTTATAAAGACAATTGAATTCATGACCAGAATTTTAAAAAAATTTTTGAAAATAATCAAATTTCTGAAAAGTATTTTATTACTCTTGAAAATAATTTTATTCTCGTGATTAATATTGTTATTTATGGAAATAATTCAATTTTGCAAAGAATTTTATTAATATTCTTGAAAACAATAATTTTTTCCAGAAATTCAATAATTATTATTGAATTTCTGGGAAAAATTTTGATATTTATCAAGATAATTGATTTCTTTCGAAGAATTGAGTTAAAATTTTGGAAATAATATTAAATACACATTAAAAAAATTCTACTATAATTTCAGCATAATTGAAATTCAAATTGTATTAAAAATAATTGAAATTCTGCGATGAGTTTTGTTATTTATGAAAATAATTGAATCCATGTAAAAAATTTCATTTATGAAGGTAATTGAATTATTGAGAAAGAAGTTATAAAAAATTGTAAATATAATTGAATTACTGTGAAATTTTATTTATTTATGAAAATAATTTGATGTTTGCGTAGAATTGCATTAAGATTTTTTTTTAACTAATTGAATTCATTTGGAAACTTTTATTAAAATAGTAGATATTGAAAATCATTAAATTGGGGAAAATTTTTGAAAATAATTAAAATTTTTTTTTAAATAATTGAATTTCGGAGAAGAATTTTATTATTTTTCTTATGAATTTTAAAAATTCAATTTTTTCCTGTAATTTTACAAAAAGTCCCTGACTTTTCCCTGATTTTTTCCTGAATTCCCTGACTTCCCTGATCTGTGGCAATCCTGAAAAAGAACAACAAAAAAAAAAATCAAAAAAATTCTGAAATAATTTTTATTATTAAAATACAATTAACAGTAGAAGCAAAAATGAGCCAAAAATTTAGAAATCAATTTTAGAATTCAGTTTGGGGACATGAAATTTTTATTCACTACCCAGTATATTTATTGAATACCTGACCACCAAAATATGTTCAGTTAGCAGCATATTCAAAAGAAATGAATTTATACTGCCCGTGTGGAACACTAAAATTTAGTATTATAGAAGCTCAATAGTTCTCTGCTCCTAAAACCTTTGGATTACTCTCGGCGAATAGTTTGACAACTAAAATTCAAAATTCCGCAACTAAAACTTGGAATCCTATAGCCATATTGAAAATTAAACACTTAACGATTTTCAAAACATTGTTGATGCTCTCGATGCTTATCAATTTGTAATTCAAGTTTATAATCCTTTTCGAAAGAAACAAACTTGCTACAGTAGTAAAGAACTTAAAATTCAAAAAATTAATCGAAATTCAGTTTAGTTTAATTTGAAAAAATTTAGTTCACAACTAATTTCAACTTTTTGGTCTAAAAACACGTCTTCTTACAAAAAAGAATTCATCAAACAATACAAAAAGAATTCATCATCAGCTGAATCTTTTGATTCTGAATAATATACACAGAAGATGTATTTTTATGTGAGTTAGAAAACAGAAATTGGATCGTAAAAATCTCTTGTTACATTCGTCAGAATTCATCATTATGCGAGAGACTTTTTATTATGATTACATAGAACATATAAGAATTTGAAAAAAGAAGAAAGGTTTTTTTTTAATCCGTTTGTTAAAACTTTGATAAAAAGGCATAAGGCAAATTTTCAAAGCTAATATTTGTATATCAAAATGGAGACAAATTGGATTCGTTTGGGGGAACGAATTCGCATCAATCTAGAGACGGCAAAGAAATAAGTTGAGAAAAGAAATAATCCGCTAAACTGTTGATCAATAAATAGAAGCAATTCCTCAAGAATAAGTTCCATAATTGCATCGAAAACTAAAAGACATGAACTGCTTTTTTAACAAACCAATTATATCATCGACTTCTATGTTCTCTATATTGTTTTTCTATACACAATATTTTCGAAATTAACCATAAAAATAATAAGATTACAAAATAGAAATTAGAAAATACAAATTAGAAATTACAAAATACAAATTAAAAATTAACAATTTTTATTTTCAACAGAAGTGAGATATCGCACTTGAATTCTATTTAATACAAAAAGAAAGGAAATTTATTTCTATATTTTTTCTTCCTACACGCAATTAGGATCAGTTTGTAAGAATCTAAAAGATTTGTTTTGTTTAAGACAATTTAACTTTCTCGGCTGCAACAAGTAATCGAATTGATTGTATATAGGAGGAGGGTAGAATGAAGATCAATGCTCGACGATTTGGTGTTCCCTTTAGCGCTTTAATGAAATAAGAGAAGTCAGCTTTTAAAGAAAAATGCTCTTACCTTTTTCTTCTTCCCTGACAACAATTCTCTCAACATAATCAATGTAAATTGCACTTTCATTTTCGAGAGTGTAGAAAAAAGGAAACCTTTTGAAAAGTACTTTGAAGTTTTTCCTTTTTTTTTCTCTTTTTCTCTTTCTCGTTGAAAGTTGTTGGAGGTTGCTCTCGCGACCAATGAGGTTACATCGACCTATGCTGAAGGCCCATTAGCGAATAGTTTATATTATTTGAAAATAAATAAATTTTTTCCGAGTGTGTATAAATATACATATACACTCAACAAAATTTATAAAACAATCAAATTCATTTCTATATTTTCTATACAGATTGTTCGATTAATTATATTGATTCATTAATACAATTGTTTAAATTAATAATAAAAAATTTAATATAAAATACAATTGTTTGTTTAATTAGTCCAAAATTTTCAAATTTGGGTATTTTTAATTGAATTAACTAAACCCTAAAAACTTTAATTAAATTTTTTTGTTTTTGCAGACAAAATATTATTTACTTTAGCTCGCAGAACTCGGATCGACTTTAAGATACAAAAAAGTCCCTATAGTAGATCTACTAAAATGACTTTTATTTTCAACAAATTTTAATTAAAACTTTTCAAAAAAAACCCATTTTCCCAGAATTTATGTAATCAATTATTTCAACCTTGAGTAATTTCGTTGAATAAATATTCAAATGTATACGAATTGTTATTTACTCTTTAAACAGAAATAAAATTTTTAAACAACTTATATTTTAAACCTTCTGTAATTCAATTACCTACTTCTAAAAATTGCTCTTTTAAATTTTTCAAATTTCAATTATTTTCTAGAATCTTTAACAAAAATTCCACCCTAAATCAATTATTTTTTATAATTTTAAGAAAGTTCTTTGAAAATTCAATTTTTTAATTAAAAAAAAACTTTTGGAATTTAAAACCTTCTGAAATTTAATTGTTCTTAAAAATAATTCCCTTAAATTTTTCAAATTTAAATTATTTTTTAGAATTTTTAACAAAAACTCCACCCTAAGTAAATTATTTTTAATTTTAAATTTTCGGAATTTAATTATTTCTAAAAATTGCTTACTAAAATTTTCTAAAATTCAATTATTTTCCAGAATTTTTAACTAAAAACTAATATTTTTTAATTAAAATCATTTGAAATTTTCTGAAATTCAATTTTTCCTAAAAATTGCTACTTTCAATTTTGCAAAATTCAATTATTCTTGAAAATTCCTCCATTAAATTATTCAAAATTCAATTATTTTCCCAAATTTTAACTAAAATTCTTTATTAAGTCAAGTCCTTTTAATTTTAATTCCTCTGAAATTCAATGTATTTCGAAAAATTTTTTTCTTAAATCTTCAAAAATTTAATTATTTTCTAGACTTTTTACCTAGAATTAATTTAAAAAATTGGAAATTTAAAATCTTTTGAAATTCAATTATTTTTAAAAATTACTACTTTAAATTTTCCACAACTTAATTATTTTCTAGAATTTTTAACTAAAATACGTTCTCAAGTTATTTATTATTTTCATTAATTTTAACACAGTTCTTTGAGAATTCAATTGTTTAATTAAAAACATTTGAAATCTTCAGAAATTCCATTATTCATAAAAATTTGTACTTTAAATTTTTCCAAAATTCAATTAATTTGTAGAATTTTAACAAAAATTCTTCCTTTTGTCAAGTTTTTATTAATAATTTTAAAAACATTCTTTGAGAATTATTTTAATTAAATATATATTCAAAAATTCAGATAATTTCAAAATTATTTTAATTTTTCAAAAATTTTACCTTGAAACCTTTTGATAATGTAATTAGCTACAACAATTTTTTTCATACCTCTTCATATATTTAATTATTTTCTACAATTTTTAACTTAAATTTTTCTCCAATTCAATTTATTTTTTAAAAATTTACAAAACATTTTTTTTTTTAGAAATTTCTTTATTGAAGTATCAAAGTTCGATTATTTATAAAGATTGCAACATATCTGAATTTTTTTAACCCACTACTTGAAATTTGATATTTTTGTTGTAGTATTTTATTTTTTGTTAAGATGTCGAAAAATCGTATTTTAAACGAATAAATCGAAAAAAAAGTGTCAACTTTTGAAAATAGGAAAAAAATAAGTCGAAAAAGTAACAATCTGAGGTAAACAATTCTTAACAAATTGTTTTATACTTTAATTTTGTAATATTTTTACAAATATTCTGAAACTAAGTAAAAATAATTCTTGTTGGACATTTTTGAATACAAAAAAAAATTTTTTAAATTAGATTTGCATTCCGACAAGTTCGACTGTATGAAATTTGACTTTGACTTTTATTTTCACTGTAACTTTGACTCTTAATTTGATTTTGATTCTGTTGTTAACTTTCAATTGTCACTCTCACTCTAACTTTGATTTTTACTCTGACATTGACTTTGATTTTGACTCTTACAGTGACTTTGATTTTGATTCTTACACTGACTTTGATTTTGACTTTGAAACTTAAACTGAAAGTCAAAGTCAAAGTCAAAATCGAATAGGAAGTCAAAATAAAATTCCAAATCTCATTTTTCCCTACAATAAAATCCTGCTGTCATTCAAGATTAAAAAAAACAACTCTATTTTGTATACCTAATTACAAAAAAGGTGCAGAAAACGAAATTTGTCCCACAAGAGAAGTAAATTATCACCTCTCTCTCTCTCTCTTTTTCTTTCTCGCTCGACATAATAATAATAACGTTGAACAATCAATTTTTCTCAGCGAGCGAGCGTTTCGTTTCCTTTTTAACGAGTGTAGAAAACATTTATCCCCTTGTTAGATCTCGCCACAATCGAGATAAAAGCTCAAAAACCACACTAGTGGAAAAGTAATAGCACGAAAACGCAACGTAACAAAATTAATCAGATGGCGATTCATCAAGAAGTATACAAGAAGCAGAAAGTCATAAGGGAGAAAAGAAACGAAAGAAAGAAAAAGGCAAGAAAAATTTTTCTCCTCTACACCATATCCATATCTATATATATATATGGAATAAGAAAAATAATATATAAAAGTTTCACGTATAGTATAGGCTTTACAATGGAGCAAATACCCACCGATATCGTGCAAAGCCTTCTCAATATCCTCGCTCATGTTGGAATTTGAAACCGCTTTCCGAGCGCGCGATCCCATCGTTTATAAATCAAATCTCGACACTTGCTTTCTCTCTCTCTCTCTCTACTTTTCTCTCTGTTTCTGTATCTGTTACTCTCTCTGTCTCTGCCTTTCTCTCTCTGTATGTTACTCTCTCTGCCTCTTTCTCTCTCTATTTGTTACTCTCTCTGCCTGTTTTTCTCTCTCTCTCTCTCTCTCTTTTTTTTTTCTTTCTATATTCAGGCTTCACAGTGCAAAAATAAATTCAAAAAAGGAAAATAGGGAAAATTTTTATTCAAAATAAGGGAAAATCGAAACATATTTTTTTTAGTTAAATTTGGACACTTATTTTATAAAACTGCTTTACAAATTCCTATAATTGAAAGTTTATGTACTTTAGAACATTTATTAAACATAAATTTAAAAAGTTTTATCACATTATAACAATCCTAAATCGGCGGGATACTTTTATTTTGTCTTCTACATTAAGAAAATTTTAACAGGGTTGCCAGAATTTTACTCATTTCAAATTCCCTGACTTTTCCAGGTTAAAGAACGGAATTTTTCCAGGTTTTTAAAACTACATTTGTTGCCAACAAAAATTTAATTTTGTTTTTCCCTGACAACATTAAATTCCAGACAAAATTCTTATTTCTTGACTCTAAAGAATATTCTCAATCAGTTTAAAAATTATTACTCAGAAAAATGTTCTACAGCTTCTTTTTTAAATAAATATTTAATTATTATTTTTCGATAGGAATTAAAATTCTTCAAAAGATTCAAATTTAAACCTTTTTGAAATTAAACAATTTTCAAAAAATTGTTATAAAACAAAAAGATATCGATCACTCCGAGTCTTCGACTCGGAGCAATCGATATCTTTATGTTTTATAATAATAATTAAAAATGACCGACTGATAAAATCATTATTTTATATTTTATAAGAATATTGTTAATGTAATTTCATAAAAATTATTCTCATTTCAATTCAATTATTTTCTAGAATTTTTAACTAAAATTCTTCTTTGAATTAATTATTCATTCATTTTTAATAATTTTTGAAAAATATCTTTGAAAATTTTCAAATCCTTTTGTTTACAATTCAATTTTACGAAATTTCATCGATTATTCGGAAATTCTTCAATTAAATATATATTAGAAAATAAAAACTTCAAATAATTTCAAAAAAGTTACATTAAACTTTTAAAAAAATTAAATCTACACAATTTTTAGTTAAAAGTATAAAAAATTCAAACTTTCAGAGATTATAATTTAAAACCTTTTCAAAATTCAATTATTTCAAAAAATTCACGCTATAATACTTTCTGTTTAAATTTGAATTAGTAAAAATGTTCACTATTTTGGAATTAGTGACTGACTTTTTGCTTTTGAATTAGTAAATTTTACTATTAAATTAGTAGAAACGACTATTTATTGGTAAAATTTGCTAATTAAAAAGCAAAAAGTCAGTCACTAATTCAAATTAGAAAGCATTTTTACAAATTAAAATTTAGAGTTTAATATTCAATTATTATCTAAAATTTTAACTGAAATTCATATTTAAATCAATTTTTATTAGAAAATTCTACGAGAATTCAATTATTTAAATAGAAAAATAAATAATTTATTGAATAATTGAATGTTTCTTAAAATTGAACTCTCATAAAGAATTTTATCAACAAATTTTTAAATAATTAAAATTCTTTTGACGAATTTTAATAAAAATTTTTAAGAATAATTTCCATTTTCGAGAAATTAGATGAAAATTGCATTAAAAATAATTGAATCTCTGTAAAAAAAAAATTTGATTGAATTGAGAAAAGTTTTTGAAAATAATTGAAATTTTGCCAAGAATTTTATTAAAATTTTTGAATTTCATTACTTTTGAAAATAATTTAATTCTTGAGAAGAATTTTATTAAAAATTATTTTGAAAAAAATTGAATTGTTAAATAGAATTTCATTAAAATTGTTGAAAATAATACATAAATTATAGTTTTTGAATAATTAAAGTTTTTTTTGGATTTTCTATTAAAATAATTGATATAAAAATTATTGATTTTAAAACTTTTAAAAATAATTGAAATTTTGCAATGAATTTTATTAAAAATTTTTGAAAATAATTGAATTACTGCGAAGAATTTAATGCTAAATTTTTTCACAACTGATTTTTGTGAAAAAATTTATGCAAATTCATTTTAAATAATTGAATTAATGTAAACATTTTTTTTTTTTTTGAAAATAATTGAAAGTTTGTGTAGAATTATTTTTAAAAATTTTTGTTTAATAATTAAATTCTTTCGGGAAATTTTATTAAAATAGAATATTGAAAACCATCGAAGTAAAAGACAAATTTTGGAAAATAATTGTATTTCTGCAAAGAATTTAATTAATTCTCAAAATAATTGAATTCTTGTGATGAATATTTTTATTTATGAAAATAATTGTATTTTGCAATGAATTTTATTAAAATTCATTGCAATTCAATTTAAATAATTGAACTTTTTCAAAGATTATTGTTATTTATTTATATATATATATATATATATAAAGATAATTGAAATGTTGAACACAATTTTTTTTCAGATTTTTTGAAAATAATTTGAATGTCTGCGAAGAATTTAATTCATTTTTAAAATAATTGAATTCTTGTGATGAATATTTTGTTATTTACGAAAATAATTGTATTTTGCAATGAATTTTATTAAAGTTCCTGAATATAATTGAATTTCGGCGAAGAATTTTTGTAGTTATAAAGATAATTGAAATATTGACGAGAATTCAACTTAAAATATCAAAGAAAATAAATCTCATTTTTAAGAATTTTATTTTTTCAAGGTTTTGTCATAAAATTCAAGGTGTTTTCAAGGAGCAAACCAAAATTTAAGTACTTTTCAAGGTTTTCAAGATAGCTGGACACACTGATTGATAAAAAAGGGGGGAAAGGGTAATTTTTTAAAATAGAGGCAAAAAAGGGGAATAGGAGAGAGAGGTAAAGAGAGTAACAAATAGAGAGAGAGAGAGAGAGAGAGAGAGAGAGAGAGAGAGAGAAAGAGAGAGTAACAAATAAAGAGAGAGAAAGGCATAGAGAGAGAGAGAGGGTGTGTATGTATCAATGCTAGAAAATGTGAAGTATCGAGAAATGCACCTGCCTCCATCGCTCGTAATAAGGCAATTACTCCAGAGCAAAATTTTGTCTGCCACTATATCTCTCCGCTTTCGGAGTTTCGACTGCACCAAACAGCCTCTTCTCTCTCTCTCTCTCTCATCCATAAACCCTCCCCCCTCTCCCTACCACTCTACAGTAGATAGACCGAAAAAGAAATCGGCATCCGGATCAATGATGGTGCATACATGAACCCGGATAAATGAATTATCGAAATACCGGAACGCTCTCTCGAGCGGTTATACCGTTACCATATTTGCTCGGGAAACTGTTTTCCCCTCCCCCCCTCACTCACTCTCTCTCTCTTTCCTCCCCCTTTTCCCCCTTCTCTTGACCTCCCGCTTATGGCGGAATCCACGAAATTTCCAACCAAAACCACCCTCTCTCTCTCTCTCTCACTCACACCATGCCAAAAAAGCGTCCGAGACCTTGTGCGCACACCATATCGCGGCGAACGGACTGGGATGTGGCGAAAGAGTAGAGAGAGAGATGAGAGGAGAGGAGAGAGGGTTTTTGCTTGTAGCTTCCAGTGCACGGAACCTAAGCGGTAAGTATTATAGTAAAAGTGACTCACCGTTTGCGAGGGGTAGTCCGACTAACAGCACAGCTACCAACGCCATCCGTAGGGTGGTGAACCACCCTTTCCGACACGCCACTCCCTGCATTCTGAAACACAAACATTTGCGAATTTTTCAACAACCTATACACATTTTCACTTTGGTATTTTTTTTTCTTTTTTTTTTTTTTTTTATTTCAACGTGCAAATAAATATCGTCAACTCAAGAGGTGGGGGTAGAGGAAGGGAAAGCGGTTTGGAGGTCACCTCTTGGGAATTGAAAAAAAAGAGGGGTTTTTTTTTTTTTTGTTTTGGGGAATTTATATATATAAAGTAGACAATGGAAAAAATTTAATTTATATATGTACGTTTGTATAGGTAAATATAAGTGTGGACAAGAATTGAATAAAAATGAGATAATTTCCTCTCGATGTTTATACTTGAGGATTTATGAAATAAGTTAAAAGTATTCTTATTTATTATTATTAAAAATATTAACTATATAATAATCTTTGTATTTCATTCTTTCGTTAATTCTGTCTGTCCACATTTTGCAGTAAGAAAACATTATCAGACTTTGCACTCGATAATTAATTTTAAAAAAGTAGCAAAAAGTAGTTTTCAAATTAAAAAAAATGTATATAGTAAAAAGTAGCTATCGAAAAATTAAACTTGACGACCAAAAATACTCGTCTTAGACACTTCACAAAACTGACAAAAATTCCATTCTTTATTTTATTTTCCTGCCATTTTCATAAAAAAATATATTTACTTCTTTCTTATCCTGCTAATAAATTGAATTCCTACAACAAATTTTATTATTCATGAAAGAATTTAAATGTTTTTAAAAATAATTGAATTTCTAAAAAGCATTTTATTAATTATGAAAATAATTGATTTCTTTCGACTTATTTTAAATTCTAAATTAAATAATTGAATTTCTGAGAATTCAGTTTATTACTCATGAAAAGAATTGAATTCTTACGAAGATTTTTACAAAAGATTTTTTAAATAATTAAATTCTGTTTCGAAATTCTATGAAAATAGTAAATATTGGAAAATCAGTAAATTGCGAAAAATTTTTAAAAATAATTAAATTTTACAAAGATGTCTATTAAAATTTTTGAGAATTAATTGAATGTTTGTGTGAAATTTTATTAAATGTTTTTAAAAATAATTGAATTTCTAAAAAGCATTTTATTATTTATGAAAATAATTGAATTCTCTCCAACGATTTTATTAGAATTTTTTTAAATAATTGAATTTATTTCAAGAAAAAATTTATTACTTTTAAAAATGATTGAATTCTTGTGATCAATATTGTTATTTATAGAAAACAATTTAATTTTGCAAAGAATTTTGTGAAAATGCCACAAAATAATTGAATTTTCGGGAATAATAAATTTTGTTATTTATCTTTAATAATTGAATTCTTTCGAAGAATTATTTATGTAAATAATTGTATTGTTGGAAAGAATTTTATTAAAATCTAAAAGAATAATTGAATTATTTCAAAAAAATATCATTAAAATTCTATTTAAAATAATTCATTTTTTTCGAACAATTTTAATAAAATATTTGAAAATAATTGAATTTCTGTGAAAAATTCAAATATTTTTGTAAATAATTAAATTCTTCAAAAAAATTTTTAAAAAAACATTTTTTTTAAATAATTGATTTTTTCGAGGAAATGAAATTAAATTTTTAACAATAATGACATTTTTTGAACAATTACTGTAAAATTATATTAAAAATAATTGAAATCCTGCGATGCATTTTATTATTTATGAAAATAATTGAATAGTTGCAAAGAATTTTATTAAAATTGTCAAAAATAATTGAATTCCAGAGAAGAATTTTATTTATAAAAATAATTTAATTATTGCGAAAAATTTTATTAAAATGTTTCATAAGAATTGAATTTCTGTGCAAAGTTTTAGAAACATTGTTTGAAATAATTAATTTTTTCGAAATATAATAAATATTATGAACATTTCATTTTAAAATAATTAAATTCTTATTGGAAACTTTATTTGTGAAAATAATTGATTTTTTCGATTAATTAATTTTCAATAGTATTAAAAAAAATAATTAAAATTCTTCGATGAATTTTGTTATTTATGGAAATTATTGAATTCTTGCTTAGAATTTTATCAAAAAATTGTTTTTTAATTTAAATTTCCACGAAAAATGTTATTATTTGTGAAAATAATTGAATTTATTGTATAAAAATTTTGTTAAATAATTGATTTTTTCGAAATTTTTTTGAAAATGCTATTCTAAATTAAATGAAATCCTGTAGAAATTTTATTATTTATGAAAATAATTGAATCGTTTTAAAGAATTTGATTATATTATAATTAACAAATAAATTTTGTTTATTATAAGGTTTTTTTTCTAAAAAAAAATTCGTTTCACTGATCTAAATAATAAAATTATTTCTCCTTTTTATTTATGAATTTAGAAAATAAAGAAAAAAATTTTAATAAAAAAAAATGTTCTGTTACATTTACTTACGAATTTCTTTAATTGTAAAATTATTCGAAAACATCAATAACTTCTTTTTTAAATAAATATTTAATTATTATTATTTTTCCACAGCAATTCAGATATTCAAAATTTTCAAATTCAAATCATTTTTAAATTAAACACAATAAAAAAAAATATTGTTATAAAACAGAAAGAAATTGATTGCTCCGAGTCGAAGACTCGGAGTGATCGATTTCTTCCTGTTTTGTAATTAATTAAAGAAAAATATTCACTCCGAAAATAGTAAAAATTGTAGAGTCGCAAGTTAAAACTTAATTTAAATTTTATTTGGAAAAATAAAATATCAGTGATAAATTTTCTTTTTGTATTTTTCAAAAAAAAAAGAAAAAAAGAAAAAAAAATTGCGAAATAATTTTTTTTTGTGGCATAATCATTTTTTTTCTGGGTATATAGTTTTAATTAGTTTTTACATTTAATCAGATTCTGTTTGTCCTTATACTGCTATTATTAATATGTAAATTGGGATTTCGATATTAAATTTCAATTAGCTGTAGCGACAAGAGAGGGATTATTTTTTTTTTATACACATGATTAACTCTTCCTTTTGATGAAATGTCCGTACCTTCATTACAAGAATGTTTAATTTAGCCTTCAATTAATAATTTTCAGATAGCGTGTTCTCTTTATGAAATATATGTTTAAAAAAATGAGAGACAACGATATAAAATATTTATAATAAAAAAAAAATTTTTTTTTTAAATAATGAAAAAAAAGTTTTTTTAATTATAAAAAAATAAAAAAAATAAAAAATAAAAAAAAATAATGAAACTAATAATAATGATAATAATAAAAATAATAATAATAATAATATTGATATTAATAATAATCATAAAATTTCAAATAAAGATATTTTTTTATATTAATCATAAAAGAAATAAAAAAAAAAATAAATAAAATTATATAATTAAATAAAAGATGGTAAATTTTAGCTTCTGAAAATAATTAACTATTACATAATTAACATTATAGATAATAACAATATAAATTTAAAATCCACAAAGAAAATACAAAAACTAAAAGAAATTGCAAATAGCAATTAAAATACGTTAATAAGATACCAAATTAATGAAAAAAGAAAACCGCACCCTACACATAAAGTGCATAATAGTGAATTTATATTGGCATTTTAGTAATTTATCTTTTCTTTATAAGCATTCATTGAAGGGTAATGTCTTCTATGTATATAATATATATGTGTTTTTCTTCTTCTCCTCCAAATTATTTTTTTTTTTTTTTTTTTTTTTTTTTTTTTTTTTTTTTTTTTGGAGGGATGTGTGCAATTATTTGTGTTGGAGAGTATGTACAACGATATATCTATGACTAGAAATACTTCATGTACACGTGCAAGGGACTATACACGAAAGTAGAGATAACAATGGAAAGGGGCAGTGGTTTTTGGGGTGAAAGAGAACCCTTCTTCCTTGTAGGGTTCAACGATTGTTAATCAATTGCCCGCGCCGATAATTAACAGGCGTTTTCAATCGACCATGAAAGCAGATGATACGCACTTCAGCGCTTTTACAAATTTATATTATACATTTAAGTATCTAGACACAAAAACGTTTAAGTGAAACATTTCTTTTTTTCTATACAATCACTCCTAATATTCTGAATACCAAAAAAAAAATTCTTACAATTTTTTTTCTCTTATTTTATAATTAGAGATATAATTTCTAATTTCGGTGCGTGGATTTTTTGTAGTTAGGGGCTTTGTAGCTTCTTCGACAAATAAATAACTAAATCAAATAATAATTATTGTTTACTATTTATTATTATTTTTTTATTATTTATTACTATTACTATTTATTCATTTACTATTTGCTATTATTAATACTCAGTATTTATAACTATTACTATTTATTTATTTACTATTTACTACTATTGTTATTATTTACTATTTGCTATTATTAATACTCATCATTTATAGCTGTTACTATTTATTTATTTACTATTTACTACTATTGTTATTATTTACTATTTGCTATTATTATTTACTATATTTATTACTATTATTATTTATTTTTTTGTTTATTTATTTGTTTATTTATTTATTAAGTAATAAACGAAGCTATTATTGTTTACCTTTCATTACTCTCATTGTTATTGTTTATTATTTCTTTTATTATTGTTATAAATTGTAATTGAAATGAAAATTTTAAATAAATTAATTTCTTTTCCACGTTAAAATGGCATTTACTACAAGTTGACTTAATTGAGCTTAAAAAAAAGAGAGGAGAAAAAAAAGGAAGGCTTTTCATGAAAACTTTGTGAAGCTCAGTAAGGAATTAATGTTGCTTTACACGAAAGAAGCACACAGGGGATTAAAATGTTTTAACAAATTAAATGAATGACTGCAATGAACAAAGGGGCACTACAATTTTCAAAGGAAAAATAAGGGTCTTGAACATAATAAATACAGCAATTGTCCACTAGATATACACTCGCATGTTATGTAAATTAAATAAAACAGAAAATGAATCCTTGTTAAATAAATTACAATCTTGTATAATACATTTTCCAGGGAAATTAGTATTTTCTCATTTTGTCTCCAAGTTTTTTTTTTTGTTTCGTATTTTAACAAAATAAAAAATTACCACTAAAGCAACGATAAATATTAACTATTATTTAATTATATTTACTATTAAAAAAATTTAAAAAAAATTTTTTTCGTCCGGGAATCGAACCCGGACCGGCCGAGTAGTAGACCGAGCATTTTACCACTGAACCATCGATAAAAATTTTTTATTTATTAAATTATATTAAATTATAGTATAATAATAATTGTTATATTTAATAATAATAACCTACTTAATAATAATTACCTGCTTAATAATTATAATTAATAATTATTACCTACTTAATAATAATTACCTATTTAATAATAATTATCTGCTTAATAAAAATCATTATCACCTTTTTATTAATTATTAATTACCGTCACCTAATTTTCATCATTTATTACGTACCTCATCTATTTTTACGCAGGCAATAAATACGTCACAAAAATTGTAACAACCACTAATAAATATTTTTACGTTTTTAATAATATTTTAATAAACAGTAATTGAGTTCTCTCATTCCACATAAAGATTTTCTAATATAGGAGTTAATCTTCACTGACGGAAAATATGAGGCCTCGTAAAACTCTCATTAAAAATATGTCGGGGCTTTTTTTACAGCCAACTTCTTGAAAATGATGGATGTCTATATATCTATTGTATATAATTTTTTTTTTTTTATTGTAAAAAAATAAAAAAAATCTCAGCTCTTAATGAATAATTTCTCACAAAACTAATTTAAAATTACTGAAAAAATTTGTATTTTGTTTTATTATGAAATGACAAAAATTTAGGAAATTGGTCGCAAGAGTTAAGGCGTTTAGAAATCGAATTCAACTCTAAGGTTCGAATCCTGGTCGAGGAAAATTTTTTTTCGTAACCTGATTTTAAAAATAAACAGTACTTCCGAGGATTACGAATTGAGACAAAAAAATACACCACAACTGTTGCAATGCAACAATTTTAGTACATTTTCTGTCTCAATTTGTAATCCTTCGAAAAATTGTGAAATTAAATAAATAAACTGTAAATATTTTATGTTTATTTTAATTTTTTATTATTCAGCAAAAAAAAGTTTCATCTTCATCTTCATTTTTCATTATTTTCACTTTTACTTTTACAATTTAGGAAATTGGTCGCAGTCGTTAAGGCGTTTAGATATCGAATTTACTTTTAGGGTTCGAATCCTCGTCTAGGAATTTGTTTTTTTATTTTAACTCAACTTTAAAAATAATAACTTTTTATTTGTCGAAATTAAAGGAATAAACTGTAAATACTTTTTGCAACTTCTTTAATTTCTTTTTATTATTTAGGAAAAAAAGGTTCGCCTTCACTTTTTTTTCTCACTTTCACTCTTACATTTACTGTCATTTACAATCATTTACAGTCAAATTTTGTAATTTGACTTTAACTTTCGATTCAATTTTGACTTTGACGTTAACTTTGACCTTCATTTTCACTCTGACTTTGACTTTAATTTAGACAAGGTCAATTTTTTTACAAATCAAAGTAAAAATAAAAGTCAAAGTCGAAACCGAACTTTGACTTTTTTATGACTTTCACTCTGAGTTTGACTTTAACTTTAATTTGGAAAAGATAAGCCACAGTAAAAATGAAAGTCAACGTCAAAGTGAATGTCAAAGTCAGAGTTAAACTCAAAACCGAACTCTGACTTTTATTATGACTTTGACTTTTCCTTTGATTTAAAAAAATTAAGTCAAAGTGAAAACGAAAGTCAACGTCAAAGTAAGAGTGAAAGTCAAAACCGAACTTTGACTTTCATTTTCACTCTGATTTCGACATTAACTTTGATTATGAAAAGATGAGTCAAAGTGAAAATGAGATTCAACGTCAAAGTGAATGTCAAAATCAGAGTGAAAGCCAAAACTTTGACCTTCATTTTCACTCTGACTTTGACTTTAATTTAGACAAGGTAAATTTTTTTACAAATTAAAGTAAAAATAAAAGTCAAAGTCGAAACCGAACTTAGACTTTTTTATGACTTTGACTTTCACTTTTACTCTGAGTTTGACTTTAACTTTAATTTGGAAAAGATAAGTCACAGTAAAAATGAAAGTCAACGTCAAAGTGAATGTCAAAGTCAGAGTTAAACTCAAAACAAAACTTTGACTTTGACTTTCACTCGGTCTTTGACTTCACCTTTGATTTAAAGAAGAAAAGTCAAAGTGAAAATGAAATTCAACGTCAAAATGAATGTCAAAATCAGAGTAAAAGTTTAAGTGAAAGTCGAAACCGAATTTTGACTTTCACTCTGATTTCGAATTTAACTTTGATTTAAAGAAGATAAGTCAAAGTGAAAATGAAACTCAACGTCAAAGTGAATGTCAAAGTTAAACTGAAACTCAAAACCGAATTTTAATTTTGACTTTCACTTGGACTTTGACTTCACCTTTGATTTAAAGAAGAAAATTTAACGTTAAAGTGAATTTCAAAGTTAGAGTGACACTCAAAACCGAATTTTGACTTTGAATTTCACTCGGATTATGACTTCACCTTTGATTTAGAGTAGAAAAGTCAAAGTGAAAATGAAATTCAACGTCAATGTAAATGTCAAAATCAAAGTAAAAATTAAAGTCAAAGTCGAAACCGAACGTTGACTTTTTTATGACTTTGACTTTCACTCAGGTTTCGACTTCAACTTTGATTTAAAGAATATAAGTCAAAGTGAAAATGAAACTCAACGTCAAAGTGAATGTCAAAGTTAGAGTGAAACTCAAAACCGAATTTGGACTTTGACTTCACCCTTGATTTAGAGAAGAAAAGTTAAAGAGAAAATAAAATTCAACGTCAAAGTCAAAACCGAACTCTGACTTTTATTATGACTTTGATTTAGAAAATATATGTCAAACTGAAAACGAAAGTTAACGTCAAAGTGAATGTGAAAGTCAGAGTGAAAGCCAAAACCGAACTTTGACTTTCATTTTCACTCTGATTTCGACTTTAACTTTGATTAAGAGAAGATGAGTCAAAGTGAAAATGAAATTCAACGTCAAAGTGAATGTCAAAATCAGAGTGAAAGCCAAAACCGAACTTTGACTTTCATTTTCACTCTGATTTCGACTTTAACTTTGATTTAGAGAAGATGAGTCAAAGGGAAAATGAAACTCATCTTTAAAGTGAATGTCAAAGTCAGAGTGAAAATCA
Source organism: Leptopilina heterotoma (assembly GCF_015476425.1). Classification (NCBI taxonomy): domain Eukaryota; kingdom Metazoa; phylum Arthropoda; class Insecta; order Hymenoptera; family Figitidae; genus Leptopilina; species Leptopilina heterotoma. Next base: position 5,372,842 of record NW_025111118.1, read on the forward strand.
AAGTCAAATTACAAAATCGAACCCATTTTTTTTTCATCTTAATTTTTATTTTTGGTATGTTTTTAAATAATATTTCCCAGAATTAAAAAAATAATGCTCGCGAATTACTTTTCAGCTCTTCGAATGTATAAATTCATGTAAAAAATGGAAATTACAGAGAGTAATGAAATTTAACATGAACATATAGAAGCGCGATACAGTCACCAGTCGATTTTGTAAATTGGAATGAAGGAACGCGTTAACGAATGCATATAACCTTTACCTCGAGTCGCACTAAGCGAATTATTGATTTATCTCCGATTAGAACCAAGTTCAGACCTCCACCCGTAGAGTACCAAGTAGACTCGTTACCCTTCCCTATTCGAATACGGAGATTACCCTGGATGATGACTAATTAAACGATACCTAGCAGTTAAAACATCTGCGCTACCTGCTACTATATATATACACATGTCTCTCCCTACACACACACACATATACACATAATATTACCAATGTATTTCTATACTCGCGAATTTCCAACGACGAGGACTAGCAAAACTTATTGCACTATGTGCGCACCAAGTACCAACCTAAGTACGCGCCTACGATAATATTATCCTAGGTCCAATTATTTGCTCTAGCATTTAGAGGACAATGAGATTATCTCGCGGTGAACGTTTGCGGAGGTCGGAAGAAGGAGGGAGGGAGGGAGAAGATGGGAGAATCTCTTCTTGCATGCAACGGGCGGGTATTTTCTCATTAACAGGGAAACAAATTCATATCAACTTCCTTCTTGGTTTGAGGTTTCCATCTCTAGACTTAATATGCTTTCATCATTCCACTTTACAATCAACCCTTATACACCATTCATTCATTTCTCTTATCTTTGACAAAAAAAAAAAAAAAAATAATAATTTCATCTTCCTCGAAGCACAATTGTTTTACGTCAAGGGAGGAGAAAAAAATTTATCTACAATTGCTTTGACACAAATTGAACTAGAATTGTTTTTTATTACTGTAATCGAGTAATTTATAATAATATTATTTATCCATATCTTTTGATTATTGAATCAATAATTATCACTACTCTCTTTTTTTCTAATAATTTAACTAAAAATTGGTTATTTTTACCGAATAATTAGCTGATTAAATCAACAATTATCATCTCTCTCTCTTTTTCCAATAATTTAACTAACAATTGCTTATTTCTAGCGAATAATTAGCTAATTAAATCAATAATTATTGCTACTCTCCCTTTTTCCAACATTTAATAATATTTTCAACTATATCAAGAAAATATAATTTAAATAATCTATAAAATTATTTTTAATGTAATTTTGTATGCGGAATTGAATGGTGAGAAAATAAAATCGATCAGAAAATTTATTGACCCTTTTTGAATTTTTATTTTACTTAAAACTTGGATTTCAAAATCAAAACCATAATTTTTAAGTAAAATAAAAATTCAAAAAGGCGTCAAAAATATTTTCTGACCGATTTTATTTTCTCATCATTTAATTCCTCATACAGAATTACATTAAAAATAATTTTGTGGAATCTTAAAATTATTTTAACATAATTAAAAATATCGGTGTACTCTCTCCTTAACCAACAATTAGTTATTTTTAGCTAATTCAGATTTAGCGAGTAAATGATTATAAACTCGAAATTTTGACCTAAAATTCAATAAAAATGCTATAAACTACTTCAATCATAATTACAAAAGAAAAAAATAAACGAAAAATTTATAAGAATCTATTTTTATTATTAACTTACAATCACTTAGAACTTATAACATTAAATTAATACTTATCATTGGAAAAATATTAACCAGCCATGATCCTCAAGTTTTGAACGTTCAAATGAACGAAACATTTTTTTTATTAGAAATATTTTTATAAATTACTATTCGCAATAAAAATTAAAAAATTTAGATTTTACACTTAGAAACTTTAAAATTAATTTTTTTAAAGTGACTTAAAATTATTGTATAAAAAATTTAAATTAAAGAAGAAATAAATAAATTTTGTTCATTTGAACGTTCAGAACTTTAGAATCATAACCAGCCTTGGAATTTTAGGTCAAAAGTTTAACAAATAGTCAAAATTCAGGTCGAAACGAAAACAAAATACCAAAACAACAATTAACAAAGAGAAAAAAGTGGAAAAATTAAAAAAATGTGATCAATATTCACGAATAAAACAATGAATTTATAATTAACATAAAATTAACAGGTAAAATTACTTTTTAGGTCAAAAACTAACGAAAAACAAAAAAATGATTTGAATTGAATATCAAAATGACAGAAAAAAAAGTTGAATTAGTTATGAAATGAGAAGAAAGTTTAAATCAAAAGTCACAGAACAAAAGCAACCAAATATTTAATCTTATAGGTCAATTGCTATTAAAATTACATTTTAGGTCAAAAATTCAGGTCTATAATCTAACTGCATATCAAAATTACACTAAAAAGATAAAGTTGGTTGTGAAATAACAAAGTTAGGTCAAATTAACAGTACAAGAGAGTATTTGAAACTCAGATTAATATGTCAACAGAAATCAAAATTACATTTCAGGTCAAAAATTCAGGTTCGTATTTGAACTGAACTATGAAACTTAAATTAAAATTTTTTTAGACAGTCATAAAACAACAATAAAGTTTAGATCAAAAGTTAAAGGACAAGAGAGCAAATATTAAATCCAGCAGGTCAAAAGAGATCAAAATTACATTTTAGGTCAAAAAATCAGGTCTGTAATCAAATATTAAAAAGTATAACTTGCGAAATAACAAATTTTTTATCGAATATTACAAATAAATTAGTTAATTATACCAAAGTTCCTTAAATTAACAGGTCGCAAAAACAAATTTACATTTTAGGTCAAAAATCCAGGTCATTGATTACAAACCTGGATTTTTGACCTGAAATTACAATAGACGTTAAAGGTAGTTTTAAAATACTGCCCTTCAGATCGAAGTTTACAGAACTAGCGAGTAAAAAACCTCAAATTAAAAGGTCAGTAAGAAAATAATTCGTTTTAGGTCAAAAGCATAGGTCAAAAACCGAACTGAATGTCAAAATTATAATAGAAACTTAGAGGCAGTTGTAAAATATCAAATTTTAGATAAAAAGTTAAGGGTCAAGCCAGAAAGGAATAAAATTAAACCAACAGATCAACAGCGAACAAATGTTTCCATTATAGGTCAAAATTTCAAGTCACATGGGAAATTTAACCTCAAAATTAGTGTTGAAAATGAAACTTCAAAGTGGTAAAATAACATGAGAATATAGATCAAAATTCACGAGCCAAGAGACAAACTTACATAATCTAAAATTAACAGTTTAATAGCAAAAATAAATTCAAACTTTAGGTCAACAGCCCATGTCTGTGCGGGAAGATAATATCGCAATGAACTTTACGTGCAAAATTAAAGATCAATAGACAACAGCTTGAAGGGAAAATAACTAAAAATTTAGATGAAAATTAATGAATTAAATGCGGTGAAATAACACCAAAAATATTCGTATTAAAAATTCCGAGGTCAAAATATAACTAAATTTTAGTTTCAGGTCAAAATTGAAAGAAAACAAATTTTTCGAAATTAAATTTAAACTCAACGACAAAAATAAAATAAATTTATTCATATTTTAATCTAAATTTAAAAATAAAATTTATTGCCTTTCAATTTTGACCTAATTTGACCTAATTTAATTTTTCCTTATCTGTTAAACGAATTATCTTTTAAAGATAATTATAAAAAATTTTATTTTCAATAATAATATAAATAGAAATGGAATATAAATAAAAATGGATATTTTGTAGTTAATTTAATTCGTTCAATAGATAAAGAGAAAATAATTTAGGTCAAATGAGGTCAAAGTTCGAAGGCAATGAAATTAATTTTAAAATTTAGAAAAAAATTTTGATAAATAGATAAATATGGAAAAAATTTAATATAAATTTGTAACTATATTTAATTCGTTCAATAGATAAAGAAAAATTAATTTAGGTCCAATTAGGTCAAAGTTCGAAGGCAGTGAATTTAATTTTAAAGTTTAGATAAAAATATTGATAAATAAATATGGATAAAATTTAATATAAATTTGTAGCTAAATTTAATTCGTTCAATAGATAAAGAGAAATTAATTTCGGTCAAATTAGGTCAAAATTCAAAGGCAATAAATTTTATTTTAAAATTTAGAAAAAAATATTGATAAATAGATAAATATGGACGAAATTTAATGTTTTGTAGCTAAATTTAATTCGCTCAATAAAGAAAAAGAATTCAAATTAGGTCAAAACTGGTCAAAATTCAAAGGCCATAAATTTAATCTTAAAATTTACAACCGCTAACTTTAAATTCAGAAAATACTTTTTCCAAACAAATTAAAAAATATTTATATATACTCGAAGCTTAGAATTTTTTTTCATAAAACTAAATTAATTTTTCTCTCCTTTCTTCTTTATTTTTAACTTTGACTTGAGGAAAATGCATATACAGAACAATAAGGATCGAGAGGGGGAAGGAAAAAAACCCTATTTTTTTATTTAAAAAAGTAATTACATTAAAGCCACATCTACATGACTGCGCGCGGTTGGCGTGAATTTAATTTTTTTTCTTCCTTTTCGCCTCGAGAAATTAATATTTATCAATTCATTATTTTTAACTATCCGCAAATAAGTGGATTTTCCAAGTCCGATAATGTTGTGAACGCTTTTGGTGTATTTTTTTTCTTTTTATTTCTCATTTGTTTTTTTTTTTCAGCAACAAAATCGATTCCTCACAATATAATGAATATTAATTGAAAAATTAATAGAGCTCCAAATAAGAATATATATATACATTCGTTAAAAAATAGACGGAATTGCTTGATTCGATAAAATTCTTTTCTGGCAAAACTTTAAATTATAATTTATATTTTTGTCTTAATATTAACTAAAGTTAGCAAATTGAATAAAAAAATTACTTTTCATTTGCTGCATTCACTTTTTTTTTAGTCCCTCGCTTTTTACTTCCATGAATTATTTCCCTATCGGTTCAATGAATCGGAAATTATTAATTCACTTAAATGAATAATATAATGAAAGGTGGAATTATTCAAGTTTTTGGATAAATTGTTAAACGACGATTTAGAGAGGACGCGGAGGAGAATTGTGTATTTTCCCTATCAGATTTCACCTGTTCGGTGAATATATATCCATATTTACATTTATACAGAGAATACATTAAAATACGTCCCTTTGGGAAATTTTGTGATTACGCAAAGAAGTACTTGAAATATTTTTTTTTTTTTTTTCTTTTGAGGAACAATTATTTCCTTTTCATATAAATAATATGATATAAAAAATCAATGAATATAGAGTATTTGGTTTAAAGTTTCCTATTTTGATGATTGCCGAAAACGGAGAGTTGTTGTCAGTCTGTTGATATTATTGTCTAGGGGCCTTAGGGCAAGTCGCATATTGGGGTGTACGACCACAATGAGAGATATTAAGCTTTCTATTTACGTCCTAAGTCAACAAGGCGTGGAATTTCGCTTTATTACTGGTATGGACAGATTTTGGGTGTACGTCATGAATGTTCACCCCCGCTATGCTTTTTGTTTATGCACACAAATATATATATATATGTATATTATACATATATATATATATATTTATTGTACGTGTACTAACTTTATATGTGAGTTTTATACATGTATTTACTGCATTTGTACACTCAGAAAAAAAATTTATTTGAAACAATCAAATTTAGTTCAATCAATAAAAAATTTATTTGAAACAACCAAATTTTAAGGGAATCAACAGAATTTATTTGAAAACAACAGATTTTAAACGAATCAACCAATATTTACTTAAAACAACCAAATTTTAAGTAAATCAACCAAATTTATTTGAAACCAACAAATTTCAGTTGAATCAACCAAATATTTACTTGAAACAACCAAATTTTAATTCAATCAACCAAAATTTACTTAAAACAACCAAATTTTAATTAAATCAACAAAAATGTATTTGAAACAACCAAATTTTAAGTGAAACGACAGAATTTATTTGAAACAAACACATTTTAGTTGAATCCACCAAATATTTACTTGAAACAGCTAAATTTTAGTTCAATGAACCAAAATTTACTTGAAAACCCCAAATTTTTGTTGAATCAACCAAAATTTATTTGAAACAACCAAATTTTAGTTGTATCTACCAAATAAATTTATTGCTAAACAATAAACTATCCATTAAAAAAAACCAAATTTGTTTTTTTAATCAACAAAAATTTATTTGAAACAATAAAATTATAGTTAAATTAATAACAGTTGGTTCAATATAATATTAATAATTTAAAACAGTTTAATTTTAGTTGAAATAAACCAAATTTACTTGAAACAAACAAATTTTAGTTGAAACAACCAAAATTTATTTAAAAAAATCAAATTTCAATTAAATCAACCAAAATTCACTTGAAACAGAATTTATTTGAAAGAAACAAATTTTAGTTGAATCAACCAAAATTTACTTGAAACAACCAAATTTTAGTTGAATCTACCAAATAAATTTATTGGTACACAATGAACTATCCATTGAAAATAACCAAATTTGGTTTTTGAACTAACAAAATTTTAATTGATTCAACAAAAATTTATTAGAAACAACTAAATTTTAATTGAATAAACTAAAATTTATTTAAAACAATCAAATTTCAATTAAATTTTAACTAAAATTTACTTGAAACAACAAAAATTTACTTAAAACAATAAAATTTTATGTGAATCAATGAAATAAATTTATTGCTATACTTTTAGTGAAAAAAGGACTAAAATAAATAGAAATTTCTACTAATTAAAATTAATAGAAATTTTTATTAATTAAAATTTAGACGGTAAAGAAATTTTTTCTTGTTTTGATACAGGTCAAAATTTGATTCTAATGCAACAATGATAATTTTATTTTTTTTCCTCTGGTTTTCATTCAAATATCAGAATTATAAAAATAATTTGCTAATTTTTCTAAAATTTTTCCATCTGATTCGAAATTAAATTCCCACTATCAGTTTACAATTCAAATCAAAAGCAGAATATCATGTTAAGTTTCGTTTTTGATTTTGAATCCAGAATCAAATTACATTCGTAATTTCCTTTTGTTTTCAAATATCGAAACGAAACAAAATTGAACTTCCCATGAAAAGTTCCTGTTCAGTGGTCAAGCTACGTCAATCAGGCATTGATTTGAACCCGAAAATTAGATGCTTTTTCCATCCCTTTAATAAAATGCCTGCTTTGATTTTTTTCTAATAAACATAATTTTTCAATTCTACTTTTTATTTAACTTTCATTATTTTCCAGTTAATGTTCATGATTTTTTTTTTAAATTTTCACTATTTTTTTTATTTAATATTCATTATTTTCTATTTAATTTTAATATTATTTTTTCCTTGAATTTTCATTATTTTCTCTTTAATTTTCATTATTTTTTAATTAATTTTAATTTTTATTTGTTTCAAATAAATTTTATTTCGTTAAAGCAAATTTTATTTGTTTCGAATATTATTTTTGTCGAAAAAATTTTATTTGGTTCAAATAAATGATATTTGGTTCAAATAAATTGTATTTGAACCAAAAATATCATTTATTTGAACCAAATAAAATGTTTTTCGACAAAAATAAAATTTTGTTCGAAACAAATAAAATTTGCTTTAACGAAATAAAATTTATTTGAAACAAATAAAAAGTTTAGTTGGCTCTGAGTCAAATATATATATTTTTCTGGGTGCATAAAGTAATTTTTTTATTAAAAAAAAACATTTCTAATAAAAAGAATATTTTTAATAAAAAAATATTTTTAATAAAAAAATATTTTTAATAAAAAAGTATTTTTAATAAAAAAATATTTTCAATACAAAATGAAACTTTTTCTAGAATAAAAAATTTAGAAAAGTAGCAAAAATATCGATATTTATTCAAACATTCGAAATTTAAGGGACGTGAGTCAAAAATTTAATTTACAGATTTAAAGAAGAATTTAAAAAAATTATACTATTTATTTATAATTTGCTATTTCCACTGAAAAAAATTCTTTTGATGCAAGTATCCGATTACTTGTCTATTATCAAATATTTTTTACTTGAATCAAATAATTTTTACTTGAATCAAATAAATATTTACCTGAATCAAATAATTTTTATTTCAATGAATTAGATGATATTTTTTTGTAATAAAATACATTTGCATTTTATTAATTAAATGGCATTTTTTTTTTGTAATAAAATGCATTTGCATTTTATTACAAAAAAAGTACCATTTAATTCATTAAAATAAAAATTATTTGTTCCAAGTAAATATTTATTCCATAATAGACAATTAAAATCGTTTATTTAAATAAAATAAATTTTTCCTGTGTATTAAAACCGTTTTTTCTGATTTCTTTCAAAAAAAAGGCCTAATAAATAAATCAATGCGTCTTCTATTATGCAAAATAATAATTATTTATCATTATTACATAAAAATGCACCTTGAAAGAATAATTTTCAATGAAAAAATGTTCTCTAAATTCTCTACACACTTTGCCATATATTTTCGAGGTATTTTTTAATAAAAATCCGTTATCTGCCTTCTTTCAGCGTCAAGAGTGACATTATAGATTCCCTACTGTATTTTCTTTTTTTTTTATCAACACTTTTTTTTACCCTTCAACGGGGGCTAAAAAAATGTTCAAAAAATGATTATACACATACAACTGTTTATGAATAAACGTTGATTTTTTTTCATATATACATATATACAATAAATGCTGTAAAAAGATAAAATTTCATATTTCTGATTAGATAAAACGAAGAAAGTATATATATATATATAGAAAATTGATGCTAAAACTTGACTGGCGAAGAGCAATTTTGTTGTCTGTCTTTATCGAAAAAGATCCAACATCTGCAATATCATAGATATAGATATATATATGTATGTGTAGCATATAACGGGAAGTATCGTTCTTTATCAACGCTTAAGTCACCCCCTCGAGTATCGCTCTTTTGTCGCTTTCAGTCACGTGATGCGGTAAGATCGAACGATATTTTGGCAACCACCGGCTATTTTCCCTCGAGTTGAAGACGAAATTGAAGGGCCTGAGGGTGAATCGTGCGAGCACACAATGACATCATATATACGGGGTGTTCACTTTGTCACGTACGGTGTGTGTATCTTTCTTATCATCAAAGGCGGAAAATCTGCTCTCGGAAAGCTCGCGTCGTTTTTCGAATCAAATTTGCCGCTTCCGTTGAATACGAATTTCTATCCATCCGCCCCCTCCCCTCACCTCTCCTCTCCCTACTCTTTCTTCTCCCATTCTCGGATAAGATTATAATCGCGCGAAAATGTTCGCTTTCGCGCGCCATCTAAAGAATATTTCAATGCACAAATTTAATATTATCTTCCACTTTGAATAAACCCTTTTATATGTATGTATGTATGAAATGTATGAAACGTGTATGAAAAAGAAACAATTTTTTTTCTATATATGAAAAATTATTGACTCTCGAAGGAGAAAAAAATATTTCATTTATTGTAATTCCTTTTTTTCTGAATGAAATTATTTTTTTTCCGTTTCAAACTAAAATTTTGAATTAAAATTATTTAGGTACAGTGGAAAAAAAAATTTATTTGATTCAAATAATCGTTTAATTGACTATCAATTAAATATTTACTTGAATTAAATAATATTTATTGGAGTCAATTAAATGGTATTTGCAGCAATAATTTCAGTATTTGAAGCAAATATGAATTGAACCATTTAATTGACTCGAATAAATATTATTTGATTCAATTAAATATTTAATTGATAATAGTCAATTAGTCTGTTATTTGAATCAAATAAATTTTTTTTAATTGCATTTTATTTATTTATTTATTTACTTATTTATTTATTTATTTTGTTTATTTATTTATTTATTTATTTATTATATTTATTTATTTATTTTTTGATTTATTTATTTAGAAATTAACAGGTAAAGAAGCCTTTGAATACAAAATTAATACAAAAATATGTGCGTTGACTTTTTATACCTTCGATTATAATCGAATGAATGTTCAAATGAACAACGAAATTTATTCATTTCTCCTTCAAATTAAATTTTTATTACTATAATTTTGCGTTTCTATGAAAAACAAACTTTTGAACTTTTAAATAAAGGAAATTTATTTATTTCCACTTCAAATTCAATTTTTATTACAATAATTTTGCAGTGAGTATGAAAAAAAAATTAATTACAAAGTTTCTAAATGTAAAATTCGAGATTTTAATTATTAATATAGTTGGCTATAAAAGTATTTTTAATAAAAAATATTTCGCTCATTTGAGAGTTCGAAACTTTTTGATCGCATCTACAAATTTTGAATTTCAATTGATAAAAGTCTTCTATTTAAAAACGATGACAAAAAATACTGTAAAACATCAGAACCGGAAAAAAATGTTAATTCAGAATTTATTTAGTTAAGATTTATTTTTTAAATGCAGAAAATAATATTTATTCAGTAAAATACAACCAATAGTATTTGAAAACAAAAATTGTAAACAAAAATTGAAAATTATTAATAGGATTTGAAGTAAAAGATTAAAAAGTAAAAATAGAAAGAGAAGTAAAAAAATAGAAAAGTAAAAATATAATGAAGTAAAAAAATAGAAAGGGAAGTAAAAAAATAGAAGAGTAACAATGAAAAGAAGTAAAAAAGTAAGAAAGTAAAAATAGAAATAAGTAAAAAAAACTAGAAAAGTAAAAATTCAAGGAGTAAAAAATGGAAACAGAAGTAAAAAAAAATAAAAGTAAAAATAAAAAGAAGTAAAAATAGAAAGAGAAGCAAAAAAGTTGAAAGTAAAAATAACAAGAAGTAAAAAAATAGAAAAGTCATAATTGAAAGAGAAGTAGAAACAGAAAAAGAAGTAAAAGTATAAAGTAAAAAAATAAAAAACTAAAAATTGTAAGAAAAGCAAAAAAATTAAAGCGTAAAAATGAAAAGGAATAAAAAAGAATATATAGAAATAATTAAAAAAAAAATATAAAGAAATACAAAAGTGGAAAAGAAAAAATAAAAATAAGTGAAAATAACAAGAAGTAAAAAAATAGAAAAGTAAAAATTGAAAGAAAAGTAGAAACAGAAAAGGAAGTAAAAGTATAAAGTAAAAAAGAAAAAAATAACTAAAAATAGTCAAAAAAAGCAAAAAAATTGAAGAGTAAAAATAAAAAGGAATAGAAAAGAATAGAATAGAGAGGGAAGCAAAAAAAGGAGAGTAAAAATAAAGAAGTTAAAAATGTAAAAATAGAAATAAATAAAATAACAAAAAAATAACAATAGAAATAATTAAAAAAAATATAAAAGTAAAAATTTTGAAATGAAAAGAAGTAAAAAAGTAGAAAAGAAAAAAAAGTTGAATAAAATATGTAAAAAAATAGAAAAATAAAAATAGAAAGGGAAATAAGAATTAGAAAAATAAAAACATAAAAAGAAGTAAAAAAATAAAAATATAATGAAGTAAACAAAAAAAACTAAAAATAGGAATAGAAGTAAGGATACTGAAGAGGAAAAATAAAAAGATAAAACAAGTAGAAAAGTAAAAATATAAATATGTAAAAAAATAGAAAAGTAAAAATATAATGAAGTAAAAAATAGAATGGGAAACAAAAAATAGAAGAGTAAATATGAAAAGAAGTAAAAAAGCGATAAAGTAAAAATAAAAATAAGTTAAAGAACTAGAAAAGTACAAATTCAAGGAGTGAAAAATAGAAAGAGAAGTAAAAAAATAGAAAAGTAAACATACGAAGAAGTAAAAAAATAGAAAGGGAAGCAAAAAAATAGAAGAGTAAATATAAAAAGAAGTAAAAAAGTGAGAAAATAAAAATAGAAATAAATAAAAGAACTAGAAAAGAAAAAATTCAAGGAGTGAAAAATAGAAAGAGAAGTAAACAAATAGAAAAGTAAAAATATAATGAAGTAAAAAAAATAGAAAGGGAAACAAAAAAATAAAAGAATAAAAATGAAAAGAAGTAAGAAAGTGAGAAAGTAAAAATATAGAAATAAATAAAAAAAATTAGAAAGGTAAAAATTCAAGGAGTAAAAAATAGAAAGGTAAAAATATAATAAAGTAAAAAATAGAAAGGTAAGCAAAAAAATAAAAGAGTAAAAATTAAAATAAGTAAAAAAGTGAGAAAATAAAAATAGAAATAAATAAAAGAACTAGAAAAGAAAAAATTCAAGAAGTGAAAAATAGAAAGAGAAGTAAACAAATAGAAAAGTAAAAATATAATGAAGTAAAAAAAATAGAAAGGGAAACAAAAAAATAAAAGAATAAAAATGAAAAGAAGTAAGAAAGTGAGAAAGTAAAAATATAGAAATAAATAAAAAAAATTAGAAAGGTAAAAATTCAAGGAGTAAAAAATAGAAAGGTAAAAATATAATAAAGTAAAAAATAGAAAGGTAAGCAAAAAAATAAAAGAGTAAAAATTAAAATAAGTAAAAAGTAAGAAAGTAAAAATAGAAATAAGTAAGAAAAACTAGAAAAGTAAAAATTCAAGGAGTAAAATATAGAAACAGAAGAAAAAAAATAGAAAAGTAAAAAATACAAAGAAGTAAAAAAATAAAAAGATGTAAAATAAATAGAAAAGTAAAAATAGAAAGAAAAGTAAAAAGATAAAGTAAAATAATAGAAAAAGAAGCAAAAAGTACCGAAAATAAAAAGAAGAATAAAAAATAGTAAAGTAAAATTAAAAAGAAGTAAAAAATTGGAGAACAAAAAATAAAAAGAATTAAAAAAATAAATGTAAATAAGAAAAAAAAATTTAAGGACAAAAGTGAAATATATAACCAGGGGTTATAAATTAAAAAAAAGGAGAGTTAGTGAGCGAGAGAGAGAGAGAGAGGGGGGGGGGGAACTAACGGTTTACGTGATTACTGTTTTTAATTTGTACATACATTTAATCCAGCGCGTATACAATTTCTACCTTCCAGAATTACGATCAAATGTGAACATTCATAAATTATGCCTTTACTCTCTAACACAAATGGGACTGATTTGCATTAAATGCTTTGGTTTGCTGGTAGCAAAACACATAAACAGAAGAATTATGACCTTGTAATGTTGGAATTCCTGAGGTGTGCGAGAGAATACTTAATGCAAATTCAAAATACATACATAGTTTGTGTAATTATCCATTTTATACTATATAGAAATTCCCCCAAGAAACTTTATCTACAAATGTAAATAATACAGTGTAGTAGGAACCCATATCTGCGAGAATGCAACTTGAATTTTTTTTTAATTCTCATTTCTCTCGAATTCAATATATATTGTCTAAACTGAAAATTATTATGCACTTAGGTTCAGAACGAGGTTCGGAAAAAAAATATTCTGGAATTTGTATTGTTTGGAAAATTTTATTAAAACTTCGTTGATACACTTATTTTTTGCCACGACATATTCATACAGTCTGGCTGGTCAATAAAGTGTTTATTATTGCCCTAGGGTAATAATTTGTATTTTACCTGTGAGCAAGGGCAATAATGGGCACTTTATTGACTCCTAAGCCATAATAAGCCTGTGTTGCATAAAAAATTTATTTGACCTACGTTTTTTAAGATTTTTTATAAATCTTGAACTGTATATTTTTTTTTCTTTTCATTCTTAATTTAAATTTGTAATTTAAAAAATTTTTTGGTTATTTTTAAATTTGTTTAAAAAAAAACATTTTATGTATTTATTACTATTTATCATTTTTATTCATTCATTTATTTTTTAATAAAAATGGTGTTTTTTTTTAAATAAAATTTATTTTATTTATGTGAATAAAAAATTCGCATTTAAAAAAAAAATAAATAAATATGAAACGATTGTCCCCTCAGTGAAAAATAATTCCCGAGTTCAAAAAAAATATTTGGATTTGTCGTTTCACGAGAGAATATAATCCACATGAAACAATTCTTGCTGTATAATATACAGACATATAGGTGTAATAAAAACCAAGTCTGAACAAAGCGCGACACTTTTTTTTATTTCCGTTTGAATAAAAAAAAGTTGCATCAGCAATGTTTAAAAATAAATGACACGACGAGAGTACGATACGATCTTTACCCATTGCGAGAGAGAAAAAAAAAAAAAAAAGAGGAAGATAACTATTGCATTTAGAGTGAGAGTTGATCAACAGATAAATATAGCTCTTTTAACTTGTTTTCCTATCAGTTATTTGAGTTCCCCCTTCCTTCTATCATCAAACCCCCCCTGCCCCCTTCTGCCCCCCCATTGACCATCCAATGAAAGTTGTTTACGTATGTGAAAAAAGATTGATATCCCTTGCAAAAAAAAAAAAAAAAGTAAATTAATTAAGCCTCCTACTGAGAAAATGGCCCCTTTTGGGGGAATAAAAAAAAAGAGAAAGAGAGATAGGGAGAGGGAAAATAAAAGACTCCTCTTTGAATGTGCGACCACTAGTGTATTCGCCCACTAACGAATAAACGTTTGATTATCCTGCTGAGTTTCACTCCAATCAAGTAAAGTGGCCAGACAGAACATTTTTTCCGCTTAGCTGCGAATATTGCACGCATACAACCTCTATTTCGCCTCGTTTACCACGTGAAACTCAATTGCTCCGACTGTTGATACAACTTTTCTTGATAAGAAAAACTTGTCTGATAAGACAAAAGCCAATAATCTGAGAGACAATATAATGGTGACTTGATTTTATTTGATATTCATTTGTCGTGGAAAAAAGGTGGATTGCGTCATGGGAGTTGAAAGAAAATAATCTAGAGAGAAAAAAAATACTTGATTTTTATATTTAATATTCGTTCTTTACTGTTTTTGAGTCAAATCTTCAAATTATGGGAAGTGGGATGATAAAAATAAAGGAGAGAAAAAAATTCTAAACTGCAGAAAAATAATTAAATATAAAATAAATAAATATTAAAATAAATATTAATAAATAAATTTTTTTTTATTAATAAATATTAATAAATATTAAATATTTTATTTGAGTTCAATAAAAGTTTATTTGTTTCAGAATCTATACTGAATTATTTATTTGTTTTAAGTAAAATTTTATTCAATGAAAAAAAAATTTTTTTTCAACAAATATAAATTATTTGATGCAAATATAATTATTTTGAATGGAATAAAATTTATTTGAACCAAATAAAAATTTTTAGACGCAAACAAAATTATTTTAAATGGAATAAAATATTTGTTTGGACAAAATAAAATTTATTTGAACCAAATAAAATTTCTACGACAGAAATAAAATTTTTGTTTGTACCAAAGAAAATTTATATGATAGGAATAACATTTATTGGAAATAAATAAAAATTTTTGAAGAAAATAAAATGTATTTGAACTAAAGAAAATTTATTCAACACAAATAAAAATCTTTTGAATGAAATAAAATTTATTTGAATTGAAACAAATAATGTTTGTTTGAACCATATAAAATTTATTTGAATCAAGTAAACTATATTCGACACAAATAAATAATTTTTGAATGAAATAAAATTTATTTGAAACAAATAATGTTTGTTTGAATCAAATAAAATTTATTTTAAACAAATAAAATTTTTTTTTGAACCAAATAAAATTTATTTTAAACAAATAAATTTTTTTTTAAACAAAATAAAATTAATTTCAAACAAATAAAATTGGTTTCAACTAAACAAAATTGATTAAATTTGAATAAAATTTGTTTTAATCATATAAAATTAATTGAATTTAAATAAAATTTTTTTGAAACAAATGAAAATTTGTTGACGCAAAGAAAATTGTTGTTTTGAACCAAATAAAATTTATTTCAAACAAATAATGTTTGTTAGAATTAAATAAAATTTATTTCAAACAAATAATGTTTGTTAGAATCAAATAAAATTTATTTCAAACAAATAAAATTACTGTTTGAACCAAATAAAATTTATTTTAAACAAATAAAACTAAGTTTGGAAAAAAATTAATTTCAAACAAATAAAATTTGTTTAAACAAAATAAAATGTATTTCAATTTTAAACAAATAAAATTTGTTTAAACCAAAAAAAATTAATTAAATTTAAATAAAATTTATTTGAAGCAAATGAAAATTTGTTGGCACAAAGAAAATTTTTGCATGAACCAAATAAAATTTGTTTGAAAAAAAAAATCAATTTAAAACAAATAAGATTTGTTTAAAAAAAATGTATTTTAAACAAATAAAATCTGTTTGAACTAAATATAATTTATTAAATTTGAATAAAATTTATTTCAAACAAATGAAAATTTGTTGGCGCAAAGAAAATTTTTGTTTGAACCAAATAAAATTGATTAAATTTGAATAAAATTTGTTTGAACCAAATAAAATTGATTAAATTTGAATAAAATTTGTTTGAACCAAATAAAATTGATTAAATTTGAATAAAATTTGTTTGAACCAAATAAAATTAATTAAATTGGAATAAAATTTATTTGAAACAAATGAAAATTTTTTGGAACAAATAAAATTTTCTTTTTAAACCAAATAAAATATATTTGAAGCAACTAAAATTTGTTGTAATAATTTTTATTTTTGATACATATTTTTTGGATGGATATTTATTTTTATTTTATAGTTTCGTATTTTTTTTTTTTAGTATTTTTCAATTTTTGCAGCAGTTTTTAATTTTCAATTCAACTTGCTATTTTGACTCTCTTTATATTTTAAATTTTGAATTTATTTCCCTTTCCTTTTGTTAATCAAGAAGTTAAAAATCCATCGACTTAAAAATCAACTCCAAAACGAGAGAGTTAATCATAGAGTATAATAAATAAAAATCAAAAGTAAAAGATGAAGATGAAGAAGAAGAAGGAAGAAAAAGAAGAAGAGGGTTTTAATGAGAAATTCCTGTTTTCAAAAATTACGTGACTAAAATAAGAAAAAAAATCAAGTGAGTGATTTTATTCTTTATATGCTTTTCGACTTAGAAAACTCCACACGACGCTTTTCAACAAGGAACTTGAAACTTTTTTTTTCGCACAAATCCTTGCCTTTGGACCACACTCTTTTTCTCTCTCTCTCTCTCTCTCTCTCTCTCTCTCTCTCTCTCTCTCTCTCTCTCTCTCTTTCCTCATATAATAATCTTCAAATGATTGATTTTGATGAAAGCACTTGAAAAATTGTATGAGAGGTGATGAATTACTTTTTCTCAGATTGTATAAAGAGGTACGTGATCACTTTTTTATTGAAGGGATATTATTATGCCAATTTTTACATTATCGCCTTTCTTTCTATAGGGATTTTCTTTCTTTTCTTTCCTTTCTTTTTTTCCCCACCCCCCAAGAAGTTCTTATTCGATTAAAATTATCATTTCAAATCATTTCACACAGTGAAAAATCATTTCAGAGTGGAAATGCTCTTGGGGAATGCAAATTAATTTTTTTTAAATTTTTATTTTTTGAGTAAAACAAGGTTTAGTTAGAAAGTAATTTAATTTGTATTAAATTATTTATTTATTTATTTATTTATTATAATATTTAAACTTTTGATTTTGTACATGTTTTCTTAAATTGACTTTCAATTTTCTTTTTTTTCAATTCAATTTTTTTTTCACTGTATAATAATATAATTATATACCTAATTAATAGAAAAAATAATTATTACGTAATTAATTATAATTATTCAAATACAGAATCATTTTTTTTTCAATTATAAATAAATAAATAATTTTCGAAAATGAAATTCAACTCTTTTTCAATGAAGATTTTTGAGCAAATTGTTTGCTTTAGGGGGGAATGGTTTCTTCTCTTAATTTTTCAAAGTGCAAAATAATTAATTTTCCATTCGTCAAAAGAAACTTTATCTTGATGGAGAAAGTATACATTTTAAATATAGTATTATTTATAAAATTCATATTAGAGATGGAAAAATATGAAAAGATTTTAAATGGATATGAATTTTTTTTTTTTTCGTTCTTCCTCTCTTGATCTCTCCTAGAAAGAGAGAGACTAAAAAATCCAGTATAAATATCACAATCTCTTATATTAAATGAATTCATTGCTGTTTGTGTACATGCTTCATGAGTAATAGAGAATTTTCCATCTCATGTTTCACATAATGATTTAATTTTTTTTTCCTCAACATTCTCATAATATGAGAAAGTATTTTTCTATCTTTTTTTTTTTTAATAATAATAAAACGTTACGCAAGTCTATCTAGAGACTCTAGAGACTCGCAAGCAACACGGGAATAAATTTTTTAAATTCAAGTTTTTTTATTCAGTTTTTGTATTTGTAATGATTATAATCATGATTATCATGATCATGATGATAATAATGTTTGGCAAATCTAAAAGGATGTTCGAAAAAAAAGAAGAAGAGAGTGAAATCTAATAAAGAGAAATGTTCAAAAAAAAGAAGAGGAGAAAGAAGAGAAGAAAATTGAGAATTTTTTGTCCCCTTTCCTCTTTTTTTCCACAGCAGAAGATTGCAACACGCGATCAAAATTATCTCTCGATGCACACTGGATCATCTAACATCATCGCAAGTCTGGCTCGTAATCTACATTTGCATTTACGAAAGGGGAAGAGAAAAAAGGAGAGAGAGAGAGAGAGAGAGAAATGATCGTTTCTCGCGACAAAAACAACATCGCAGAAACTGGTAGGCTCGGCCTGATGTATATCAAAAAAAGCATCTCACACCAGGAGCAACAGCAGCAGCGGCAGCGTGCAACACCAGGACCTTCGGAATCCGGTCTCTCTCAACTAATACACATAATGTATATTTGCGTGTATGCATGCGCCTTCACGATTTAACTCTCTTGACTGTGAAATTAAAACCTGCTATTAAATACCTTCGGTTATCCTTCATTCTTTTTAATTTCCATGAAAAATAATTTAGCTTCCACAACATTTATGAAACAAAAAAAAAACAATAAAAATACAAAATTGACTCTTGCAAATTATATACCTCTGTTAATTTCCGTTTCGTTCGCCATAATTCTCAAATAAGCACAAGGGGAAAAAAATGTTTATTTCATCTCAACTAAACTGTTGAATTATTTTCTGACTATAAAATAGTTTACAGAAAATATCACACTGTGGAAAAATAAAACTTATACCTTCCCTTTTTTTGACTAAAACTGATGTTTACATTATAGAAGGGTTGCCACAAAAATTTTTATACAGACTCTTCACTTTTAGAGCACCCGGAAAATATTTGGTTCTAACAACTAAAAGAATAGAAATTTGGCATAGCAAAATCAGACCTCGAACCAGTGAAAGTATTTAAAAATACGGACTTTAAGGACCAAAACTAAAAATTTAGACCAAAGACAAAAATATAAGATTTATAAGTAATATAAGAATTACTGAAGTCAAACAAAAGAAAATTTTACTTAAAACTATAAATAAAATTTTAATAACTATAAAACATGACCGAGTGATATAATCATTTACAATTCAATTATATTATTTACAAGAATTTTGAACCAAAAATTCTTCTTTAAATCAATTATTTTTCATAATTTTCAAAAAAGTTCTTCGACAATTTTCAAATTAATTTCTTTACAATATTTAATTTAACGAAATTTCAATTATTCGTAAATTCTTCAATTAAATATATATTAGAAAATAAAAAATTAAAATAATTTCAAAAAAAAAAATCAAAATTCAATTATAATTTAAAATTTTAAGTTTCTAATTATTTATGAAAATAGAATTAATTTCTAGTAAAGAATTTTATTCAAATTTGTTTAAATAATTAGTATTTCTCAGAATGTTTTAAAACTTCTTGAAAATAACAAAGAAGTAAATTCCATTGAGAAATTTCATTAAAAAATTGAAAATAATTGAAATCTGACAAAGAATTTTATTAAATTCTTTATTAAATTTTTAAATTCCTGTGAAAAATTTTATTTCTGAAAAGAATTGAATTCTTGGGAAGAATTTTATTAAAATTTCTTAAATAATTAAATTGCTTCGAAGAATTTTATTTTTTTACGAAAATAATTGAATTCTTAAGAAGAATTGTATTGAAAATTATTGAATCGTATTTAGGAAAAATTTTATTAACTAAATCCTGTAAAGAATTTTGTCAAAATTTGTTTAAATAATAGAATTTTTTAAAAAATTTTATTTAAATTTTATGAAATAATTGAATTTCTCAGAATTTTTCAAAAAAAGTTAATTAATTACATGAATTCTAATAAAATCCTTCGCAAGAATTCAATTATTTTTACAAGTGTAATAAAATTTCTCAAAAGAATTCAATTATTTAAGAAAATTGTAATAAAATTTGTATTGAAAGAATTCAATTATTTTCATAAATAGATAATAAATAGATTAATCTGAAATTAATATTTAAATCAATTTTTATTAAAAAATTCTACGAGAATTCCATTATTTAAACATACAAATAAAGATAATTTTTTGAATAATTGAATATTTCTTAAAATTGAATTCTCATAAACAAATTTTATCAACAAATTTTTAAATAATTGAATTCTTTTGATGAATTTCAATAAAATTTTTAAGAATAATTACATTTTTTGAGAAATTTGATTAAAATTGTATTAAAAAAAATTGAAATTCTACGATGAGTTTTATTATTTGTGAAAATAATTGAATCCCTAAGAAGAATTATATTATTTTTTAACTCTTGAAAATAATTGACTTTCTGCAATAATTTGTAACTTTTACAAAACTTAATTTTTTATTCGTGTTTTTAACTAAAATTCTCCCAAAAATCCATTATTTTTAATAATTTTTGAAAAAATTCTTCGAGTATTTTCAAATTCATTTATTTACAATTCAATTTTACAAAATTCATTTATTCGTAAATTTTTCAATATTAAAAAATAAAAACTTCAAATAATTTTTTAAAAAATCCGCAATTAAACTTTCTCAAAAAAAATTATTTCCACAGAATTGTTAGTTGAAAATATGAAAAATTCAGATTTCCAAAGATTTTAATCTAAAACCTTTTAAAAATTCAATTATTTCTAAAAATTCACGCTCTATTGCTTTTAATATTCAATTATAATCTAAAATTTTAACTGAAATCCATTTTTTAATCAATTTTTATGACAAAATTCTACAAGAATTCAATTATTTAAATACAAAAAAACAATTTATTGAATAATTGCATGTTTCTTAAAATTGAATTCTCATAGAGAATTTTATCAATAAATTTTTAAATAATTAAATTCTTTTGACTTTAATAAAATTTTAATAAAATTTTAAAAAATAATTACATTTTTTCGAGGAATTCGATTAAAATTGTATTAAAAATAATTGAATTCCTAAAAGAATTTTATTATTTACGAAAATAATTGAATCCCTGTAAAAATTTTATTATTTACGAAAATAATTGAATCCCTGTAAAAATTTTATTATTTATGAAAATAATTGAATTCCTGTAAAAATTTTATTATTTATGAAAATAATTGAAATTGCGAAAAAATTTGTAAATAATGGAATTCCTGTGAAATCTTTATTATTTTTTGAAAATAATTAAAGGTTTCTGTAGAATTTTATAAAATTTTTTTTTTAAATAATTGAATTCTTTTGGAAATTTTTATTACAATAGTAAATATTGAAAATCATTTGAATTGGGAAAAATTTTTAAAAATTGAAATTTTGACAAGAATTTTATTAAAATTTTTGAAAATAATTAATTAACTAATCGTTATCAAATAATTAATTAATTATTCATTGTAATTTTTTTCTCTTTTATCCTTTTCTTATATATTAGTACTTTGTAAGAAAGGGCGTTTTTTATTTTGTTAGCTCGTTGATACTTGAAATAAATAAATAAATAAAAAAATAATTGAATTTCAAAGAAGAATTTAATTACTGCTAAAAATAATTGAAATTTTGACACGAATTTGAAAAAATTTTTGAACCTAATTGAATTTCTGCGATGAATTTTATTTTTTTTTTTTAAAGTAATTGAATTTTTATAATCATTTATAATTTCTCTAAAAATTATCCAAATTATATCGTACAATTTATGAACTTTTCATCCTTTTTCAATCAAATTACGGATTTTACGGACCTTTTTTAAAAAAAACGGATTTTAACGGACTTCAAGCAAAGTTACGGACTTTTACGGGATTTACGTACCAAGTTCGAACCCTGCAAAATTTTAGAGTCAAATAAAGGTTTGCAATAAATTTAATGTATCAATAATTGATGCAATAAACTATTTATTGCAATTTTTGATGGATTTCAAGTCAGCAATGCGCAAAAGAATTTTCTCTCAATCGATAAAAACAAAAATTATTAAACTGTATGTATATTGCAAAATAGAGGAAAAGTACAAAAAAAAAAAAAAAAGAATAACTAAACCCTCTGGAATTTTTAATTTACATTTTCCTTCATTTTGTATAAGGATTCTTTCAAGGAAAATACAAAGGGCAGAACTTTTTGAAAGCTCTGATCCGATTGAAGAGAGGAAGTGCTTTAATTAAATTACATTTGCTATTGCAATTTCCTTCAGTTTCATTTCAACCGACAATTTATTCACGTGAACTCTCTAATCTTTTATACATAGAGACAGAAGAAGGCAGGGGAGAGGGGAGGAATTGCGGGTATTTTAGTCGAAAATCGTTCACCCTACTTAACAAAATTGCTCGATGCTTAATAGTTTTCAAATAACAAAAACTTTTTTTTTCCCTTCAAAAAAAAAAAACCACAAATATAGATTTTTTTTAAAAGAAAAAACTTATGCTATTTAGAAAAATATATATAAAACTTTACCCCGCAAAATGGAATTGCTTTCTTTTCTTTTTTTTCTTTTTTTTTTTTGTTTATAAACGATAATCCAATTTCATTTCCCGCTTTTAGGAGATTTGCAATTTTCGAGTGCAGTTTACACTCAACTGTTGTTTCAATTTCATAACAAGATAACATTTTGCAGAGACGACCAACTTTGCTATATATATATATTTGAACGAGATGAGGAAAAGTTTACTTTGACATTGAAATGGTCTTTTGTAAAGTAGGTGGAAACCAACATAATAATGAACATATAATAAGCTTGTCAGTAAATTACTCTCATTAATATTAAGTATGTATGCATATAGTTACAGTTGTAATTTTACGACTATCATTAAAATTAAAAAGGAAAAATATTTCATTGAATCAAATTAGACTCAAATTATTTTCCAATTCGTTAAAAATACAAATTTAGCTAAATGTCAATATTTTTTTTTCTATTCTATATAAATTCTATATGTCAGACTTCGCACTCGATAATTAATTTTAAAAAAGTAGCTTTCGAACTAAAAAATTAGTAAAAAAGTAGATATCGAAAAATTAAACTTGACGATCAAAAAAACTCGTTTCAGACACTTCAGAAAACTGACAAAAATTCTATTCTAATATTTTATTTTTCTGACTTTTTCCTAATTTTCATAAAAAATATTTACTTCTTTCTTATCCTGCTGAAAAAATTTAATTTTTGCAACAAATTTTATTATTCATTAAAAAATTTAAATATTTATAAAAATAATTTACTTCTTGCAAAAAATTTTATTAAAATTTTTAAATAATTCATTTCTTTCGAATAATTGTATCCAAATTCTAATTTAAATAATTGAATTCCTGAGAAATTTTTATTATTCACGAAAAGAATTGAATTCTTACGAAGATTTTTAGAAAAATTTTTTTTAAATAACTGAATTCTATTTGGAAATTTTATGAAAATAGTAGATATTGAAAATCATTGAATTGCGAAAAGTTTTTGAAAATAATTAACCTTCCGTTGAATCAAATTTTTCAGTTAAACAAATTGATTATAACTTTTTAAAATAATTGAATTTCCAAGAAGAAATTTATTACTTTAAAAGAAAAATTAATTCTTGTGATGAATATTGTTATGTATTTATGAAAATAATTAAATTCCTGTGAAAAATTCTAATATTTTCGTAAATAATTGAATTCTTCCAAAAAATTTCAAAAAAAAACATTTTTTTAAATAATAATTTTTTTTTGAGGAATTGAAATTAAATTTTTAAAAATAATTATATTTTTCGAGCAATTCCTGTAAAATTGTATTATAGAAATAATTGAAATCCTGCGGTTAATTTTATTATTTATGAAAATAATGCAATAGTTGTTAAGAATTTTATTAAAATTTTCAAAAATCATCGAATTCATGAGAAGAATTTTATTATTTTTGAAAAAAATAAAGAAAAATTTTATTAAAATTTTTTTAATTGATTTCTTTCGACTAATTTTATATGAAAATTCTAATTTAAATAATTCAATTTATGAGAGATTTTTATTATTCATGAAAATAATTTAATTCTTACAAAGATTTTAACAAAAAATTTTTTAAATAATTGAATTCTGTTTGGACATTTAATGAAAATAGTAGATATTGAAAATCATTGAATTGCGAAATGTTTTTAAGGATAATTAATTAATCTTTCGTTGTATCAAATTTTTCAATTTTAGAAATAGATTTTATTAGAATTTTTTAAAATAATTAAATTTCGAAGAAGAAATTTAATACTTTTAAAAATAAGTGAATAAGTGAATTCTTGCGATGAATATTTTTATTTATGAAAATAATTGAATTTTCCAAAGAATTTTATTAAAATGCCTCAAAATAATTGAATTTTCGGGAATAATTTTGATATTTGTCGAAACAATTGAATTCTTTCGAAAAATTATTTATATGTAAATAATTGAATTCTTGGGAAGAATTTAATTAAAATCTAAAGGAATAATTTAATTATTTGAAAAAAATTTAATTAAAATTGTATTTAAAAAAATTGATTTCTTTCGAACAATTTTATTAAAAATTTAAAATATATGAAAATAATTGAATTCCTGTGAAAAATTCTAATATTTTTACCTATAAATAATTGAATTCGTCCAAAGAATTTAAAAAAACATTTTTTTTAAATAATTAATTTTTTCAAAAATTAATTAGATTTTTTTAATTAGAAATTAGATTTTTAAGAATAATTTCATTTTTCGAGCAATGCCTGAAAAATTGTATTAAAAATAATTGAAATCCTTCGATGAATTTTATTATTTTATGAAAATAACTGAAGAGTTGCTGAGAATTTTATTAAAATTTTCAACAATAATTGAATTCCTGAGAAGAATTTTATTATTTATGAAAATAATTGTATTATTGCGACAAAATTTTATTAAAATGTTTATAAAAAGAATTGAATTTCTGTGAAAAATTTTGTTATTTTTAAAAATAATTGAATTTTTCAGAAAAATTTTATAAACATTGTTTTAAATAATTAATTTTTTCGAAATATAATAAATATTAAGAAAATTTTATTTTAAGGGCATTTGAACCTTGATGACGTCACACATGCTTTGCATAATCTGTAACCTCATTAAGGTTCAAATGCCCTTAAATAATTTAATTCTTATGGAAAATTTTATTTGTAAAAATAATTGAATTTTTTCATTAATTAATTGAAAATAGTATTAAAAATAATTGAAATTCTTCGTTGAGTTTTATTTATTTATGAAAATAATTGAATTCTTGCTTAGAATTTTATGAATTTTTTTTCTTAAATAATTGAATTCTTTTGCGAAATTTGATGAAAATACTAGATATTGAAAATAATTGAATTTCGAATATTTTTTGAAAATATAGTAACATAACGTTATTTTATTGCACTAAAAATTCATCTCTTCTTATTCTCAACTAATAAGAGAGGAATGCTGTTAAATGTGTTTATGAATATTGTCAATTTTCGAAAAGCAACACTGAATATGATTTTAGTTAGTGAAAACCACCCCCTCCCCCTCCCGTTTTATTGTACATATATATATACACACACAAGGAAGAACCAAAGTAGTCGAAACACTCACGAGAGGACCAACCAAGGATAAACGCTTATTAAATTAGTCTAACGAACCTAATATCTTAATTAAGTGAAGGATGCCCTTTACCTCCCACCCGCACATCTTCCATCACTTTGCAAGAGATCCTTAATCTTTGTGTACCGTTGAGATCACTTCAGCCTAATGACAATAATGAAAATCGACAACCCGCGGAATCAACCAACTTGATAACACAATATCCTCACAACCAGCCATCAGAGAGGGAGAGAGAGAGAGCGAGAGAGAGATCATTTTCATTTCCCTAACTAAGGTTGAGATAAATTCCATTTTAATTAACATTGTTATCGCACTGGAAACACTAAATTGGATCAAAATAACAGTTAATTAAATGCTAAAAATATGTTATTAAAGCCAGGAAAATTTACAATAAGCCTTTCCTCCTCCCCCTCTATTTTTATACTCTTGTATTTTGCATCTGATTATATAACTAGTTCAAAGTGATGTTAATTCTTGTTTAGAAGAATCGAGTCTCGCTGGGGGGTGGAGATTATAACTTTTTAATGTTTTTAGTTCTTTTTAGAAATTTTTTTTTTAAATTATACAGACAATGGAATTGTCAAATAAATATTTACTTGACTCAAATAATTTTTCTTTAAATCAATTAATTTTCCAAAAAGTTCTTCGACAATTTTCAAAATCCATATATTTACAATATTCTATTCTGCAAAATTTCAATTATTCGCAAATTCTTCAATTAAATATATATATTAAAAAATAAAAACTTCAAATAATTTTTAAAAAAATCCGCAATTAAACTTTCTGAAAAAAAAATAATTTCACAGAATTGTTAGTTAAAAATATGAAAAATTCAAATTTTCAAAGATTTGAATCTAAAACATTTTCAAAATTCAATTATTTCTAAAAATTCACGCTCTATTGCTTTTAATATTCAATTACAATCTAAAATTTTAACTGAAATCCATTTTTTCATCAATTTTTATGAGAAAATTCTACTAGAATTCAATTATTTAAACAAAAAAAAACAATTTATTGAATAATTGCATATTTCTTAAAATTAAATTCTCATAAATAATTTTATCGAGAAATTTTTAAATAATTGAATTCTTTTGACGAATTTTAATAAAATTTTTATGAATAATTAAATTCTTTTGACGGATTTTAATAAAATTTATATGAATAATTGTCTACAGTTTTCGAGGAATTCGATTAAAAAATTGTATTAAAAATAAACGAAATTCTGCAATGAGTTTTATTATTTATGAAAATAATATTGAATTCCTAAAAAGAATTTTATTATTTACGATAATAATTGAATCCCTGTAAAAATTTTATTATTTATGAAAATAATTGAATGATTGCGAAGAAATTTATA